>NW_006208719.1:1472-4660 GCF_000334495.1 Tupaia belangeri chinensis
TCCAGCGACACAGCCATTATGCTAACTGCTGGTTCCCCATATTTATTTCTTTGACAATTAATTGCAGGTGTCATTTTTAAGTGCTAGGTCTGTGGGCTTTATCTCACAATTGCTGTATTCAAATCTTCTCTTTAGAAATCATAATTTGTCTTTTTAAACAAGAAACTCACATGAACTTTATGCACATTAATAACTGAGAACATTAAGTGAAAAGGAGCAAGAGGGAAGCAGAAGGCATCTGACCTGAGCTGATTTCCACCCACTCCCTGACCATCCAGGAATGAGGAGAAGGGGCTCTCTCAGCCTTCACTGGCCCCCACCCAGGTCCTGAATTCCCAGAGAGGGAAGATAGAAGATACTGCCCAGCGTTTTGATGCCGCCCAACCTGAGCTGATCATCTTCTACTCCCTGACTATACTGGAATGAGTGGTGTGGGGTTGCCCCGAACTCCATGCCACACACTGCACTGTATGCAACTTGGACTG
Source organism: Tupaia belangeri chinensis (assembly GCF_000334495.1). NCBI lineage: Eukaryota > Metazoa > Chordata > Mammalia > Scandentia > Tupaiidae > Tupaia > Tupaia belangeri. Next base: position 1,958 of record NW_006208719.1, read on the forward strand.
CCACTTCTCCCTGCCCAGCTCAGCCCTCAGACACACTGGGACCAGAGAGGTTAGGGTAGACACGAGCCAACCACCTAAAGAAGGCAAAGTTCTAAAAGAATTTTCTCCCGACACTCCCCCTACTACCAAAAGGAAAGAAACTCCCTTCTGAATCCAAAGTTACCACTGTGGACACCACACTCCTACTCAAAGTAGAAGAGGGAAAATGGCACAGTACTAACTCATTCCACAGGAAAGAGCTCGAGCACACTGCTACAGAAACCTACTACCTACTCTAATGCAGTTGGAAGAAGTGCGTACATTATCAGATGGCAAAAATCTAAGCAGAGTTTCAAGAAATATGAGAAAAACAGGAAATAACTCCTCCACAAAGGAACCCAATAACTCTTCACAAGCAATAGGTAACACACAAGTGACCACTGAAATGTCATTCAAAACTCAGAATATTCATTGTAACAAAACTCAATGATATACAAGAGAAAATGGAAAATCATTTCCAGGAGATGTGAAAAATCATTCCATGACTTGAAGGAGGAACATTATAAAGCGACAGACACCTTAAAAAAGGAATCAAACAGAATTTCTGCAGATGGAGACTGTAATACCGGAAATTAAAACCTCACGGCATTAACAGCAGATTAGGCAATGCAAAAGAATCACCAAACTTGAATACAAAAAGTTCTGATTTAGTAAGCTACCAAAGAAAATTAAAAACAAAAACGAAAAAATTAAAATGAGGGCTACAGGGGCCAGTAGGTGGTACGGTTGTTAGTGCACTAGACTCCCACACTGCCAACCACAATTCGGGTCCCAGATCCAGTTGCCATACTGCCAACCACAATTCGGGTCCCAGATCCAGTGGCTTAAAAATCTTGCCTGGCAGATCCAGCAAGAGGTGTAGAAGTTAAGTTGCTGGATTCTCACATGTCCAACCTTGGTTACAGTCCTGGCCTGACAGCTCAAACCTCATGCTGGGCATGTATGCATGCATTTTCAAAATCCAGAAAGAAGAATGGAGAAGAAGGGATTGTGGTATAGCCATCCCCCTTCGTGGTTGTGGGCAGGGTGTGATTTCTCACTTTTTCTCTGTCTCTCTCCTGTGAACAAACACACTCTATGGCAAAAACCTAAGAAAAAATTAAAAGTTAAAAAAATAAAATTCTGAAAGGAATATTATATTCAACAAGATTATGCTTTGAAAAAGGAGGAAAATATTATTCCCAGATAAAAAAAAACTGAAAGAAGTCACCAAATCTGAAAGACCAGGGAAACTAAAGGGAGAAAAATAGAAGTAAGAGAACACAAAACTAAGAAAAATGAATAACAAAATGACAGAAATAAGTCTTTACATATTAATAATAACATTGAATGTTGATGGATCAAAAGGCACAGAATGGGGTGATGGATATAAAAAGAGAAGCCCATACATGTTGCCTACAAGAAGCACACCTCACTGACAAAGACATACATAGACTAAAAGCAAAGGACTGGAAAAAGCCTATCCTCAAAATTTACATCCTGTTAAGGAATATGTGTATTAAAACATCATCAAAATCAAATATTACAAAGTAGAATGAAAGGTACCTTTAATCCTCTGGAAAGGTCTGAAGGTACCCAAAAGTCACCACAAATTTTTTTTTTCACAATTTAAAGAAAGGGTCATGTTATCACAATCTTCCTGCCTTAGCCTCCCAGCAGTGACTGCAGTTGCACACCACCATGTCCAGCTGTGCTTTAGACGTAGTCTTCCTATTTTTTGGTGGGTGAGGGGGTGTTGCCATGGGGCACATGCCTTTGCTGAAGAGAGACAGAGATGTAAGAGGAAAAGTGAGAAATCATCCCCTGCAGGGATGGCCATGCCGCAATCCCTTCTTCATTCATTCTCCTCTGGGTTCTTGGGCATGCATGTTCATGCGGCCTACATGAGTTTCAAGCCACCAGCTCTGGCACTCAAACCATGGTCTGCCATCTGGGAGTCCAGCAACCTAACTGTTCCCCCATTTGCTGGCCCTGACAAGGTTTTCTGATTAGTACGGGCCAACCTCAGGTTCACAATCCTCCTGACTGAGCTTCTCAGAGTTTTGAGAAATACAGACAAATGCTGTCATACGAGGAATCAAACTCAGGCCTCCCTTGTGGTCCCAATTGATGGCACTGTGTTAACAACATATACCTTAATGACTGGACCACAAACTTACTTTTCATGCTAATTTTTAAATTTATTTCTTTAAGCTGCAATAAAATATAATTGTTCTTTCTTTGGTATAAGTTCTGTAAATTTAACACATGTATAGATTTGTAAAGCTAATACCATATACCACAAACAAGATATGGAATAGTTCCATCATCTCCAATAATTCCTGAATAATTATATTTTTCCCTACCCTTAATGATGTGCTTGAAAAAAATATTTTTTTCTCTTCTGTGAAAAAGACAATGTAAATTATGACATTGTGGTTTTCTTTAAGTTAAAATGTCCTTTCCATACCTATGTGTACTTTCCTCCATTTCTCTACAAGTTAATTTTTATATCATTAAAGAAATATAACATGCTAGAACCAGCAGTTAGCGTACTGGCTATGTCGCTGGACTCCCACGTAGTCAACCGTGGTTCACATCCTGAACCCAGTGGCTTAAAACTCACGCTGGGTGCGTGTGCCTGTGTGCCCAAGATCCCGAGAGGAGAATGGAGGAGAAGGGATT
>NW_006208719.1:4788-7377 GCF_000334495.1 Tupaia belangeri chinensis
AAAGAAATAACATGCTAAGTTTTCAGTTTTTATTATATATTTTTAATAAAAATAATGTGTGAACTTTTATTCCAATGAGGTTTCTAATGATTTAAATAAAAAGGAAAAACCTTTTTTTTTTTGAAACTACTTCAGGTAAAGTGAAAAGTTTAAATCAATTCAATCATCACAACAATTTCTAACCTTTAAAAGGTATTATGAAATCTTAATATTTTCCCTTCCTATAGGATAGTTAGCTATTTGCAGATGAAATTCTATCTGCTTGTTTCTTGAAATGTCTGGGAGTCCAGTTCCGTTTGCACATGTTTAATATGATATATCACACTAATCACTAACTGAAACAGCTTAATGTTCCATACCTTTTTTTTTCTTTAGAGAACAAGGTGGCAACAGAATAAAGGTATGACTAATTTGTATGAGCCTTGATTCTAAATTTTTACCTTAATATTACTTTAAAATAAATAAACCAAAAATGGAAGCAAAGATACTTTTAAATTTTTTTCTTTTTTATATTTACATTTAATCACTGTATATCTTTGCAGAGTACCAAATTGGTTTTGCATGTCAGTCAAAACACTGATATATATTATTATCAACAGATAATGTTTCTTTTTTGTGTCTGAATAAATGCTTTTTTTTCTTATCCTCTTCTATTCACATCACACTACCCACCTCTTCTTATACGTCTCTAGCATCCACACAATACCCTCAAGCCTTTCGATTTCTGCAGTAGAGTGCAGATACTCAGTATATATTAAGTGGAAACCTACAACTCATGTCTTTTATCATCTGACTTGCTTCACTTAACGTTAAATCTTCCATAGTCATCCACTTTGTATCATATGTCAGGGTATCATTGTTTTTTATGACCAAGTAGTATTTCATAGAATATAAGTGCCACAATTTTTCAATTTGTTTACCTATTCTTGGATATTTGTGCTGGTTTCATGTCTTGGCAATTGTGAATAATACTGCAAAAAACATGGATCAGCAAGTATTTTTCTGACTGAGAGTTTTCTTATCCTTTGAACAGATAGCCAAGAGTGAAATTACAGCACCAAATGGTTGCTCTATTTGTAGATTTCGAGGAACCTCCAAATTGTTCTCCACAGGGATGGTACTAACTCACACCCACAGTGTAGGAGGCATTCCTTTTCACAACAGCCTCACCAGCACTTTTCATTCTTTATTTTTTAATCTTAGCCATTCTGACTGAGGTTAAGTGGTTTCTCATTGTAGTTTTGATTTGCATTTCCCTTATGATAAGAGATGCTTAGTATTTTTTCATATGCTCATTGGCCATTTGTTTGTCTTCCTTGGAAAATTGCCTATTCAGCTCATTTGTCCATCCTTTAATAGGGTTATTTTTTTCTGTGATAAGCTGCTTGAGTTCCTATATATTCTAGCTATCAGTCCCTTATCTGAGGCATAGTTTGCAAATATATTGTTCCATTCTGAGGGATGTATCTTCTGGATATAATTTTAGCTGCTGCCTAAACACACACACACACAAACTAGATTTCTGAAAAGTTGAAAGTCAATTGTTTATAGGGAATTTCTTTCTGGATGGGGACTTTATATATTTCAAATTTTATTTTCTAATTTTTCTGAAATAAATACATGACACTCCAGAAAGATTTTAGGTGTTTAAATAAGAACCATAGGTTTAGCAAGAACGAAGGAAGTGCTACTGGAATTCCACACCCTCCATTCACTTTAATGCCTGATGAAACCATCAGCAGTAACCCCTTCCTTCCTTCCTTTACTAAATGCATTAACACTGTAGTGCTACCATAACGAAGTACCATGAACTGAGTGGTATAAACAACAGAAATGTATTGTCTTCCAGATCTGAAACCTGGAACAACAAAATCAGAGTTAGGTCTTTCTGTGGACTGTGATGAAGAATGAGCTCTGTATCCCCCCGCAGATTTCTGATTTCTTTTTTTTTTTTTTTTTTTTTGGGAGATTTCAAAACCTATAACCAAATTTTCTCTTTTTCTTTTTTTTTTTTTGCATAGTATATGTTTAAATACCTTTGTACTCATATGTACTGGTGCACAGGAATTCTATGTGTGCATATACATGAATGTGAATGAATATGTGTATGCATGCATATCTGCATGTCTGTCTCTGTGTGTGTGTATGTGTCGTGTGGAAGTCCAGAAAGAGATTAGATTGGATGTCCTTAGGTTTATAAGGACAGCAGCCATATTAGATTTGAACCCACCTCAATGTTTTGCTTTAACTTAGTTATGTCTATAAAATCCTGAATTCCAGATATGTCATATTTTCAGGTATTGGGAGTTAGGACTTTAACATATGAATTTGGGAGCAGGCAGACACAATTTCACACATAGCACACAACCCAAGCAAGTATTGCTATATTGCTTTGTAAAGTCCACATTGCAACCAGTGATTCAAGCTCATCCTCCTCCCTGGTCTCCATCAGTTTCCTCTGCCATCTGTAAGACATCATCTGTAACAGTAGCCTGGTTCTTGTCATTTACAATAAGTATATCATGCTCAAGGTTTTAACTTCCAGCAACCTGATCATATTCTCTGTACATTTATTATATTTATCTTCTT
>NW_006208720.1:0-4522 GCF_000334495.1 Tupaia belangeri chinensis
CCCCCCCCAGATCTCTGATTTTTTTTTTTTTTTTTTTTGGCACCTTTTGAGATTTCAAAACCTATAACCAAATTTTCTCTTTTTCTTTTTTTGTTTTTTGCATAGTATATGTGTACACACCTTTGTACTCATATGTACTGGTGCACAGGAATTCTATGTGTGCATATACATGAATGTGAATGAATATGTGTATGCATGCATATCTGCATGTCTGTCTCTGTGTGTGTGTATGTGTCGTGTGGAAGTCCAGAAAGAGATTAGATTGGATGTCCTTAGGTTTATAAGGACAGCAGCCATATTAGATTTGAACCCACCTCAATGTTTTGCTTTAACTTAGTTATGTCTATAAAATCCTGAATTCCAGATATGTCATATTTTCAGGTACTGGGAGTTAGGACTTTAACATATGAATTTGGGAGCAGGCAGACACAATTTCACACATAGCACACAACCCAAGCAAGTATTGCTATATTGCTTTGTAAAGTCCACATTGCAACCAGTGATTCAAGCTCATCCTCCTCCCTGGTCTCCATCAGTTTCCTCTGCCATCTGTAAGACATCATCTCTAACAGTAGCCTGGTTCTTGTCATTTACAATAAGTATATCATGCTCTAGGTTTTAACTTCCAGCAACCTGATCATATTCTCTGTACATTTATTATATTTATCTTCTTACTCTAATTCAAGTATGCTGTTCCCCTAAAGATCCTACTTTGAAAATCTCTTAAAGTGGTAGTTCTTTTAATTCCTTATCCTATGGTTTTTCTTCTTAATTTTAGCTTGTGTAAGAATTACCTGAGGAATTTTTTAAAACACTGAAATTTTTTAACCTCTTCCTCAAATATTCCTGGTTAATGTGCCTGGAGTGGGGTTCAATCATTTCTAAAAAGCTCCAGGGTGATATCGATGCTGTTGGTATGAACTACTCTTTGGATACCATTTCTATATGCTTCAGACCTGGTGATATGTAATTTATCCCTGCCTCTTGTCACACCTTTTATTGTTCTTTGTCCCCTCTCTCAAAAGTCTCAGTTTCTTACACATTTATATTATCAAATGATACACATTTTTCATTATTCTTTTATGTAACAGTTTTACAATTTATCAGTTGCATCCCCTACATTTATAGAGAATATAAAATTTGGATCACAAATGGACCTGTTTTTAACTATTCTTTCATATTTTAAATTTAAATAGAGAGACAGAGAAAGAATTTAAAGAGAGAGAGACACACACACACAGAAACACATAGAAGACAGAGATTGCCCTCCTTGTCTAGTTTATTGGGTCAGGAAAGTTGGATATTGGAACAGAAAGTCTTCAGTTGCCCTAGTCCCTGAAAGGGGCAGGACACAGTTCAGATAGAGATAGCTTCTGAAAGACCTTTCCTTTTCCCTTTCCTATGCGGGAAAAGGAAAGGTGAGAATTAGCAAGAGAAAGGAAAGATCAGAGAGGCCAGAAAAAGTTCTTTACACATGAAGGAAAACTTTAAAAAGAGAGAAAAGACAGAATTTGCCTTCTTTGTCTAGCTTCTTGGTTTGAAAATGAAGAACGTTGGAGCAGAAAGTCTTCAGATGTCCAAGTCAACCAACGGTGAATGGCAGAGCGCGGGCGTGGATGGCTTCTGAGAAGGTCTGGGCTTTGCCTGTCCTATGCAGGGAAAGAAAATGAGAAAATTAACGAGAGAAAGCAAAGGTCAGAAAATCAGAAATGTACTTTAATAATTAAAGAAAAAATTAAAGAGAGAGAGAGAGAAACAGAGAGCAAACTGAGATTATCCTAGCTGTCTAGCTTCTTGGGTCTGGAAGGTGAGGAGCTGAAGGAGAAAGGCTACAGTTTGCTAGTTCCTGAAAGGGGCAGGGCACAGCTTGAACGGAGATGGTTTCTGAAAGGGCCTGGGATTTGCCTGTCCTATGCAGGGGAGAGGCAAGAATTTCCAAAGAAATAAAATGTCAGAGAGGCCAGGAAAAAATTAAAGAAAACATTAAAGAGAGAGAAACTGAGATAATAATTTTCTTAAAAATTTAGAGAGAGAGATAGACAGAGATTGTCCTACCTGGCTAGCATTTTGGGTACAGAAGGTGAGGGGTTGGGGTTGGAAGAGAAAGGCTTCAGTTGCCTTAGTCACAGAAAGGGGCAGGGCACAGCTCATATGTAGATGGCTTCCAAAAGGGCCTGGGATTTGCCTGTCCTATGCTGGGGAAGGAAAGGTGAGAATTTGCAAGCGAAAGGAAAGGTCAGAAAGGCCAGAAAAGGTACTTTAAAATTTAAAGAAAACTTGGGACCAGCAGTTGGGATAATGGCCATATCACTGTACTCCCATGTAGTTGACTGTGGTTTGAGTCCTCAACCCAGCGGCTGAAACTCACATCTTGTGTGTGCATGCCCAAGATCCCCAGAGGAGAATGGAAGAGAAGGTATTGATGGGTGACCATCCCTCCTGGGGGGGGGGTGAATTTCTCACTTTCTGTCTCTCGGACTCTCTGTCTTTCTGGAGAGCACATGCAAAACCTCTCAAAAAATATTAAAGAAAATTTTACAGAGAGAGGAAGAGACAGAGATTTTTTTTTCTTTTTCTTTTTTTTTTTAATTTAAGGAGATAGAAAGACAGAGAGAAGACAGAAATTGTCTTACCTGTACAACTTCTGGCTTCTGGAATGTTGAAGTTGGGCGCAGAAAGTCTTCAGTTGCCCTAGTCCTTGAAGATGGCATGGCATGGCTTACATATTGGTATTTTCCGCCCAAGCCTAGAACACGCCTGTCCTATATGGGGAAGGAAAGGAGAGAATTTTCAAGGGAAAGGAGGTCAGACAGGTCAGAAGATGTACTTTAAAAATTAAAGAAAACTTTAAAGAAAGAGAGAGACAGAAGAATTTTTAAAAATTTAAAGAGTGAGAGAGAGACACAGAGAGAAGTAAGAGATTGTTGTAGCTGTCTAGCTTCTTGGGTAGGGAAGTTTATGGTGGCAGCAGCAAGTCTTCTTCAATTGCCCAAGTCCCTGAAATGGGCAGGGCACTGCTCGGATGTAGATGGCTTCTGAAAGGACCTGGGTTTGTCTATCTTGTCTAACTTCTTGGGTATGAAAAGTGAAAGGTTTGAGCAGAAAGTCTTGACAATATTTTAAAACCTTAAGTTACTTATTTATTTATTTTTTTGTACAGGTTTTTGCTAGAGGGTACATGCACTCGCCAGAAAGGCAGAGAGAGACAGAGAGACAGGAAGTGAGAAATCAACCCCCGGGGGGATGGCCACGCTGCAATCCCTTCCCCTCCATTCTCCTCTAAGGATCTTGGGCACGCACACATACGTGCCCGGCGTGAGTTTAAGCCACCAGGTCCAGGACTTGAATGGCAGTCGATCACATAGGAGTCCAATAACATAGCCATTATGCTAACTGCTGGTTCCTAAAACCTTAATTTTTTACCTTTCCGTCAATCTCAGAGTTAATGTGCCTGCTGTGGGGCTCAATCAAATCTCCAGAGTAATATTTATCCTATTGGTATGCACTACTCTTTGAATACCATTTCTATATGCTTCAGGCCTGCTCAGACATAATTTACTCCCTGCTTCTTAACCACACTTTTTAGTTGTTCTTTGTCCCCTCTTTCAAAAGCCTTCTCCTTCTGTCGATCAACGGGACTGGATAGAATTGTTCACATATTGAAATGTTCACTTCATAAGAAAAAGAAAGGAAAAAAAAAGCTTGCTCTTTGAACATTTATATCATTAAATGATACACATTTTCTATTCTTCTCTGACTCAACAGTCTCATAACCTATCTTCTGCACCCCCTACATTTATAGGGTATTAAAAAATTGGATCACAAATGGACCTCCTTTTTAATTGTTCTTCTATGTTTACAATTTAATATTTAATTGACAAGTAAAATTGTATATATATTATTATGTATATCATAAAGTTGTGAAATACATATACATCATGGAATAGCTAACTCAAGCTAATTAGCATATGAATTACCTCACGGAGTTTTCATTTTTGTGGTAAGAAGATAAATTGTTATCAACCGTACTCATCATGCTGTATAATATATATCTTGAACTTATTCCCACCATTTAACTGAAAGTTTGTGTCTTGTGTCCATGACCGACCTCTACTCAGACAATCTCATACCATCCCAGTCCCTGGTAACTACCACTATACTCTGTGCTTCCATGAGATCAACATTTTAAAATTCTGCATGTAAGTGAGATCATGTGGAATTCCTCTTTTAGTGCCTGACTTATTTCACTTAACACAATGTCCTCCAGGTTCTTCCAGGATGAGTTTTCCCTTGGAACTACGGCTCCTGGCAAAGTTACTGCATCATCTGTTTTTGGCCTATCACTTCAAGACCACAGGAGAAAGGAGGACAAATACAGAAAAGTTTCCCTGCCTAGAGTACTTTGCTGCAGGTCCTGGCAGTCTTTCAAAATCTACCTTATTGTTTTCTCTTCAGTATTCCAGACATTTTTTTTTTGGTACTTTGTTCAGTTTTTAGTTGTACTTAAAATAAAAGAGAAGTT
>NW_006208720.1:4614-4974 GCF_000334495.1 Tupaia belangeri chinensis
GATCTGGATTCCCACATGACTGACTGTGGTTTGAGTCCCAGACCCGGAGGCTTGACAATTACACCCAGTGTTTGTGCATGTGTACCCAAAACCTCAAGAAGAGAATGGAAAAGAAAGGATTTCCATGGCCATCCACACCGTGGTTTGATTTCTCACTGTCTCTCCAGTAAGTATACTTTCTATGACAAAAACCTTGAAAGAAAGTTTATAGACTTTTCAAAGAACCTTGATATTCTCTTTCTGATTTTCCATTTTATATTATAAATATATCTACACTTTTTATATTTTTTGAGAGGCTTTTGCTACAGGGCGCATGCGCTCGCCAGACAGACAGACAGAGACAGAGAGACAGAAAGCGAG
>NW_006208720.1:5024-5269 GCF_000334495.1 Tupaia belangeri chinensis
CACACTGCAATCCCTTCTCCTCCATTCTCCTCTCGGGATCTTGGGCATGCACACACACACGTGCCCAGCATGAGTTTTAAGCCACCAGGTCCGGGACTCGAACCATAGTTGACTACATGGGAGTCCAGTGACATAACCATTACACTAACTGCTGGCCCCTACACTTTCTTTCTCTCCATTTCTTCCTATAGATCAAGGGTTCCATCTGGTATCATTTATCTTCACCTTTAAGGAGTCTTGGCAAT
>NW_006208721.1:0-1422 GCF_000334495.1 Tupaia belangeri chinensis
GAAGAAGAAGAAAAAGCCAATTCCTGACTCTCAGTGTTGCCTTTGTTCATGAGATCTTGCAACCATTATATGGAGTCAACGTGTATGTCCGCTAGATTCGGTTGTATCCTCTGCCAGCGCCCAACGAACCGTGGGGACAAGGTTGCCTCGAGCATGTTTGCTCTCCAGTAAAGACCAATAGGCACTATTTTATGATAAAGGTGATCGCGTGAGCATGTATAAGAGGAGAATATTTACAGATTGTGACATGCTCCCCCAGCGTACCTGGAATTTTATTTAATCAACAAAAATTTATATGTATTTATGGTATACAACTTTTTTTAAAAAAGAATTACTTTATTTAAATTTATTTATTTATTTTTAATTTGACCAGAGAGAGAGAGACAAAGTGAAAGAGAGACACAAGAAGCCATCAGTTCTGGGACTTGAAACACAGTCAGTCATGCGGTAGTCTAATTCCCCAACTACCACGCCATTTACCAGTCCCTTGTTTTTGTTATTTTAAAATTCAATTAGAGAGAGACAGAGAGAGAGAGAAAGGAAAAGTGAGTAAACAAGACACCAAGTCTAGGATTCAAACCACAGTTGGCCATGTAAAAGTCCAGTGCCTTAATCACCATGCTACCTATTGGCCCCTCTAGTTTTTGAAAGGCAACAAAAAATAGATGTGTCAAGGATTTTTTTTTCTTTACAACAAATCCTATTTCAATATAAATTTGTCGGTGTAATGTGTTTATATTACAGTCCCTTGGAATTTGTCTATTATTGTTGTACTCTAGGTTCATAATATTTGTTACTGTCAGGTAAAATTATTTATTGGAAGTTACTTCCATTGCTTTAATTTAGAAATTGTTTGGCTGATTATATGGAAATGTATATTTGATGGTTAGATAAACGTTAGAATATTTTTGGTACTTTTTCTATGAAAACATTGGAATTTTGATGGGAAGCCATTAGATTTGTAGATGAGTTTTGGGAAATTGGTCATTATGTAAAAATGACTTTTCATTATCTATTAATGCTACATACAATCAAGTCTTTTCATGCCCCCTGAAAAAATGTTATTTTCTCATATATTTTATATACATTTTTTTTTTCAGAAACACGTGGAGAGCCAGCCAGATGGTGTGGTGGTTAAGGTGGCTGGATGCACAACTCAAGTCCCTGATTGATGTCTTGAAAAACACAATGGGGGAATGTGCATATGTGCCCAGTATTCTGAGAAAAATGGATGAGACGAGATTGCAGTGTGATCATCTTCCCTGGGGAAGTGCTTTGCCACTTTTCCTCTTTCTCTCTGTGTTTCTCAGATGGATGTATACCCTATAGCAAATTAAAAACCCCAAACCAAGATATGAATACTATATGTAATATATATATATATATATATATATATATATATATATATATACACATATATAT
>NW_006208721.1:19010-25997 GCF_000334495.1 Tupaia belangeri chinensis
TTTTTTTTTTTTTGGAGAGGTTTTTGCTATAGGGCACGTGCACTCACCAGACAGAGAGACAGAAAGCGAGATCTTGGGCACCCATGCACACACGCCCGATGTGAGTTTTAAGCCACCAGGTTCGGGATGCGAGACGCGGTTGACTATATGGGAGTCCAGCGACACAGCCGTTACACTAACTGCCGGTCCTCTCTCTTCCAAACTTTTAATGTGACAGCTTAAATCACTGATTTGAGACACTGTAGCATTTAATGCTCTTAGTTTTCCTCTAATCACTGTTTTAGCAACATCCCACAAATTCTGGTGTTTTTCTTCTCTACAAAAAAATTATCTGATTCCCCTGGGACCAGCAGGCAGCATGGTGGTTAAGGGTGCTGGACTCCCATGTGGCTGACCATGATTTGAGTCCTGGACCTGATGGCTTGCTTTCTCACTCCCCCACTCTATCCCTTTCTGGACAAATTAAAATAAAAACATAACTAACTAGATAAAGTTCAATAAAATCATTCTTTTAAAAAAAATGATCTGATTCCCCTTTGCAATTTAATCTCTGACTCATGTCTTATGTGGAAACAGGTTTACATTCAAATATTAGCAATGTTTTCAAGTTCCTTTCTGTTACTGCTGCCTATTCCCATTCTCTTCTGGTTAAAGAACATAGTCTGAATGATTTTAATTAATTAAATGTTTTGGAGAGTTGTTTTATGGCTTTTAATACGTATGTTCACTTAAAAATAAAACAGATTCTGATATGATCAGAAGTATAATGTAAGTGTCAGGTCAAGTTGATTCACAGTATTTTGGAGGTTGGCTGTATCCTCATTTACTATCTACTTGTTCTATCAAAAAGTTGGAAGATTCCATCTGTATTTGTCTACATCTCCATCCAGTTCTATTAATTTTTGCTTTATGTATTTTTAAGTTCTGTTATTTGATGCATACGTATTTGGAATTATGTCTTATGGATGGACTGACCTATTTGTCATGAAAGAAACGTCCTTACTCACCCCTGATAGTTCATCATTGTTGTAATGTCTTTTGTCTGTTATTATTATCCACACCTTGACTTTCTTTTGAGTAGTTATGGTGTGATCTATTGTTTTCCATCCTCTTCAGTTATCAAGTAAGTTTCTGTAAGTAATATGTGTTTATGTCTTGCTTTTGGTTTGGTTTCCCATTTTGGTAGCATCCTTTCCAGCATATTTATAACCCCAGTGCACCTCTGTCTGTTCTGTGTCTGTTTCTACTGATCCCTCCTGGTTATGGGTTATGTTAGGCTACTTCTTTGCAGGTGTGGTCATTTTTGCTTTGCTGTTAGACACTATGAATGGTACCCCAGTGGGGTGCTAGATTTGGCTTTGTTTTGTTTGTTGTAACTTTGTTCAGGCGCAGAGGTAACATCTGCCCACACCTTCTTTTTAATGTCTTGAAGGACTTTTTCTTGAGATAGTCAAGTATTCCCAGGATCTCTCTGTTGCCTTACCCCAAATGGGTTTCTGTGCTTAGAAAACAAAAACGACTTTGTCAATCTGCTCTGTGGCAATGGACAAAGTAGGGCTGCAACTTTATGTGTTCTTAAAACAGGTGTGTTAGGGATCCGATATTGGCATAATGGCCAGACTCGCTGTTCTAGGAGAGCGTCCCACGTGGGAAGGTCTAGGTTCCCATCTGGAGACATCCCTGGTTACTTGGGGCACACCTGTGCCCGTCACCCCGAACTGGCCAAGTCTGGCTTCAAGACCCTGTTGGGGGACCCTGTTACTCTTTCAGATTCTCTTGCTCATGGAAGAACTGAAAGAATGAAAGTTAATGACACAGTCGTTTGAGATAAACCATGGTGCTTTGTGTGGGTGGAGATGCACCTTTGCCCTCATGGGCACAGGGTCCTGGGGCAGGTACGCCTATTACTGACACGTGTCTGATAGCTAGCCCTGTCCTAATCGGCTCTATGATAACCATACCTACCTGGGGTGAGTTCTGGCAGCTTGAGGCAGTGTGAGAAACGCCCCGTTCCAGGGCACCCTGGCACTGCTCGGCTCTACTCAGCGTAGCCTCCTTTGATCGCCCGCCCTCGTGGAGCAGTGAGGCAGCCTCACTCAGCCTTACCCCCCGCCCACTGCTGGAGACCCCGTTCCTCTCCTCCGCCCTGAGATCAACTTGTTTTCTGCAGAACTGAGTTGTCTCAGAAGACACGGAGAGCATAGGCCTTGCATAGTCACTGTTTTTGGAAAAACCAGAGGCCCGCGAGGCCCCACTGGGGTAGTGTTTTCCACCAGTGCCACTGCAAGTGTGTGGGTGCAGAGCCACCTCTTTGCCTCTGCCGGTTCCCACGGCTCAGCAGGAGCTCTCCAAGCCAGGCTTCTTCCTCCTGAAGCCGTCCTCTGTGACTCCGGGAAATGCTCGAGCCAAGCTCTGAGCTGCTCTTTGAGTGATGTTTCAGAGCTGATAACTGCTCTCGGGACAGCTGGGCACAGATCAAAGAATTCCCCAGGACAGGGAGCCAACAAATATGGAGTGGTAGGCAGGCTGCAGGGGCACAGCCATGACACAAGACTCTGTCATGCTGAGGCCACGTGGAAGGGTCCTGGGTTCAGGCCCAGTGACCTCCGTGTACACTAGGCTCATGCAGACCCATGGGCCAGACTGGCTAAGTCTGGGGAGGGGGTGTGGAGTCTGGTCTGAAGACCCCGAATGGGGAGAGGGGTGCTACCTGCCTGTCTATCTCTGTCTCTGTTCTGTTGCTCATGGGAGCAATGAATAGATGAATTATAAAAGAATAAGTGGGACCAGCAGATGGTGTAATGGTCACTGGACTCCCACATGGTTGACTGTGGTTCAAGTCCTGGATCCAGTGGCTTAAAACTCACATTGGGGCGTGTCTGTGCATGCTCAAAATCCTGAGAGGAGAATGGAGGAGAAGAGATTGCGGTGTGGCCATCCTTCCCCCCATGCCAAGGATGATTTCTTGTTTTCTGCCTGTCTCTCTCTGGCCCTCTGGCAAATACATGCGCCCTATAGCAAAAAATAAAGCGTATGGATTTACACAGTGGAAGAGCCATCTCTGGTTGCCCTATGTCCTTGTCCTGACACCCAGCCCACCTCACCGACGGTGTCCCCTCCTCCTCCCAGGGGCAGAGAAACTCATCCACCACCTGCGGAAGCACGGCATTCCCTTCGCCGTGGCCACCAGCTCCGGGTCCGCCTCCTTTCACATGAAGACGAGCAGGCACAAGGACTTCTTTGGTCTCTTTGGTCACATCGTTCTGGGAGATGACCCCGAAGTGAAGAACGGCAAGCCTGACCCTGACATATTTCTGGCCTGCGCAAAGAGGTTTTCTCCTCCTCCACCCATGGAAAAGGTAAGGGGGCTATTGCTGAGAGACGGAGACAGGGGGGCACGTTTCACCATGTAGCCTCCCTCCCCTGGGCAAGGTGGGAGGTCTGGTTGACCCATGGGAGGGCTCCAGAGGCCTTAGGTGTAGAGCAGGGACATCCAGGTGGAGAGTGGGAGAAGGGTCATGCACAGGTCTGGCGTCTCCACGGTTGACAGCACATGCATTGGGGGTGGGACTCCATGTCTGACGGCACATGTGTGCGTGTCTCCTGATAGCGCACTCGTCGTGGGTTGCTCCATGTGTGACAACACATGCAGGTGGCTCCATGGTTGACAGTGGACACGCGGGCATGTGCAGGCATGGTGTCAGGCATCTCCATGTCTGACAGGGTGCAGGCGTGGGCGTCTCCATGTTTGACAGCAGCACACTTGGGGGCATCTCTATGGTTGACAGCTCGCATGTGGGGGCGTCTCCATGGTTGACGGTGCGCACGTGGGGGGCGTCTCCACGGTTGACCGTGGGCACGTGGGGGCGTCTCGGCGTCTCTGTGGTTGACCCGTGCGCACGTGGGGGCATCTCTATAGTTGACCACGTGCACGTGGGAGCGTCTCCATGGTTGACGGCGCGCACGTGGGGGCGCCTCCATGGTTGACCGTGCGCACGTGGGGGCGTCTCCGTGGTTGACCACGTGCACGTGGGAGCGTCTCCATAGTTGACCGTGCGCACGTGGGGGGCGTCTCCATGGTTGACCACGTGCACGTGGGGGCATCTCCATGCTTAACCACGTGCACGTGGGGGGGCGTCTCCGTGGTTGACAGTGCGCACGTAGGGGCGTCTCCATGGTCGACAGTGCGCACGTGGGGGGCGTTTCCATGGTCGACCGCGCGCACGTGGCGGCGTCTCCATGGTCGACCGCGCGCACATGGGGGCGGCTCCATAGTTGACCGTGGGCTCAGGTAGCTCTGTGGTTGACAGGGCACATGCCTGGAAACAGAGTTCATGTGCAAACCCACACCTCCAGCTGGCATGAGCCCACTCATCATGGGTCCCGGCAGTGGGAAGCCGGCTCCAAAAGCTGGAGTATCGGTTCTCACCGGACCCTACAGAATAGAGGCCTGCGGAAGTGCACTTTAACATCCTTATTGACAGTGTGTGTTTTAGAAAAGTGTCAGACAAATGTCAGACAAACGAGCCACCGCATAGTTCCCAGGTAAGTGAGCTCTGAGAGCCGGGTAAACGTTGCTCCGGTTACTGATCTGCTTTTATTTACCGGTGTATTTCTCTTGCGGCAACG
This sequence comes from Tupaia belangeri chinensis, assembly GCF_000334495.1. Taxonomy (NCBI): domain Eukaryota; kingdom Metazoa; phylum Chordata; class Mammalia; order Scandentia; family Tupaiidae; genus Tupaia; species Tupaia belangeri. Next base: position 23,640 of record NW_006208721.1, read on the forward strand.
CAGCCTTTTTCTACTGTATTATACGTGAAGGCTGTGGGGTTTCCTCCTGTGCGATGCATGCTGTAATGCGAAAGGAGGATCCTGACGGGCTCCATTGTCCGGGAGGCCCCCTGATTGTGCACTTGTGTTGGTCTCTAACTCGCAAGGCAGCTGCAGGGCTTGTGCAAGGACCGAGTTCCTGAATCGTGTCCTGCCGGTTTCTCTCGGCTGTAGTTTTAAGGGCCAGCATATCGACCCACGGGCCTGCGAAGTTCAAGGGTGTTCCAAGATGATTAAATCAGGAGAAGGAGTCGCCATCGCCAAAGGGGGCTATGCCCTGGGAATCATCAAGTTAATTAGGGGCAGGTAGCTGTCATAGCGACCTAGGGAAACGCAAGTAGGAGTCAAGTATTAACCACCAGTAGGTATTAATTGGCATTTTACTAGGGGAAAGTGCCTATCAGAGCCACCATTCGAGAAGCAAGTTTTGGAGCCAGCCCACGGTGTGGGGGTGAAGGCTGGATCTCACAGGCCAACAGCAGGGCTCCAGTGAAACCCACGCTGGGTGCCTGAGCTGTGTCAGTTAGGGTTGGGGAGGCGCAGAGGGGCACTATGGGACTAATACGTGACCTTTAGGAAAATAAACAGGCACCAAGAGGAGATGGGAGACACTGGTGTTTGATGGCACTGCGTGTTGGGCAGTATCTTACCCAGCCATTGCCTTGTGCTGAGTTCTCGTATTTGGTGACAAGACTCACAGTCTCCTGTTTGGGAAAGTCCTGGGTATGGGATTTCTTTCTTTTTTATTTATTTTTTTTTTTTAAAAAGAGGTTTTTGCTTTAGGGTGCGTGCACTCAGCAGAAAGAGAGACAGTGAGAAGGAAAGTGAGCAATCACCCCCCAGGGGGTATGGCCACGCCACAGTCCCTTCTCCTGGGATCTCGGGCACGCACGCACATGTACCCGGAGTTTCAAACCACCTAATGCAGGACTCAAACCATAGCCGGCCACGTGGGAGTCCAGCGATACAACCACTGTTCACCTGCTGGCCGTGGGATGGGGCCTCTGACAGCCGGATTGTGTTGGGAGGCTTTGCTTGTAGGGGGATCTGAGACTTTCAGAGAAGGCCTCTGTCCGCGGTTGTCGACGCCGCAGTGTCACCCTCGTGCCGCCGAGGTGTAGTCTGGAGCCCTCCTGCAGCGCCGTGGGTTCCTGCCATCCTGTTCTCAGCAAAAAAATCCCTGCGCCCCGAGTGCTCGGCCTCCAGCTCGCACTTGGGAGGTTCTCTGCTTGTGCAGGACGCCTGGCCTTCTGGTTTGGGAATGGCCCGTTGGCACCCAGCCTCTGGCCCAAGTCTTGTGCTCTTCTCGACCTCCCTGGGCTCTGAGATTCTTTTTTTAAAAGTTGCTATCGGGCATAGGCTCACTACTGAGAAAGAGAGAGAGAGAAAGTCAAAGAGAAAGTTTCCCTGTGAGGAATGCTCATGCCGCAATCCCTTTTCCTCCCTTCTCAGAATTTGGGTGACTCACATATATGCAGCTAGAGTGTTTTCCTTTTTCTTTTTTTGGAGAGGTTTTTGCCCTAGGGCGCATGCACTCACCAGACAGAAAGAGACAGAGAGACAGAAAACGAGAAATCACACCCCAGGGGGGATGGCCACGGCGCAATCCCTTCTTGTCCATTCTCTTCTTGGGATCTTGGGCATGCACATACACGTGCCCAGCGTGAGTTTTAAGCCCTCCAGGTCCGGGACTTGAACCGCGGTCGATTACATGGGAGTGCAGCAACGTAGCCATTACGCTGTGTTTTTCAAGCTCCTGGGACCAGCACTCAGCCTGCAGAGTTGGGCACCTGGGATCCAGTTGCAACTACTACGCCACCTGCTGGCCCAGGTGGAGTTTTCTTAGGTGTAGTTACCATCTGGGAATGGAAGTCCCACCTGGACATCTTCATCCGTCCTCTTTTCTGTTGAAATTGGTGCTCTGTGTTAAGCTCCAAAGGAGTCTTTCACCCAGGCATGATTGCGTGACATCATCCGTAAAAAAAAAAGAGTGGTTAACCCGAAACAGAGACCTTCCGCATGCCGGCACATTTGGTTCTAACGGTATCCCAAACACGTCCTTTCGCGTCGCCGTCAGCCTCTTCAGAAAGACTGACATGCTGGCACGTTGTCAAGTTCCCTGTGGTAGGGGCACACTTTCCAACATCATAATTGTCGCTCAAAAACCAGGTTTTATTTTTGGCAATACTCTCGGTTTTCCTTAAAGCCCCTGGCTCATTCAGAAAAATGAACGCCAAATGCCCAAGCCGCGGTCAGGGTCTCTTAGGCCTGTCCCTCATTCCTTTACGTAATAATGACATTTGAGGAAAGAAACTGTAA
>NW_006208721.1:26043-27059 GCF_000334495.1 Tupaia belangeri chinensis
TCTGCTCACAAGGGGCCAGTCAGTTGCAGAGCCTGGGGTAGCTGCCGGCCCGAGGCAACACTGGGCCCCAGCTGTGCTCCTGGGTGTCCTTTGGCACATCAATGCCAATGTCAGCGGCTGCCCGGGAGGCAGGCGATGCTGCAGCGTGATATGGCCGTAGAGCGGACTTGCAGACTCCCGCTGGAAGGCGCGGTGGGGCGATGCAGCGAATGCAATCCCGAGAATGGCTCAGGCATGCCGCCCGGGAGTGGAGCTTTTTCTTCTTTATTAATTTTCATGTATTTTATGCATTCCATCGCAGTACAGCACTTAGCTTGTAAAGGGAATTGACCCAACACGAATACAGCTAGCTCTCGGCGGTCCAGTGGAGGATGCTGGACACGGTATCAGCTGCAGGCTGTAGGCCATTTCTGGGCCCCCTACGTGCCTTGTGTCTCTAGTTTTCTCCGTAATTTCTTTCCTCACCCTGAGGGAGCGGGACTCGAGGGCATCCGGGCAGGTGTGCGCGTCAGTACCTGTAAAGGCTGCGATAGCGCTGAGGCCGCTTGCTGTGCGCACTGTCAGCGTGCAGGTGTGCACAGGTGCAGGGCTGCAGTCCCGACTCTGGGAGGCCGGCAGGTCCCACTCCAGAGACGCAGCTGCCAGGACTTAGCGATGAGGAGCCGCTGTCGTTACCAACTGATGGCAGCATGACCTGGGCTCTGATGAACTGGGAGCCGGGAGGGAGGGCTGCAGGGCCGGTCTCCACCATGCTGGTAGTCCAGTCGGGAGAAGGGACTCGAGCTCCAGGGCAGGGAGATGCCATGTCCCTCTAGCTGTGGCAGGACGGCAGCCTCCAGACAGCAGTGGGGGTGCATCCCAAGTGCTGTGTCGTTACTGGCACCCCAGACCATCCTCCGAAGTGGGAAGTAGCAAATGACAGTTTGTTGTTGTTGTTTTGGAGAGGCTTTTGCCATAGGGTGCGTGCGCTCGCCAGAGAGACCGAGAGACAGAAAGCAAGAAATCACCCTCCAGCG
>NW_006208721.1:27072-28706 GCF_000334495.1 Tupaia belangeri chinensis
TCTCCTCCATTCTCCTCTCGGGATCTTGGGCACGCACGCATACGCGCCCAGCGTGAGTTTAAGCCACCAGGTCCGGGACTCGAACCAGGGACGACTACATGGGAGTTCAGCGACATAGCCATTACGCTAACTGCTGGTCCCGCGAGCGACATGGTTGATGCCGTTTCAAAAGGAAAAGAGTGGAGGCGGGCTGGTGTCCTTCACGGTGCGTGTGCATTAGACTGCTGAGTGGGCAGGTACCTTTACCCTCATACTTTAGCCATAGGGTGCGTGCGCTCGCCAGAGAGACAGAAGGACAGAAAGCGAGAAATCTCGCCGCAATCCCTTCTTCTCCATTCTCCTCTCGGGATCTTGGGCACGCACGCACACTGTCTCCTGACTCTCTGATCTGCTTAGTCTGACTAGACGTGAGAAAATAGGTCTTGGGTGGCTGGCAAGTGGCATGGTGGTTAAGGCCCTGGACTCCCACATGGTTGACCGCAGTTCAAGTCCCGGACCTGGCGGCTTGCTTCCTCTCTGTCTCCCTCTCTCTGTCCCTCTCTGGTCAAATTAAAGGAATGAATACATAAATGAAGTTAAATAAAATAATTCTTTTTTAAAAAAAGATAAAAAGAAAATAGGTCTTGAAGTCAGCATGTGGCATGGTGATTGGGGTGCTGGACTCTTAAATGGGTGACTACAGTTTGAATACTGGGCCTGGCAGCTTGCTTTCTTACTTTCCCTCTCTGTTTCTCTCTGGTGAGTGTAGGAGCCCTATAGCAAATTTTAAAATAATACATTTTAAATTTATAATAATAGTAATAATTTCAATTAAATACTTAGTAAGGAAAATAGGTCTTTTGTGGAAAAGCAGGTATGTCCACGCATCATGTAGAGTATTGTTAGGTGAGCTATCGGCAGTTTAAAGATTTGATTCAAATCCCAGGACCAGCAGTTAGCGTAATGGCTATGTCGCTGGACTCCCACGTAGTCGACCGCGGTTTGCGTCCCGGACCCGGGGGGTGGCTTAAACTCACGCCGGGCGTGTGTGCGTCTGTGCCCAAGATCCCGAGAGGAGAATGGAGGAGAAGGGATTGGGGCATGGCTATCCCCCCTGGGGGGTGATTTCTTGCTTTCTCTCTGTCTCTCTGTCTCTCCCTGTCTTCAGCAAGCACATTCACCCTATAGCAAACATGTCTCTTACCAAAAAAAGTGAAGTAATATTATATTAAATGGGATGTGTGTTTTGATGAAAACTATGCACAGCATTCTTACAAACACGACAATGGTGAACCTCTTTAGTGAAGACACCCTGAAGCACATTCATAAAACACATACACCTTGGCATAACAACACTATCAACTTAATGGGGCACACTATACTTCAAAGATTAGCTCATTGGCTCATCTCTTTTTTTAAGAGAAAATCAAGAAAAAATAATCATCAAGAATGGGGCACGTACCCTATAGCAAAAATCGTTGTGTTGTTGTTGTTGTTGTTGTTGGTATTGTTATAAAGACGGAGTATATGACCAGCTCTGTGGCTATGTGGTATCGTGCTGGCTGCTGTAGTTCGAATCCCCGGTCTGGTTAGCCTGAAGTACACTAGACACACCCATGATGGCCCAAGAGCTGATGGGCTGGAGAACTTGAGGA
>NW_006208721.1:29831-30659 GCF_000334495.1 Tupaia belangeri chinensis
AAAAAAAAAAGAGAAGAGGATAGAGAAAGATAGCAAGTGAACAATAGAGAGGATGTTAGTGAGAAACAGATATGGTTTATTATCTGTTGAAGATGACGTGTATAGTATTCTCAACTGGACTGGTCTGGGAAGTATTTCATGATGGGTGAAGTCTTTTAACAAGCAAAATGAGAAATAGTGATTGACTGTTTTAAAAAATTATAATCATAATAATTATTGGGAAATGCATGGAAAAGACTTTGAATGATAAAGTGGGGAGATCGATGCCTCTGTATTGCCTGAAAGAGGCGAGTGATGGCATTTGATAGTGCTAAGAGTGTCTTCGTAAAGCACTGCTTTATTCATTTATTTATTCATTCATTTATTCATTTATTTATTTATTCTTTTTTTTTTGGCCAGAAGGCACATGCACTCTCTACAGAGGTTAAAAAGAGAAAGCACCTCCCACTGGGATGTGGTCACACCGCCATCCTCCTTCTTCCATGTCTCCATCCCAGCAGGACTTTGGGGACCTACACGCACACCTGGTGTGTTCTTCAAGCTGCCAGAGGCAGGACGTGAACTGTGTTCAGCCACGTGGGGACTCAGCTCTCCAATCACAGTGCTTAGCCCCCACGCCCTGGGGCCAGCCCACCTCGTTAGTGTTTCCAAGCACTGATAAGGTCATGGTGTAGGGGGGCCATTGTGAGGCAGTGGTAACGCAGCTCGACTCACTTGGGAAGGGCCTGGGTTTGTATCACGGGGCTTCCCTGCCCACCAGTCATGCTCGCTTGTCTATGACCCAGCTGGCTGATGCTGGGGGTAGGTCGTGGGGTGGAGAACCTGCCA
>NW_006208722.1:0-32415 GCF_000334495.1 Tupaia belangeri chinensis
GCACATGCACACACAGGTGTAATTTGATATGTATGTGTATTGAATATACACATAGATATGCAGATATGCATATGAACATGTATCTCTAACATTGTAGTCCATATCACCTATATGTCAAGAAAGAATATGAGGCAAAAGGTATAATTTCTGACACTAAATAGCTAAAGCCTTTTTGTAGAGAGAGGCAGCATTATTTTGGAAGAGATCACTTTAGAGTTTCTAATCTTTCATTTTCTGACTTATATCCAAATTTATGAAAAAGAAAGCTTCCAATACACTTCCTACTGGGGGGAATATAAGTAATTGTTACTTAATTGCTGCTTCTTCCCAAAGAACATGAAAAGAGAGTCCATGTTAGATTAATAATTTAGAGTTAAGGAGTGCTTGTAAAAGAACAAAATAGATTGAAAACAGAACTTCATTTGTGGTATCTGAGGATTGGCTTTAAAATTGTATTTTGCTGATTCCCCTACAGGGATGTGTATATTGTCAACTTATTACAGCAAATACTGTCATGAGTTACTAGTTATAAAAGATTTACACTATTGTCTATTAATGAGCAATCCTGGACAAACCACTCCTGTCTCTAGCACTCACTTGCCACCTTGTAAAATAGGAGTATCAGATATGAAGACCCCTACCTATTATAACCTTTTCTTTAAGAGAGATTTTTGCCATTGGGTGCATGTACTCTCCAGAGAGACAGAGACACAGGAAGCAAGAAATCATTCCTGTATGGGTGATGACCACACTGCAATCCCTTCTCCTTCATTCTTCTCTCAGAATTTTGGGTATGGTGTGAATTTCAGGTCACCAGGTCCAGGACTTGAACCATGGACATCTACAGGGGAGTCCAGTGATGTAATCATTGTGCCATCTACTGGTACCCTTTTTCTAACCTCTTACGATTTGTCTCCCAGCTGCACACTATGGTCTGAAATCCCTTGCCAATATCCCAGATGTGCAAACTCTGCAAACTGAACAGCTAGGAGAGATAATACATATTTGTGTTCTCAAGTGAGATAAATCTGCCCAACTATGAACCTTACAGTGGACAGTCTTTTATCTATTAGCACATTCGATAGGCCTTGGCAATACCCTTCATGTATGTGTGCCTATTATTTGTGTCTGCGTGTGTGTTTATGTTTGTAAAAATGGAGTTTTAGACACAGGTATTTCTTTCTCTTGTCATCTTCTTGATCTGCTGGTAAATATCTAACAAAAAATGTGACTTTCACTGTGAAGTTTTCCTGACTCTTCCAGAATTAGTTGTCCCTTTGAGTTCCTTTGTAATATTTTATTATTAGCTTTAATATTGAATTTCATTTTAATTTAGATTTATTTTATTTTTGCTATAGGACATGTGTACTCACAGAAGAAAAACAAAGAAAGACAGAGAGAGGGAAAGTGAGAAATCACTCCCTGGGGGAATGGCCATACCACAATTCCTTCTCCTTCATTCTCTTGGGATTTTGGGCATGCATGCATGCACACATGCCTGGCTTGATTTTTAAGCTGCCTGATCCCAGACTCAAACCCCATGGTTGGCCATGTGGGAACTCAGAGCCTAAATCACCATGCCACTGGCTGGCAATATTGGGTTATTCTTTTACACTGCATTTTAATTTTTTTACATGTTTCCCCTTCAACATTGAATAGCTAGGAAAGAGAGTTTGATTTTCTCTTAATCCTTTATATTGAGCAAATTGCTTAGCAGATTGGAAAGAAGTAAACATTGTTTAGATAATGAATGCTCTTGATACTCAATTTATATTTTTGGTAAGAGACCTAGGTCTAAAATGATCAGAGACATTTTAGATGTAGGGAATCTAGAAGTTGGCTTCTCTACTCAGAAGAATACTAAAATTTGTTTATGTTCTTTTGCAAATAACACTGTCGAAGGGTTGTTAAATAGATATAATAAAGAAGTTCCAGTTTTTTGCTTTTATCAGACTCACTGAATTGTGCCACAGAGGCCTGCTTTTTCACATTTATTTTATTTTTCATGGTTTGCAAATTGTCTATATATAATTACTTTCAATTAACTTCCCTCAGCCAATCAACAGACCATAAACTCAACTTAAGCAGTTATGAACAGAGCTTTGTGATGAGAATTTGTCCTTACATTAATTGTTAGTTCATTAAAAGTCTGGGCTCAGGGAATTACAGTAGCTATATTTGAATTCCTCATTTACGGGTGCATTAATACATTTAAAATAAGACTTCTCAATCAGTGAGCCAAGAATATTAAATGCTTTGAATCATCTTTATCCGAATTTATAAGATGGTTCTAACAATGCAGCACACATATTCAGGATGATTCTGGAATTTGTGTAAGGACTCAGGGTAAACTTGGAAGCTCAAAGGCAAAGGTCATGGTCTTCTGTGTCACTGGATTCCACAGCAGATAACTATACTTCTGGTTGTACATGTATCTCATTGCACTCCTCCAGCTAAAACAACAATCTCAAGCAAATATAGTCATTTTGACATAGTTATATATCTGGCAGAAGTTGACTGAAAGAAAATTAAATCACAGTAGAATAAAAAACATGGGATTTCTCAAGAAGGAAGCAGACTTCTTGAAGACACCTTCATGGCTCCTGAGAACTAGTCATTTCAGGGGAAACAGAGAAATGAAGATTTTCCACTGATAATTCAGCCTCTAGCACACAAACTCGCAGTGGAGAGGCAAGGGAACAGGCTTTCTTGAAGACACCTTCAGGGCTCCTGAGAACTAGTCATTTCTGGGGAAACACAGAAATGAAGATTTTCCACTGATAATTCAACCTCCAGCACACAAAATTGCGTGGTAGGAAAACTTTCAAGTCTCCTGTCTCTGTATCTGTCTTTGTCTCTCTCTACCTCTGTCTCTGTCTCTGTCTTCTCATTTTTTGTAATTTTTTCTTTTTAAAAATTTTTTAAGGCAAAGCATTTTCTGGGCTTTCTGGCCCCTCTTTTTCCTTTATCTTGTTAATAATCCCCTCTCCCCCTCCCAACCCAGGAGAGGCAAGGGAATAGGCCTTCTTAAAGACACCTTCATGGCTCCTGAGAACTAGTCATTTCATGCAGCATGCTTGCACGCCATGCAGTTTTCTAATTTTTGCTTTTTGTTTTTTGATTTTTAAAAAATATTTATTTAAATATTTATTTATTTATTTTTAGTTTTTCTCTTAGTTTTTCTTCTCTTTTTCTCTGTTTCATGTTTTGTTGTTGTTGTTGCTGTTGTTTCTCTCTCTCTGTTTCCTTTTCTGCACACTCCTCGATGCTCAGATTGATCTTCAAGTTTGGGAAGAAACACATCATCCATCAGATGACTAAAAATCACTATAGGGCCACAAGAAATATGGGAAAGCAGGAAAATATCTCTCCTCCAAGGGAAAAGAATAACTCCTCTTCATCCACAGACAGTTCAATGGAAATCATGGAAATGCCTGATAAAGAATTTAGAACATTCATAATGGCAAAGCTAACAGAGATGGAAGAGAAGAGAGACAATGAACTGCAGAAGAGGCAGAACAGAACTGATGAGTTCCAGGAGGTGAAGAAATTCATGCAAGATCTAAAAGAGGAATTACACACTTTACAGAAGAATCAGAGGGAACTGCTAGAGATGAAGGCTATAATACAGAAAGTCAAAATCTTCCTTTAAAGTATTAAAAGCAGACTAGATCATACAGAAAATAGAATCTCAGATGTAGTTGCTGACTGAGAAAAATACACCACGAAGACTGAGGAAACTGCCCAAAAACATGAGAATAATATACGAGAAATACTAGATACCATCAAACGTCCAAACATTTGGATAATAGGTATCCCAGAAGGCGAAGAGACTCATAAGGGCATTGATAATCTATTCCATGAAATCCTGCAAGTAAGCTTTCCAAACCAAGAGAGATGGTTTGGAACCAGTCCCAAGAAATAAAAAGGACCCCAAATAGAATCAACCCAAGAAGATCTTCTCCAAGACACATTATAGCCAGACTGACCAAAACCACAGACAAAGACAAGATACTAAGATTGGCAAGAGAAAATGGCAAGTTACCTACAAAGGATATCCCATCAGACTAACAGCAGACCTTTCATCGGAAACAATGCAAGCAAAGAAAGAATGGGAAAATATATTCAAAATGTTAAGGGAAAAGCAATTTCAACCAAGAATACTGTACCTGGTAAGATTATCCTTCATATGAGAAAAAAAGACAAGAACTTTCTCAGATAAACAAAACCTGAAAGAATTTACCAGTACCGGACCATATATCCAAGAAATTCTTAAGGGAGTGTTATGTCCAGAAAATTAAATGCAGACACACAGAAATAAGAGTTCAAAAACTAAGAAAATGTCCAACTTAATTGTAGGGACAAGTCTGGAGTTGAATACTATATCCCAGAATTCAATCAGGAAGATCAAACCACAATAGAAGATAAAGTACATGAGACTGAACTGGCGAAATAGCATTCTGTGACTTGACTAAAATACTGATGCTTTTCTTCTAGGCTTTGTTGTCTTGTTTTAAGGATTTTTGTCCTGTCTTGAACTGTCAATAGGTTCATGTACCTAGCATTTAAATAGAATTCTAACCTGTTTCTAGGTTTTAAATTTCAATGAAATTTCCTTACCTGTTCAAAACTGCTTTTCTTGAAATTACCAACTAAACTTGCTATTGAAAGTAGTTAGATTACTTATGAAATTGTGGGATCAACAAAATGTGGGGGAGAAAGGAATGGAAGACAACTGTAGACACCAGAGATAGTGTGAGAAGAGGGTGGGAAAGTGCAGAGGGTCGAACATGGGGTAAATATGTATGTGTGTGTGTGTGTGTGTGTGTGTGTGTGTGCAGTTTATTCTAGATGGGAAACCACATTTGGTATGTTGTGACGATGCTTAGGGGATGAATGTAAATTAATTAATTAAAAAAAAAGTTTCAGGAGAAAAAAACATGAAAACTTTTTTTTTTTTTGGAGAGTTTTTTGCTATAGGGCGCGTGTGCTCACCAGACAGACAGAGAGAAACAGAGAGATAAAAAGTGAGAAATCACCCCCCAGGGAGGATGGCCACGCTGCAATCCCTTCTCCTCCATTCTCCTCTCGGGATCTTGGGCACGCATGCACACGCGCCCGGCGTGAGTTCTAAGCCACCGGGTCCGGGACGCAAACCACAGTCGACTACGTGGGAATCCAGCAACATAGCCATTATGCTAACTGCTGGTTCCCACTCATGCAGAGCTTTGAGAAAACTATTTTCTCTGCTGTAGGATGAAAGTCTAAGCTGATGAAAGCATCACTGTCCTATAGTTTTACCATTTATCACATCTGGTCTCAGTTATGAATGAGACTCAGAAAGAAAATGTTGGAAGATGCTGCACTAGCAATTAGAAACTTTAGTTATGAAGAGATGTACATTACTTTTCCTTACAACTCATTGACTAAAATTTGTCTTGTGGCCCCATCCAGAAATAAGGGGCTGAGAAGATGAGTCTTCTCTGTGCCCAGAAGAGGAGAAGCAGATATTAGTGAACACAGTTATACCTATCATGGGATTTCCCTGGGCAATGTATGCTTATAACTTCTCTCATATGGACTTTGGGTATTCCCAAATAAAATCCTTATAGGTGTTTAAGAATAACCTTGAAATTTCCTCCTTCCAGTGGTTCTTACAAATTAGAAAATGTATGTGTCTTATTTTAATATATTGGAGTTAGATTATCAGACTAATCAATACCAGGGAGAATCAAGACTACTGTGGAAAGACTCATACTTCCCTTTTCTATTTTTTTCTTTTGAAATCTCTGCAAATAGTCTACAGTTATCTATATCTATCTATCTATCTTTATCTATAATCTATCTATCTGTCTATCTATCAGAAGTACTTAGGGTTTCTTGGTTAGGATTCTTCCTAGAGTACTAGGAGATACTCTGCAGGAGCTATTCAGGCCTGGTAGACACTGCAAAATAAGACTATGCTAGCTCCCAAATAGGAGATGATCCTGTTGTATACTCTTGGAGGATGGGAAGAGTGAACAATTACAAAACCAACATGATGAACTGGGCCGTGAGCATCACAAGGTAGAGGCTCTGAAGTTATTTATCTCTGCATTCCTTCAATTAACCAGTGTTTAGGAATTGGTAGGAATTCAAAATATTTATGAAAGAGTGGCTGGACTTAAAAGGATGTATTGCTCTTAATAAAGTATAAATCATGACTATATAATCCCTAATATTTCTATTTCTTAACTCTCTGTCTCATACTTCCTAAGACCATTGATAAAATCATAAACATGAAAGATTCCTCAGACACCACCTATGGATTTGTCCCAGCAAGGATAGGGGACTTACTCAAAATAAATATTTAGTAGATAAGAAAGCCAAGTTAAAGCAAGTTTTATTATATCCTATTCTTTTTCTTTCTGGCTATGTAGTTCTTCCCATAGGGTCATTCAGGGCTCTTACATTCAAAATAAATTTACCATTTATTTATTTATTTATTTTTAATAATTATTTTTTTAAAAATTGCCTATTTATTGGTTCCTGAGCAAGAGAAGCAGAGAAACTGAGAAAGAGAGAGAACATGCCCAATAGAGTATCAATGCTGGGATCCACCTCCACCTAAGCTGGTTCCAGATCATGGGCACATACATGCTCAGGATACTCAGGTCTCTGGACATGAACCCAGAACTCTCCTATGTGGCCAGCCCCTCCCAAGTGGTCACGGCTATGCCGCCATCTGGCCCCCTCAGGTGTTTTCTCTGTCTCATGATCTCGCCCTCACCCCCTGCATCATACACTTACTGCAAGTGCCAACACTCTCAAATGCTTTAATTTTCTTCATGGAGTTTATCACACTTTGCTGTGAAGTATAAAACAAGTTTTGTTAGTTTATTATCTGTGTTATATATTCAAATGTAAATTACACAGGATAGGTCTCCCCTCCCCCCTTTGACCTACTGTATTCTAAATGTTAGAATGGTACCTGGAAAATAGTAGTCTCTTAATAAATATTTTGGGTAAATTAATGAAATAAATGAATACATTGAAAAGATAATATTTGGGCACAAATGACATGAATTCTCTAGAACATAAAATGGCAAAAACTATCATGGTAACCAACATCAACATGTCTTCATTTATTTTAAGTTCAAACTATGGATGTAGTTAGGAATACAGCATGAAAAAGTGCAAGTTATAAAGACAAGAGACCTTAAGACCAATCTTTGAGAAAAATCTGTGATTTAAAATTTGGAGAAATCTGCTCCAGCAAAGAAAAATGGAAAGAGGCAGGGGTTACTAAAGTAGAAGGAAAACCAGGGAAAGGTTACAGTACAGAGTCACTAAACAGCCATGGAGGGCTCTGAAAAGGCACCCATTATAAAGACATGGAGCTAATCAACTTCTCAAGTGTAGCTTTTCTCTGAAGAGATAGGAGTGGGAGCCTGAGTGGAGTGAGGTGAACAGTGAGAAGTAAGTAACTGGAAACACCACTCACTTAGTTGTGCACCTGCTCCTGCTGCACAACTGACACTGGATCACAGTAGTACAGTATGACCCAGTTTCTTCACAAATGAAATTGGGATAATAGGACATGCCTCATCAATCTCACAGAGTGACAAGAAAAATCCAGTGGTCATTTCTACAATGTGAAATAAAGCTATAGAACATATTATTTTGGGCAATAATTTTTCAGTTAAATTACAAAAGTTATTAAAAAACATATGAATGTTCATTTGTGAATTTTCCTTCCAGAAATTTAGGCTAACATATAATGTAGGTTTTCTATCAAAAAGCCATTAACCACTTCCTCCTTGTCTTCTTTGACTTTGTCTTATTAGTCTATGTTAAACAGGTAGATATATGCAATACATACATTGGACAAAGTATACTTAATATGTTATACTTAGTCTTAAATATAAGCAGTTCTTCAGGGTATCATGAGAAGCAGTGGTTTCTAGCTTGCCTAGATCCTCTGGCAGCACCCAGTCTTGTCACCCTTAACTCTATGGCCAAGACTCACTGTTCTCCAAGGTAAACCCCAGACCCATAATTTTAAGCAATGCTCTTTAAGCATGCAAATGTACATCAAAAATTCAGACGTTACTTTCGCCACTTGGAGAATTATACAAAAGAGTAACAATAAGGAGAGAATGACAGTTTCAAAACTGTCAACTTCAGCCCTGAAAGGTCTGCAGCAAAGGCAGTGAAAGGAAACAATAGGAAGTTATTGCTTTGAAAATGACTGTCTGAAGTTCGCTGTCTCCACATCCTTTATAGAAGTACAGGGAGGTGACTGAGCCCTGTGAAGAGGCTTATTAGTGGTGCTTTTGTTGTTCCTAATTTCAGAATAAATGAGTGAGTAGGTGACAAAGTCTTCACTATTTTTCTCAGCCATAGATAAGGTCAAAGGTATCTACTTAGAAAGTCTGTCTGCAGTGATTGAATGGTTGATGTGTATGTTTTCATGATGTCTTTAATATTCATTTCATTTTTATTCACTCTGATTATCTTTGCCCCTTCTTTGGACTTTGCATAATTTCAAACGCCCACTTCTAGTCTATTAATTGAAATAACATGTGTTCTGTATGTAAAAAGCAACTCCAGCTTAACAAGGGTGCACCTCCTCAATAGGAGCCCAGCATCAGCATACATGCACTGTTCAATTAGCAGGATAAGGGAAGAGAATGGAATGAACATAAGATGTGTTCAACTCCTTTTAACAGTGCCATTTCTGAACACATAATTTTTGGGGGAGACCTTGATGTCCTCTGAATTATAAGACAGAAATGGTCCCTGATCTAAGAACCTCACCATCAAAAAAAAAGAAGCCAGGATTAGCCACCATGACATAAGTGGTACGGCACCAGTGCTCAAGGTTGGATCACATGGGAGGCCTGGATTGAGTTAGATGACCAGCCTAAACAGTCCATGTGGGGTGGCACATGCCTGTAATTCTAGGTATATGGAAGGCTAGGGCAGGAGGATTGTGGCATGGTGATCCCCTATCAAAAGTTATCTCTCTGTCTCTCATTAAAGGGAAGACAGGGAGGGAGAAAGAAAGGAAGGAGCCAGAAGCATGGAAATATACACATGTGCCAGCTGTGCCAGTACAAAACTAAATGCATGAGCACACAAATAAGAATAAAATGACTGACAACTCTGGTTCTGGGTGAGAGGTAATCAGAATACTCTACCCTATTTCATGGAATGAACTTATAACACTTACACAGATGCGTGGAGCAACTATAAAGTCAGGAGTAGTAGGCAGGCTGAGGAAGAACATCGGAATTCAAAGTACCACGAACCAGGTATAAGTCAATCATTGTTTTCC
Organism: Tupaia belangeri chinensis; assembly: GCF_000334495.1. Lineage (NCBI taxonomy): Eukaryota > Metazoa > Chordata > Mammalia > Scandentia > Tupaiidae > Tupaia > Tupaia belangeri. Next base: position 9,320 of record NW_006208722.1, read on the forward strand.
TCTGTTATCCCCCTGCCTAGTCTCAAGGCTACCAGAAACTTGGTAGTAGGCATGTGTGTGGACAGAGAGCTCCAGAAGAACACACTAGTTCAGGCTCAAGGAGTGGGAAGCTGATTTCCTATAAGCAACAGCAGTAGCATCTGTGATACATAGACCCTACAACTCTGAGGAAGGCGAACTTTCATATCTGATAAGAAGCTATGGTCATAAGTTGGTGTGGGAAATATGCTTTGCTCGCTCTCTCTCTCTCTCTCTCTCTCAGTTTCTCCTGCTACTTGACCAAAAAGAGGAGTATCATGGTGGGAAAGGCATGACAGAGTAAAATAAATAACACCTCTCTAACCATAGAACCAAAAGAAATTCTTAGAAATCAGAGAACACCTAAGATATGGTGGAGAAACCTATCACATATAGTTGCTTCTGGACCCTTAGGTCTACCCTCAAGATGTGCACATGGTACCTTCTATATGATATAACAAAGAAGCTGAGAATTGATTCAAGATGGACAACCATCCAGGTCCCAGAACAGCCACTATGTGATGTACACATAAGAAAGATCTCAAAGCACTGGAAAGGCTTTGAGAATGGAAATTTCATTGATTACATACATCTCACAGAATGCAACTGGTGAGGACTTGCGACTGAACCTAAGTAGGTCTGTTGCTTGATAGAAAATCAAAACATCAATATTCTTCCTAGCTTGTAAACAAAGCCTGAAGTCTCATAACATAATATTCAAATGTCAAAATGCAATTATATATTTGATCAGCCTTTGAAGAAATAAATAAACAGATGAATAACAACAACAAAAAGCTACATATGCAAGAGAAAAAAAGGACGACCATGCAGAGATAGTGATATTGGATTTATCTGTAAAGACTTTAAAGTATATATTATAAAAATACTTCAGGTAATAAGGGTTAGCATAGTAAAAACAAACAGGAAGAAAATTTAAGCAAAGGGTCAATGATAGAGGGTGGGAATGAGGTGCATGAGGAGGAAATATTTGAAAGATGGAAAAAATGTGAAGTTCTCTGTTGAATATAATATATATGTATATATTCAACAGAATGATGGGGATTTTATGTGAAATGTGAAGTTAATCTGAAAATTAAAAAAAAGAAAATCTAAGCAATGAAATAGAAGACATAAAAAAGAACCAAATGAAAAATTTTAAAGGAAGAAATATATTTATCAAAATAAAATTTTTACTCAAAAGTATCACTAGCATAATTGAAATGATGGAGAAAATAATCTTTAAAATGGAAAATATAGAAATAAAAACTATCTAAAATCTAAATAAAAACAATCTAAAAACAAAGAGAAACAAATAAAAGAGGCTGTGGAATCTATCAAAAGTAAGATTGCTTGTATTTGAAAAAAGAATAACTAAAAACTGCCTAAATTTGATAGAAGACAAACGTATATATTCGAGAACTCAGTGAAGTTTCAAAACTATAAATTCAAGGAGATCCAGGTCTGGACACATCATAATCAGACTGCCAAAAAAACTAGGAAAATAACCAGAGAAAAATAAAATATTACTCCTAGGAAAATAGGTGAAATTACTGAGAATTTCGAATCAGTGGTGCAGTGGTTAAGGCACTGGATTCTCACATGGCTGATCACAGTTCAAGTTTGGGGTCCAGCAGCTTGAAACTCATGCCTCTCCCGTGTGTGTACCCAAAATCCTGAGAGGAGACTGGAGGAGAAGGGATTATGGCAAGGCCATTCCCACTGGGGGGTGATTTTTCATGTTCTGTCTGTCTTTCTGTCAGTCTCTCTCTCTCTCTGTTAAGTGGATGCACCTTATAGCAAACCTCTCTGGGAGAGGGGGGAGGGGGAGGGAAACTCTACCCTTCAAGTCCCTCCTTCCTCTGCTTTTGTCAAAGTCAGGTTCCCAAAAACTAAACAAAATAAGCAGAGAAACAAAAACAAAACAAAGAATTGTACCTGGCTACAGTGTCTTAAAAATGTGTTTTTTAATAACATAGTTCAAAATGCTTTAATCAAAATTATATCCTTTTTTTTATTATTATTATTTTGCCAAGGATCATGAACTTGCCAGAAAGAAACAGAGAAAAAGTTAGAAAAATTATTATTATTTTGCCAAGGAGCATGAGCTTGCCAGAAAGAAACAGAGAAAAAGTTAGAAATAGCTCCCATAAAAGATGGTCATACCACAATCCCTTATCCATTTCTCTGTCCTTTCAGTACACTGGACTTACACACACACACACACACACACACACACACATACACACACGTGCTCAGCATGTTTCTTATCTGCCTGCCCCAAGGCACATTTTTTAATAAAGGACATATTTGAGAAGCACTCAGGTAAACATCCTGGATGGGGAAAGTTGAAAGCATTTTCTATTAAAACCGGAATACAAGATGTTCATTTTTCTCCACTCCTATTCAACATAATGCTGAAAGTCCTAGCTATTTCCAGACCAGCAGATGGCATAATGGACTCCCATGTTACGACCACATTGCTGGATTACCACATAGCTGACCAGGATTCCAGTTCCAGACACAGCAGCTTAAAACTCATGCCAGGCACCTCTGTGTGCGTGCCTAAGATCTTAAGAGAAGAACGGAGAGGGGATTGCTGCATGGCCATTCCCCCTGGGGGGTGATTTCCCACTTTCTGTCTCTCTGTCTGTACAGTGAACGCACGTGCCCTATAGCAAAAATATCTCTCTCTCTGAAAAAAAAAAAAAAGTCCTTGGTATTTCAATCAGACCAATGAATGAAATAAAATATTTGAATTGTAAAGGAAGAAGTTAAATTGTCCCTATTTGTGCACAATATGTTTACATACATAAAAGGTCTGAAGAATCCTCATTTCAAAACTCTTAAATGTAGAGGAACCAGCAGTTAGCGTAATGGCTATGTCGCTGGATTCCCACGTAGTCGACCGCGGTTCGTGTCCCGGACCCAGTGGCTTAAAAAACTCACGCCGGGCGCGTGTGCGTGTGTGCCCAAGATCCCGAGAGGAGAATGGAGGAGAGGGGATTGCGGCGTGACCATCCCCCCTGGGGGGTGATTTCTCGCTTTCTGTCTCTATGTCTCTCTCTGTCTGTCTGGCGAGCGCACGCGCCCTACAGTGAAAATCTCTCAAAAAAAAAAAAAACTCTTAAATGTAATCAACAAAGCAAAGTCACAGATACAAAACTAATATACAAGTCTGTGGTATTTTTATACATCACTAATGAATGAAATGACAAAGAAATAAAGAGAGTAAATCATTTACAATAGTTCATTTTTTTCCCAGTATTTTGGTTTTGTTTCGATTTTTACCATAGGATGCGTGGGCTCACTGGTGAAAAACAGAGAGAAGGAAAGTAAGAAATAACCCCTTAGTGGGATTGTCACACCACAATCCCTTCTTCTCCATTTCTTCTCTCAAGATTTTAGGCATTCATGCACACATGCCTGGAATGATTCACAAGCCAAGTCACGGAATCGAGGGTCAAATCATGGTAAGCCATGTGAGAATGCAGCGCCTTAACCATCGTACCACCTGCTAGCATCAGCTTCAAAACTTTTTAAAACCTAGGAATAAGTTTAACCAAGGAGGTGAAACATCTCTTATAATGAAAGCTATAAAAAAATATGAAAAAAGAATTTAAAACATACAAGAAATGGAAAAATATTCCTTGTTTATGGATTGAAAGAATCAATAAGGGTAAAGTATTGATACTAAAAAGATACTAAACAAGATAATCTACCAAGTCACTATAATTTCTATCAAAATAACAAGATCTTTTTTACAGAAATAAAAAAGAAATCAAAATATCAAAATTAGTTTGGAATCCTAAAAAACCTGTATCTCCAAAGCAGTACTGTGCTAAAAGAACAAAGTCAGATATGTCCTATCATATGACTTCAAATACACTACAAAGCCATAACAACCAAAGCAACATGGTACTGGTGCAAAAATAGACACATAGACATAAGAAACAGAATAGAGCATCCAGAAATAACCCAACAATATCCAACTAATGGTATTATGTACTGCTGGCAGACCCAACAATATCCATCCAACTAATGGTATTATGTACTGCTGGCAGTTATGTAAATTAGCACAGCCACTACGGAAAATAGTATGGAAGTTCCTCAAACATCTAAAAATATAACTATCATATGATCCAATAATCCCACACTTCGGTATTTACTCAAAAGGACAGAAAAATGCTCTGTTCAAGAGACACTTGAATATCCATGTTTATTACAACATTATTCACAAGAGCTAAAATATGGAATCAACCTAAATGCAGCTGATGAATGAATAACATATGGCAGATATATACAATGAAATACTACCCTGCCATAAAGAAAAATGATATTCTGTCAGATGACACAAGTAGATGAATCTAGAAGATATAATGTGAAATGAAATAAGTCATGCTATGAAAGACAAATACTGAATATCTCTACTTAATATATATTGGATGTCAGGGCCAGCAGGTAGCATAGTGGTTAACGTGCTGGATTCCCATGTGGCTGACCACAGTTCAAGTCCTAGACCTGGTGGCTTGAAACTCACACCAGGCATGTGTGCATGCATGCCCAAAATCCTGAGGGGAAGATGAAAGAGCAGGGATGGTGATGTGCCCATCCCTCCTGGGGGATGATTTCTTGCTTTCTGTTTCTCTGCTTCTGCCTCTCCAGCAAGTACATGTGCCCTATAGAATTTCTCTCTCTCTCTCTCAAAAAAGTATACACACACACACACGTGTACATACACACACACACACACACACATATTTATCTATCTATCTATAGATAGATAGATAGATAGATAGATAGATAGATAGATAGATAGATAGATAGATATACCATCTGTACTTTGTGGCAAAAACCGAAGGACTCAATGACATAGAAACAGAATAATGGTAGAGACTACAAGAGAGTGGGAGGAGGAATCATGGTAATATGATTAATGGATACACGTAACCAAGGGAAGCAGGTTATGAAATGTTATACCACAACAGAGTTGAAAAGGTTGTTTTCAATCTAATATATACTCTACAAAAAAGGAAATACTAGTAGAACAAATAGCAAATGTATACAACATAATTTAATGTTCAATGTTGAGGTAAGGAATATGTTTATAACCTTGATTTGATTATTACATATTGTATGCATGCTTTAAAAAAACATTCTGTACCCCACCAATATGTACAATTATATGTAAATCTGAAATGATAATTTTAACAAATGTCTTTATTTAATTTTGACAATTGATAGCCTAAATATATGTTTGAGTAAATCTTACAGCACAGTTTGGAGCTGTATGTATTTAAGTTTAATGAGGACAAGAAATTTTTCTATTTATTTCCCAGGTATTTCCAATGTATTTCTCACCACTGTCTACTGAAGTAGACAGTGGTGAGAAAATGAATAAAGGAACTTCTATAGTTTGGACATAATCCAAGTTCACCAATGCATAACAACATAATTAGGTCTGTCTGTCATTTTTTTATGACTAGACAATAAGATTGATAATCTAGAAAGTATAAAATCCAATGATTTGAGACTATAATGCCAAAATAGATAAAATTCTTATACTTTACCAAGAAGAAATGGAAAATTAAAGAAAATGTTGTAGTCTTGATTTGAATTATGCTAATTATAACATTGTCGTCATCTCTTAAATTAGTAAAATATTGCTTCTGCTTTTAATGTTACAATACAACGGGCCTGAGTGAAATAGGTAAGCTAGTTTATCATAACTTGAAAGAGTTCTATATTTGTATTATATAAAATGCATGAGCCAATAACTCTGAGACTGGAATAGTGCATCAATCCATAATGAAAATTGCTTTTAATTTAGTCATTGATAAGTGAAAGATAACTCAATATTCATCTTCTAAGAAGGCTATTTTAATGATGATCTAATTTTCCTTTCTGAATAATAAAGTCAACTACTCAAGGTGATGATCCAGTTGTCCTTTCTGAATAATAAAGTCAACTACTCAAGCAATCATGCCATGTTTTCATCCCAGTGAAAATGAGCATGTCTAAATCACATTAGATAAGTGCAAATGAGGCATCCTCACAGTTTTTCTTAAGTCCCACGGCCTCATACCATTCTAAAGCAAACTCCATGAAATTACAAATAGAGGAATTATATTGGAAGTCTATTAATGCAAACATCATTATTATAACCAATGAAATTGGCACCATCATCTTGTATACAAAGGGCAGAATATTGTATTTCACTTCATTAACATTAAGCTTTTTAATTTGTATTTTATTTATTATTATTACTGTTGTTATTATTATTATTTTTAAGTTTATTTTAGGGCACACAAGCTCACCAGAGAGAGACAGAGAAAGAGAGGGAAATTGAGAAAGTCACCAATCAGGTCCAAGATTAGAACCATGGTCAACCATGTAAGAGTCCAGTGCCTTGACCACCATGCCACCTGTTGGTCCCATCATTTCATTAACTCTCAAATTGTGAGTATACATTTTATATCCTAATCTCCCATCTGCTTGCATAGAAGTTGAATTATAAGGTAACTGTAAAGTAGTTGTTCTATTACTATTTAATCCTCAGCAGAAAAATAAAACTTTCTCTGCCTCCTATACAATATTCTTCAGGTTTGAAAACAGCTATCATTCTTCAGCCTCTATTACATATCTCAACAATCTCCACTCTTCCAATTTGACTTTCCTTAGTTCTTCATTTGCTATTGTTAATGCAGACTGCCTTAAAATTCATCATGTTTAACTAAATGCAATTCTTCAGATATGGGCTGACTACCTATTCTGGTTATTTGTATGCACATTTGTGCCTCCATGATAAAGTTCTTTAAACACTACTTTTAGGAACAGCTCATGGCAGAATGGTTAGGTTGTTGGATTTCCACATGACTGAGCACAGTTCGAGTCCCAGACCCAGCTGCTTAAAACTCATGCTGGATGCATGTGTGAGCATGCCCCAAATCCCAAAAGAATGGAAGAGAAGGGATTATGGCATGACCATCTTCTTCCAAGAGATGATTTCTAACTTTCTGTCTGTCTTTCTCTGTCTCTCTGGCAAGTACAGACACCCTATAGAAACATTTCTCTAAGAAATACAAACAAACTGTTTTCATTTTTTCATTTTTTAGTGAAACTCCACCATCACTTTGTGGTTTTCAGGAACAAAATTCTATAACCCCTATTTGTCTTAATTCAGTCAATCTTGCATTTGGTCCTATTAAACTATCAGAAAGGCATTGCAGTAGAGGTTAATCTCTACATTTAACTTTTTGATTTCAGGAAAAGACAGATGAGTCTATCTTGAAGGCTCCTTCCTTCACTTCACTTTTTTGTTTTGTTTGTTTTGTTTTTATGTGTGCATGTGTGTGTGTGTGTGTGTGTGTGTGTGTGTGTGTGTGTACCACAGGAAACATTCCTCCCTTTTCAGGCAGCAAAGACAGCCTGATTTTTCTATTCCTAACTTCCAATGAGTGCATTAGTGTTTTATTTATAATTCTTATATTCTTTCCAAAAAGCTTCAACGATTGTTTTTGTGGGCTACTTAAATTTCAGCATAGAAAGCTAGATACAGTTTTATAGTTATGCCTGAGAGGTTCTATTTCAAAATGTTTTAAGGTGTAGAAATGTAAAGTTATAGAGCTGAAGTTACAGTGAAAGAGAAAGATCATATCATGATTTTATCACACACAAATGACACAGTCAATCTAAATACACATGTTCAAAAGAGGTAAATACCTAAATTCCTAGTTTTACTCAAAATAGAAGACCCTTAATATTCTATTTGAAATGCATTGTGTAATTCATAAGTAATGAGTGAATTACTAGCATGTTCTCTGTGTTCAAGATGTTTACAATATGTGTGGGTGGTGATATTTAAACCTTCTAAAAACAACAGTTTAGGTAATAATAACAATCACCTTCACAGACATGATTTTATTTAATTCCCTCAATAGCTATGTGACTTAAGCCTCCCTAGTACTATGATCTATACTTTAAAAATTAGGAATCTGGGGCCAGCAGGTGGTGTGGTGGTTAAGGCATTGGATTCCCTCATGGCCAACTGAGGTTTGAATCCCAGACCTGGTGGCTTGAAAATCACGTGTGTGTGCCCAAAAACAGACAGTAGAATGGAGAAGGGATTGTGGCATGGCATCCCCCTCAGAAGTGATTTCTCATTTTCCTCCTCTCTCTTCAGTGAACATATACACCTGATGGCAAAAAATGTACTATATTGCATTTGAATTTCTTATCAACTTCCCATTGGTATTTATAATTTTTAGAGGTTGAGGTAAGTACATAACTATAAATAGAAATATTGAATATAAACTACATATATTGTAGTATAAATTATCCTCATCAGTTGATTGCTAGTAAATATTTTTAAATTTAAATTTATTTATTTACATTCATTCACTGTACATCATTACAACATACAAAATGAGATTTTCCATCCAGAGTACACTGTATATTGGCTCAATCTAGCACATCAGCATACATGTTATCGTCAACAAATAATTTTCCATTTCTTGTTTCCTAATGTTTTGCTTTTTTTCTCCCCCATCCTTAATTCCCTATCTCTTACCCTCTGCCATCTCCCACTCTCCTCCCACACTGTCTTTGGTATCTATGTTTGCTTTCTATATTATTTTCCCCCACATTTTATTGAGTCATTAAAGATCTTCATTAATCTAAATGTTTTCATAGCAAGCACAGCTGATATATACATTTCCATGAACACAAGTCCAACTTTAGACATAAGCCTCAGTGAGTAGAATGAACATCCTATAAAGTAGCACCTAGCTGGGGCTATATATCATACTGCAGTCATTGAATTGGTATTATTTTTCTGAAACTTTTTTTTCAACTTAATTTACATTCTTTCGCTAAGCATTGTCGCAAAAAAACACAGCATACAAAATGTGATTTCCCATCCAGAATATACTGCATAGTGGTTTAATCATGCACATTATTATCATAAATTTTCCATTTCTAGTTTCCAGAATTTTTTCCCCCTATTTCTGACCCTCTGTGCTTTCCCACCCTCTCCTTGCACTATCTCTGGAGTCTACAATTGTCTTTCATTCCTTTCCCACCCACATCGTATTGATAACACACTTTCTTAAATAATCTAACTACTTTTGATAGCAAGTTCACGATACTATTAAGAAAACCAGTTTTAACTTAGATCAAAGAAATGCTAAGGAACTTCAAAGCCAGGAAACAGGTTAGGATTCTGATCGAATGACAGGTACATGAATCTATCCATATCTCAAGACAGGATTGCTAGTAAATATTTAACAGCAGGTACTTAGGGGAGATGGAGAAGGGGATGGGGTGGGTGCTAATTTGCAGCTTTTATCTATTTTCATGGTATAAATACTTTTACTATAACTGATTTCAAGCTACTGGTAAGATGCCATTGAGTATCTCCATGAGCTTGTATAAGCTGTCACCAGACCCCATGATATTCTCTGTTCTAGAACATCTCATCTAAATCAGTCACACATTGAGTTGTCATCCATTGTTTTATGAGGAATCATTTACATATAGTAAATGACATCAATTTAAAGTGTACAATTCCATGATTTTTGAAAATAGTATAGATCTATGAAACTACCAATAATATTAAATGTAGATCACTTTCATTGAACTTCATTACAAAACACTCCTGTACTTTTTTCCTGGCAACCACTGATCTGATCAGATCAGTTTACATTTCATATAAATGAAAATACATGACACCTACTTTAGTGTCCGCCTTTTATTTTTAACTCAGAATACAAATTTTGCAATTAACCGTGTTATAGTTTATATCGATAATTCACTATTGTTTTACTGTTTAACAGCATTCCACTGTATGAATATACCACAGTTTTTATTTCATTCACTTGTAGACAAACTTTTTTTTTCTTTTTTTGGAGAGATTTTTGCCATAGGGCTCATGCGCTCGTCAGACAGACAGAGAGAGACAGAGAGATAAAAAGCGAGAAATCACCCCCCAGGGGGGATGGCCAAGCCACAATCCCTTCTCCTCTGTTCTCCTCTCGGGATCTTGGGCACGCACGCACACGCACCCAGCATGAGTTTAAGTCACCCGGTCTGGGACTCGAACCGCAGTCAACTACGTGGGAGTCCAGCGACATAGCCATTACGCTAACTGCTGGTCCCATAGACAAAATTTTGAAGTATTAGTTTTCAACTATTGAAAATAAAGCTGTTACGAATAGTAACATATATAAATCTTTATGGAAACATGCTTTCATTTCTCTTGAGTAAATATATAGACATATAATCACTGGTAAGTGAATGCTAAACTTTTTCCCAAATTATCTAGGTTCCCAATAGTAGCCTTTCTTTTTTAGTTCAGTGCTGTACTAGTGGTTAGTAATATCTCATGGTTCTAACTGACATTGCCCTGATTGTTAATGATGCTGATCAGTTTTCTATGCTGTTATTTTTTTCTATGTATTTATTAGCCATTTGTACATATCTTTTTTTGAAGTGTCTTTTCAAATTGTTTGCTCATTTAGAAAACAATCAGGTGGTTTGTTTTCCTATTCCTGAGTTGTAAAAATTCTTGACATAGGTTAGTACTGGTAAAAAACATTTACTTTTAATTTTTCACAAAAGAGTAAATAAATATTAGAAGCTTAACATGAATTATGGAAAAACAATAATAATCCTGCACATTTAACAGTACTTTTCTAGCATGTTCATGTATCTTTTCATCTTGATAGCATAGTAGTTTTGTGAGGAAAGAAGAATAGTTATTGTCACTTTCAGAATGAAAAAAATTATTTAAATCTCAGGTAGTCTGGTTTTTACTGATAATCATATGGGTTTTGGAATTGGTAATAGATGACCCAAATTCAAATCTGTGACTCAACAATAACTGAGGGACTTTGATCAAGTTTAGTTGAGAATTTCTAAAACTCAGTTTTTAATTAGTAAAATGTGAAGAATAATAGTATTTAAATCAAAGAACATTGTAAGGATTAAATAAGATAATGTTTATAAAAGATAGCTTTATACAAATTATAGTTAAAGAAAGAATGCAGGTCCCATACCTGTTCAAACAAATTGGTGAAGGAAATGAAAGGCAGGGATGATCATGTACGATTGAGAGAATCATAAAGATGGAATATAAGAGCCTCATACTTCTAGTCTTTGTTGTTTGCTGTTTGATTGATTGATATTGTCACTTTATCAATGAAGAGAAAAACTTGTCTGAAAATAAAGTCCAAATGAAGCAAAACAGTATCAAAAACTGGAGAGATCCATTCAGATATGAATTTCCACATCTGTACTTCATCCCTGAATTCATATCACCCTCATGGCTGTAAAATTCTCCTATGTATACCAGGCTTGATTCAATATTATTTGGAGAACAGAAGAGCTATAACATAGCTACCCTGTGATGATTTGGTATAGAAGTAGGACACACACAAGAGGGGTGTTGATTTGATCTAAGCAAAACTAATCTGGGGAATTCAGTATTGGAATAGTTGGGGAACAAATCTAACTTTCTGTTGGGTCTTGATACACCATCACCAGCATGAGCAAACTAGTTAGTAAAACACATTATCTGTTCAGCTACCCAGCACACGTAAGCATTCTTTTTGCCAGGCCAGGGGTTTCTCTGACAGTGCGGTGTTCTAAGTCAATATGGTTGTCATTACCCCTCAGAAAGGAAATCCTTCTCTTAGGTCCATGAAGAGCTATTTTTTGAATGATAGAATTACTTGTTTTGATCACCGTCCAAAATAATTTTGACTGGCAGATATGACAACCTAAGTATGTAGTCAGAAAAAAAAGATCAGAAACATTAAGAGACTATGCATAAAAATTAGAAAACTGGTGCCAGCAGGTGGCATGGTGGTTAAAATGCTGGACACCCACATGGCTGACTGTGGTTCAAATCTCGAACCTGGTAGCTTTTTTGTCACTTTTACTTTCTCTTTCTCTCTCTCTCTATCTATCTACCTGGTCAGATTTTTTTTAAATAATAATTAAATTCATCATTTTTTTTAAAAAAGAGAAAAGAAACAGAGAAAATATCCAATTTGGCTAGTTCATAGTGGATGAACAGGTAAAGTAGCAAGAGTAGAAAGTTCTTTTAAGGAAAAGATGTAGATTCCAGGTAGGAGGTTGTGAAGCCAGGAATTCCCTTCTTAAATAAGGGAGAGCCAGGGGCCAGCAGGTGGCATGGTGGTTAAGGGTGCTGGACTCCTACATGGCCGACTGCGGTTCGGATCCTGGACCTGGTGGCTTGCTTTCTCACTTTCTCTCTCTTTATCTCTCACTCTGCCTTTATCTGGTCAAATTAAAATAAATAAGTAAATAAATAAAGTTAATAAAAATAATTCTTAAAAAAAAAGTAAGGGAGAGCCAGAGAATAGGTTTGAGTTGGAGAATTCCATCTTCAAAACTTGAGGCACAGGATGACTTACTGGGGGAAAATGGACAAGAAGAAACTACCTATAAGGCTCTGGCAATAGTTTAAACAGTAAGAAAAATCTGACCCAGAATCATAGTAATAGGATTCAGTAGCAGAAGTATCTGGAGAGATGGAATCTGTAGATCTCACATGATTGATACTGAGGCCATAAGGGGAGTCAGAGGTAACTTCTGGATTTAGACTGCATCTAACTGAGAGGTAGATTTTACTGCCATTCACCAAGCAAAGACCTACAAAACAGAGGAAGAAATGCTTTGCTTTTTTAGGTGATAGGGTCAAGAGTGATGAGAAGTTAATTGCATCTAAATCCAGAAGATTTAGATGGAGGTAGATTTTACTGCCATTCACCAAGCAAAGACCTACAAAACAGAGGAAGAAATGCTTTGCTTTTTTAGGTGATAGGGTCAAGAGTGATGAGAAGTTAATTATGGATAGAATGAGGTACAAGATGTCTACCCAAAGAGCAGGCCATTAAACATAAATAGATGGTTTAAGAGCATTTAAAATGGGAAGCTTCTTTTAGTTCACAGTTACTTGGGGAAAAAATTTGTGTTTTGTTTTTGCTGTTTTGTTTATGGCTGTGCCACATTCAATACCTGATTTCTTTACAAGCCTTACAATTTCTTCTAGATCCTCAGCCTACAGGTTGTGTGACCTGCGTAGTTAAATGAGATAGCCCAAGAAACAAAAAGGAGCAGAGAACAAAATAGAACATTGATCTATAGATAATTAAACAGGGGCGCTTAAGACCTAACACAGCAACTGAAAGTTCTCCACCAGCTTGTGAGTCCACTCAGAATGACCTCAGACAAATTTGGCACATGGTCAAACACTAAGAAACGAGCAGGATTTCAGCTGCCTTTTCTCTCTCTCTTATCAATTTTATAGCTCTAAAGTAACATATGAATGATTAATTCAGCCTCAAGAGGCTAGCTGTGATCTAATTCACAGAGGCTCTCTGAAATAGAAAAGAGAAACAAAATCAGAGATATTTGGGGATTCTAGCAAGGTTCAAATAAAATGGTACATTTATTTGATTTATCCTTTTGCATTCATATCTACGAATAGGTGTACTATTTATACTGATTGCTAAATGCCTTGAAAATGGAAAGAAAATAAAGGCAACAATGAAATAGTGGTGGATCTAAGGACATGCCATTTTTATTTTTACTTTAGCTGAAACCACTGACTATGCTTTTTAGAACATGAGTAAGACTGCCAAAGCATCTTTACCCCTCCAGCATCTACTACTAACTTGTGTGCACTAGTTAACAGATGCAAAGCCAGGTAAAGACAAGGGTGCTTTGGAAAAGCAGTATATGAAAGCAGATAAGTTTTCTTCTCATGGTAAAGGAGAAGATGGGCATTGTCAACATTTTCTAAAATGAATTAATGCTGTTAAGATAAACCACTTTGAGGACCAGCAGATCGTGTCACCGTTACGTCACTGGACTCCCGTATGACTGACCGTGGTTCGAGTTCTGAACCTGGTGGCTTAAAACTCACGCTGGATGTGCTTGCATGTGTGCTCAAAATCGTGGGAGGAGAATGGAAAAGAAGGGACTCTGACATGACCATCTCCCAGGGATGGGGGTGTAATTTCTCACTTTCCCTCTCACTGTCTCTGTGTCTCTCTCTGGTGAGTGCACGCCCCCTAAGGGAAAAACCTTAAAAAAAAAAAAAAAAGTAAACCACTTTGGCTTGAGATGGGGCCTCTGTACTCACATACTTGGGTTCCCTTGAATAAACCCCAACCTCACTTGGAAAACTGCTTCCTTAGTGAGTCGCTAAGTTACAGTCAGTCACAGCAGCCATGCTTCAGTCAATCACAGAAAGCCCACCCTGTAGACTGTTAATGCAGCCTAACATTGAGCTGGAACCAACCTCATTCTCTACCTCATTTCCCCACCCTGTCTTCATAGGTCACTTTCCCCTTCCTGTACACATCACTTTCCCTTTCTGGAGCATAAATAACGCCTGACCTAGAGGCTACCTAGAGTTTCTTAGAAGCCATTCTGGGGGGCTCCCATTTCAAATTGTGTTTTTTGCTCAATTAAAGTCTCCTAAATGAAACTGTCTGAAGGTTTTCTTTTAACAGTGCTACTGCTTCCCAGTGCAGCATCTACGCACACATCGATGAGTATGCTGGCTATGAGGATGCACATGTATTTTGAACTGGCAGGAGACAAGCAAGGACAGAACTGAATGAGCCAGTTCTGCGTGTCACCACATCCATTATGAACACAATTTAGAGGTTGAAATTACAATTTAAGAGCCAATGAGCAAACAGCACTTGCTGACAGCGTTATTAAGAAAGCAATTTTTAGATACAAAATGAATATACTGACTATATAATAGTTTTAATATTACTCTGTAATTTCTTCTGTGTTTCTCAGAATTTATTACCCACATTTTCTGGCTTATAAATAGTTTAATTTTTGAGCACTTAAAATGTTCTAGGTGAACTGAATTAGCTGTGCATATTCATTAAACATTTTAAATAAGGTACTGATATTACCTGCTTTACCAGTTTGAGGAATAATATTTTTAAAGGTCTGATATTCAAATTATAGTGACACTGAGCCCTTTCCCCCTTTTTCTGGGATTTTTCTCAGTAGGCCTTCAAGATATATGAAGGAGCCTGAAAATCAGTCCTTACATAACTAGCTTTAGGTTCCTGCCAGGAGAGCAGGAACTGATAAGCCTAGATAAAACTGTTGTTTTTTTCTTTTTCCTTTGAGAGGTTTTTGCTATAGGGCGCATGCGCTCGCCAGACAGACAGAGAGAGACATAGAGAAAGCGAGAAATCACCCCCCAGGGGGGATGGTCATGCCGCAATCCCTTCTCCTCCATTCTCCTCTTGGGATCTTGGGCACGCACGCACACGCGCCCGGCATGAGTTTTAAGCCACCGATCTGGGACGCGAACCACAGTAGAATACATGGGAGTCCTGCAACATAGCCATTACGCTAACTGCTGGTCCTGATAAAACTACTTTCAAGACAGAAAAAGAAAAGGGGGGGACCAGCAGTTAGCGTAATGGCTATGTCGCTGGACTCCCACGTAGTCGACCACAGTTCGCGTCCCGGACCCAGCGGTTTAAAACTCACGCCGGGCGCGTGTGCGTGCGTGCGTGCCCAAGATCCCAAGAGGAAAATGGAGGAGAAGGGATTGCGGCATGACCATCCCCCCTGGGGGGTGATTTCTCGCTTTCTCTATGTCTCTCTCTGTCTGTCTGGCGAGCGCATGCGCCCTATAGCAAAAACCTCTCAAAAAAAAAAAAAAAAAAAGGGTGAAACTTCTTTTTTCTCCTGAATTTCCTGTGGGCTATTGATACTTCCTGTTAAACAATACCTTCCCATTAGCACTGTAAACATTTCCAAGGGACTCTAGCATTTGGTCACAGAAAAAGCATTTAAATACACCCATGTTTTTGTCAACATCCAGCATTTCCACATTAAGGAAAATATCAATATTAAGTTGGTATCTTACATAAAAGTATTATACATACAAATAGAATATTTAAGTATTCCACGTGATTTATGTAAAAGAAAATATTAGATGTTGTAGAGTTTTCCAGAACAACAACAAAAATAAAAAGAAAGAAAGAAAGGAAGGAAGGAAGCAAGGAGGGGAAAAAAAGACTCTAAATCAAACTCCTCAGGTTGAGTCCAGCAAAAAAAGATGCAAACTTTAGCAGCTTTTAGACCAGAACTAATTGCCTTCAATAGGGAAAACTCAAAAGGTCATAAGCAGTGGTAAATGTGAAGGTCCTGAATGCCTCATTGGAATCTACAAGAAAAAATAGAAATCTTACATGACCAAATATTAGATTCAGAAAATGGATCCCTACTTTAAGTTGTGGGCCTTCTAAGATCTATGCTTAGGAAAAAGTAGTCTCTTCTCTGGTAGGACCCAAGATTGAGGTACAAGACTTGAGATGATAGACATATGATATTACCAATGACTTTGACAACCTAGTAGCAAGATCACCACGACAGCACTAGCCCTGCCTTGACACAATGTTGAAGCCCATTTGGAGGACTACATTACAAGTGTATTTGTTGACCATGTAGTTTGGGTTGTGCCTAGTTTATATATAACTTAGAAGGAATTCAATTCTCTGGGAGACAATTTAGTAGTCAGTCAGTCTTACATAAGTTACTTCTTAAAAAAATCAATCTACTTACAAAGAAGGCCTCTAACCCTTGGCTTGATATGCTTTACTGTTCATAGTTTGTAGTATTTCAACCCCCAGGGGCAGCCATAGTTGTGATTATGGGAGACTTTTTTAAAAATGTCAATATTGAAGTCAGCAGATGGCATAGTGGTTACATCACTGGATTCCCACCTGGCCAACTGCGGTTCGAGTCTTGGACCCAGTGGCTTAAAACTCACGCTAGGCAGGTGTGGGTGCATGCTCAAGATCCCAGGAGGAGAACAGAGAAGGGATTGAAGCAGCATGGCCATCCCCTCTGGGGCATGATTTCTCACTTTTGGTTTCTCTATCTTCTCTATCTTTCCAGTGAGTACAAGCATCCTACAGCAAAAATGTCCCCAACTCTCAAAAAAAAAAAGAAAGAAAATAAATATTGAGAGGTGAATATTCCCCAGGGTCCAGAGTACTGCTATTTGGAAGAACAGCCTGGGAAGAACACATTTTCAAGTCCACAAAAAAAAAAAAAAAAAAAAAAAAATAGTAATAAGATCAGTATCCTTGGGTATGACTCAAGATGAAGCAAAGATTAACCAGGACTTAGAGCATTGCTTCTAGCCTGAAAGAAAATAAATAGTGAGAGGTGAATATTCCCCAGGGTCCAGAGTACTGCTATTTGGAAGAACAGCCTGGGAAGAACACATTTTCAAGTCCACAAAAAAAAAAAAAAAAAAAAAAAAATAGTAATAAGATCAGTATCCTTGGGTATGACTCAAGATGAAGCAAAGATTAACCAGGACTTAGAGCATTGCTTCTAGCCTTTTTCAGTGGCTGAGTGTTATCTTGCAGGCAGGCAGACAGAGCTGTACTGTAAGGATTACTTAGTCTCTCTTCTTAGGACCCATTATTAGCAGCATCTTCATTGTCATGTACTAGTAGGATATCTTGATGGTGTTGAGTAAGAAGGTGAGAGAATCTGGAAGCATAGTGGTTCCATTAACAGACACTGAAATAGCTGGCATCTCTTTCTCATCACTCTGGTCCTGATAGCAAGTCAGTCATTCTGACATATTAGTTGAGAAAACTCTTCGCCGCGAGTATTGTGTTTTCCCGAATTTCAACATCCAACTGAGTGTGATATAGATTTACCCATCCAGTACCCTAATCATGTATGGAGGCATCTGCAATTGGTCAGCCTGTTCCTGCATCAAAATCTGAGCACTGGATAATTTTGGTGTTTTAAGGAAGTGATCAACTATATTCCTACCCAAAGGTTATATTTTGGAGCTCTCATTATCCTTGCCTTATAAATAGTCTGTGCCCTTTTCTAATATCTTCTCTACCATTTACCAAGTAGTCAGTCCTTCAGTGAAAATGCAATGGGTTCCTATACCACTATTGTCCATATATTTGTGTGTATGTGTGTGTGAGAGAGACAAAAAAGAGAGAGAGAAAGAAAATTTGTGTATGAATTATCAGGTAGCATGGTTTAATATTCCCCTCAATGGAGCTAACTTCTTTCTGACTCTCTAAGACCCTTATTCACAACCTACAAATTCAATCCAGGTTTTCTCAGTCTCTGAAAATATGTAATTTCTCAGGATTTCATAGGACTAATTTTCATAAAGTGTCCAGTCATCCCAATCACCAGTGATGCTGCCTAAAGTAGATATCCTCAAGACTTATCCCATCCCCAAGGTGGGTTGTTAGTCTCTAATCTGTTGACTAGACCAACCAGGAGTCTATGGTTGGTCTTTGGCCAGATGCCTAATACCAACTGTCATGGAAACAGGGCAAACAGCCAAGGAGCACTCTCACAAAACCTGCTGGAACAGTGTCATCTGGGAAAATGAAAGGAAATATGTAATAGGTGTATAAGTCCCTATTGCCTCTTACATGCTGGGTTTGAGAACAATGATTTAGCAACACAAAGCATCAGACTCTGGGCAAATGACTCTAACGCATCAGCTGTGGAGCTTTTATGTTGCATGATGAGAAAAGCATCTGCCCATGCTGGTTTGATGGGGGACTGAGATGCAAAAGTAACAGCACAGATTTGTGTTTTGGGTCATATCCTGCAACTCAACTTTTATGGTTGATGGTAAGAACCAGCTCCTCCCTTGACATGATCAAGGAACCAGTCTCAAGCCTTTCAATTGTGGTTGTATAACATGACAAACTAACAACAATTCATTACATTGATATCTATGGTTGAGGAAGCACCAGCCTTATTTTTTAGTTTTAATAGAGGACTAGGGTCTAGACCAGGATTGATTGTCATGATCACTGGGCTATACCCAGTTACTATGGAGCTTGACAAAGCTAGTTTGTAAGGATTAGTCCTGAACAAATTAACCTTTGTCTCTCAGGGTTTTAAAGCAGAAACTGTAAATGTCTTCAGCACATTACTTTAATGAACAAAATAAAATAAATTAAGACATAGCTGGCATTATGGTGAACAAGACAGGAACCCATCTAAATGAGGAAGTCATTGCCCAGCAACAACTGTTATTCTCCTGTGAGAATGTAAGGTCAGTATTTCCAGGTCTTTCTAATATCAAGAAAGCAAGACATATAAAATATGAAATCAAGAAAAAAGGGATCAAGAAAGAAGAAATGTGGAGATTGACATCAAATGTGATTATTTTTAAAAACAAAATACTTCTTCAGACTGGGTTGAGGTTTTTTTTTGTTTGTTTGTTTTTTATTTATTTTTGAGAGAGAGAGAGGTTTTTGCTATAGGGCGCGTGCACTCGCCAGACAGACAGAGAGAGACATAGAGACAGAAAGTGAGAAATCACCCCCCAGTGGGGATGGTCATGCCGCAATCTCTTCTCCTCCATTCTCCTCTCGGGATCTTGGGCACACACGCACACGCGCCCAGCGTGAGTTTTAAGCCACTGGGTCCAGGACGCGAACCGCGGTCGACTACGTGGGAGTCCAATAACATAACTATTTCGCTAACTGGTGATTCCCAGTTTTTTATTCACTAATTTGCAATCTCCAATGACATATAGCTTGTATAGAGTTCCAAATCACTTAAAATGGGGGTGGGGAAAGTGAGAATGTAGACCAATATTTGTTTCAATTCTCTAGCCGTCTTTCTCTTAAAAGATTGCTCTGTGATTCCCTTTGAATAGCCTCTTTTTAAGCCTAATCAACATCTTCTAACCCTGTAAATCAGTCTGTTTCTTTGAGAAATGGTTTTATATCTGTTTGGAAGACTGAGTACATTTTACTGCTGCCAAGATTCCATATGATATTTCAAAGATATCATTTGCTGCCTCTTTGTTGCTTTTGCAGGTTTTTTATGCTACCATAAACATGAACAAGGGACAAAAGAACTTGTTTAGATAAAGTTCAGCCCTCTGGAGCTAAATCTGGAGTATTATTACAAAATACCATAAATAATGTCACTTCATCCTTGAGATGGAAGAAGGGGGTGTGGTGGTAGGCGTGCTTGAGTGGCAGCTCAATCTCTTCTCATCAGTTTATCAGTTTCCTGTGGGTTATCCCAGGGGCAAAGCAGAAGAATGACTTTGGAGAAGAAATAGGTCTCAAAATCTAGCCAGGTGTGCAGTTAAGATGTGCAGTTATTTACCCAAAGATCAATAATGTTTTTAATTTCAATTTTCAATTACGTTAAATAGAAGAATTCAAAACAGAAATAAACATGAGGGAACAAAAAAGTGCAAAGTCCTTTATAAAAAGCATGTAGTAGAAAAATAAAATCAGATTCAGATAGGAATTCAGGGATCATTACTCTGAGGCAGAAGGTGTTACAAATGCAGGGATCATTACCTTGAAGTGAGGAAAATTAGGAAGAGAGAACTGAGAGAAAGAAATGTGAGCTTGTTTACACTAAGACATTGACAAATTGTTCAGTGAAAAATGTGTCTCAGTCATCTGTAAGCTTGCAACAACATCCATTTTAGGGATGGGAGAAAAATTTTAGGGGGTAGACTCACATTGATTGAGCATCCATAATCCAAAAATCTGAAATCCAAAATGCTAGTGATCAAAGCAGTATGGTTCTGGCATACAAACAGACACATAGAACAGAGTAGAGTCAAGACATAAGACTATTGTGAACTGAACTTTCACAAGGGCACCAGCATATACAATGGACAAGTGAAAATCTGTTAGATGAATATTATTAAGAAAATTGGATACCCACATATAAAAAAAGGATAAAAGAAATTGTGCTTTTTTTCTCACTACTTACAAAAATAAATAAATTCAAAATGAGTTAAAGACTTAACTATAAGATCTGAAAAGATAAGACTCCTAGAAGAAAACATAGGGGAAAAGTCTCGCCATTGGACATAGCAATGATTCTTTTTTTAATATGACCCCAAAAATTTAAGTAACAAAAGCAAAAATAAACAAGTGGGACTACATCAAATGAAAAAAGCTCTGCATAGTAAAGGAAATAATCAACAAAATGAAAAGCTAACTTACAGAATGAGAGAAAATACTTGCAAACGAAATATCTGATAAAGGGTTAATATTCAAAAATACATAAGGAACTCATTTAGCTCAATTCTAAACAAATAGCCTAATTTAGAAAATGATCCAAGTATCTTAACAGATATTTCTCCAAAGAAGACATACACATGGCCCACAGGTATATAAAAAAGGTGCTCAATATCACTAATTAGCAGAGATGCAAATCGCAAGCACAGTGAGATATCTCCTCATGCTTATTAGGATAGCTATTAACAAAAAGAAAAGAAATAACAAGCATTGGCAAGGGTGCTGAAAGAAGGAAATCCTGTACACCATGATGGGAAATGAATTGGTATAGGCATTATGGAAATTAACATGAACTTTTCTCCAAAACTTAAAAATAGAACTACCATACCATACAACAATATCATTTTGAGGTATATATATTCAAAGGAAAGGAAATCAATATCTTAAATATCTAGACACCCCATAGGTTAAAGGAGCTGGAACCTGCATGGTCAACTGTAGTTCAAATCTCAGGCTCAGCGGCTAGAAAAACACACTGAGTACATGTACATGCATGCCCAGAATACAGAAAAGATGGAAAAAGGGAGAAGAAGGAATTTCGGTGTGACCAACCCTGTTAAGGAGTACATTCTACCTATGAGACTCTTATCAGAGATCTTACCAGAGATCTCTTTCTCTGGCAAGCATGTATGCCCTCTAAAAACTTCTAAAAAGAGAAAATGTGCACTTCGATGTTCATTGCAATAATATTCAAATATCCAAGATATGGGAAAAGCTTAGAATCCATCAGTGGATGAATAGGTAAAAGAATTATGGTATGTATGTATGATGGAATATTATTTGGTCATTGAAAAAGGAGGAAAATTCTGTCATTTGTGACAACATGGATGAATCTAGAAGATACCATGTTAAGGTAAATAAATCAGGTACAGATACACAAATACTCTGTGATCTCACTTTTATGTGGAATCAAAAAGTCAAACTCATAAAAGTACAGAGTAGAATGGTGGTTGCCAGTGGCTGCAGGGAGGGGGGAAACAGGGGGAGATGTTGGTCCAAAGGTCTAAATTTTCAAATTTTCAATTATAAGATCAACAAGTTATGGGTCCTCATGTACGGTATGATGTGTTCATTTGACCGTGATAATCATTAAATAATAATACATAAAGCATCACATTATATACTTCAAGTAGACACAATCTTGTCAATGAAATATTCTAACATAAAATATAAGTAAATGAAAAAGATTATACAGACGAAACCTTTTGCTGTTGTATTGCTATTTTGTCTTAATAGAGTGGTAATCTCTCACTTAGTTTTATCCTTCCAGAAACCATGGAAGTAGATGAGCAGCTATTCCCATCGCATAAATATGCAGCAAGCCTGAGAGAAGAGGGAGACTGTGTGAGAGTAGGTGGTTCAGTCACAAAAACAGGAACACTTGGGGTTCATGGTAGCCAGGGTTGTCAATGAGAGGAGATCTGGGAGATGGGGTGATCTAGGTGGCCAGTGACCTTATGATTACGAGACCAGGAAAGTTCCTATCAGGTCTGAGCTTGCTGTGAGTGGGAGATGGGGACAGAGCACATATTACTTGGCTAGTAAAGACAGAATTCACTATGGGAACAAATTAAGGGGAAAAATAAAAGATCGCATTTCTGTGAGTAGATACACAGGAAGTAAAAATATGGACAAAGAAGAAAAATAGAAAAACAAAATAACAACAACAAAAAAATATGCCAATGATAACACTTGTAAAGATCGAAATAAATTTTTCTTAAGAGTGCAAAAAGTCCTGGCATAATATGACTATAATGGTTGGGACTATCAGTAGGCGTAATGGCTATGCCGCTGGACTCCCATGTAGTCGACCATGGTTGGAGTCCCGGACCTGGTGGCTTAAACTCACGCCGTGGGCATGTGCGTGCATGCCCGAGATCTCGAGAAGAGAATGGAGGAGAAGGGATTGTGGCGGGGTCATCCCTCTTAGCGGGGGCTTTCTTT
>NW_006208722.1:32447-55107 GCF_000334495.1 Tupaia belangeri chinensis
AGCACCAACCCCCTATAGCAAAAACTTCTCAAAAAAAAAAAAAAGACTACAATGGACTAAAGTCAAAAGGATTCAACAAGCTTTTCAGTATGGAGAGAAAACAGGTACACTGGACTAAATAGACAGTGGCAAGGAAGACTGCAAGGATGAAGGAAGGGTATCAAGATAACGAGTGAAAGATGAGCAACACAAGACCTATTTCTCTAGAATTGCTCTACTTATTGCCCCCCCCTCTTCCAAATCACTCCTTTGCAATGCATAAGAGTACCTTCTCTTTATCTGTGTGTTTTTTGTTTGTTTTTTAAAGAGAGAGATTTTTGTTATAGGATGCATGTACTTGCCAGAGAGACAGAGAGACAGAAAGCAAGAAAACATCCCCTAGAGGGGATGGCCACACCACAATCCCCTCTCCTCCAGCCTTTACTGGGGACCTTGCACACGCATGCATATGCATGAGATGTGAGCCTCAAGCCTCTGAGTCTGGGACCCGGCCATGTGGGAGTCCAGCACCTTAACCAATATGCGTCCTGCTGGCCCCTAGGACTACCTTCTAACACCCTGCATTTCTTTTTATCTTGAAGTCAACAGATGTGAAAAGACTTGCCGTGTCCTTTGAGAATTGAGTATATTTAGAGTTGGAGTCCTTGACCTTCACAACATTTACTCCAGAGAACCTATGCAATTTTAGAGTTGCCTTATTTATTTCCACTGGATCACAGGGGAATAAGAAGCAAACTTAACCAAAACAAAGTTAAACATGCCTCTGGGTGGTATCCTTATGCAGGGAAACCTTAAAAATCCAGAATCCAAAAAGGTCTTGACATTCTGAGTGCTGGGAACTACTTTCCTTGGTCAGGTTTGACAAAGGTAATTAAACAAAATATTCCCCCAGACATAGGATAGAATGTATAGCCTCCCATTTCTTCTGCTTGTGTATGAGTAGTATAGAGATGGAAGGGCTAAACTTGTAAAGACTATGAATAATATCGCCATATGGAGAGGCTGAACCTGCACAAACTTTGTTGTAACTTCTCTCTTTGAATTACATACCATGAGATCAGTTCATTTGGGAGAAATTCCCGAAGCAGATCTAGCCTGTGTTTTCCATATATTACATGCAAGTAGCTCCACAGAATGCTCTCAAGGACTGAAAGCACCAGGGTACTGATCTAGCCCCTAGGTAGAAAACCACTCATGACTCCCCACTAGAAAGTTGCTACAGATAACATCTTGGAGCTACCACTATATTCTGGAATGTTGGAAGATTTAATAAAATCATATAAAATTTTATCTCATAGTTTTCTTTGGTTGTTTTGAAATTATGTCTTTATTTCTCAACTCTTAAAAAAGAAACACTTTTGGAGGAGTCCGACCCGGCGAGGCCCCAGGATCTGTCTGAGCCCCCCGACCTTTGAGCTCCACTTCCGGTCGGATCAACATGTTGGCAAGGCCACTGTTGTGCGCCCCCCGACCTTGGAACAAAGCTTGGGTCAATTAGCATGTCAGCAAGGCTGTTTGCTATTTGCTCCAAAAACTGTGGCAGCCTTACTGGGAAGCGACCCCCCTCTGATTCCCCAATATACTACTGTAAAAGAATTACATAGCTCTCTTATACATCCTGAGTATATGATAAAATTTTTTAAGAAGTCCCCCGACCGCTCCCCTTTACTCTGATCACTTACTATTAATTACAGTGCTTTATCTCCATGGTCACAATAGAGGGTGGGCTAAAGTTCTTTCTAGGCAGAAGTAATCTTGACCTTCAGAAGGCCATTCAAAATACATTTAAGGTAAACTTAATCCTTTCTTTACCTAAAATAGGATTAGGCCATCCACCCTCTCCAAGTGAAATAGATAAATATATTAGGATTCCTCAAATTAAGTTATAAATCCCTACAAAACTGTATAAGTATCATTCTTAAGATACATAAGAACTAATATCTATTCTTGAAATTTTCTTTTCTCAACACCATTCCCAGTAATCACAAGATGGCTGCTACACCACATCAGCTAATAATCATCTCTGCTTACCAAAACCGCTTTCTCGAAACTGCATTCCATGGAAACCCACCTACAATTGCAAAACTGCACTAGACCCGCCCTTAATCAAACCCTAAACTGCACTAGACCCACCCTTAATCCAATCCTGAATAGAATCTATGTTCCCTATTCTTAAAACTTTATGAGCTGATAATTAAAACACGTAGTCCCTCTCCCTTTACTTACATGTAACACGTTTTCAATAAAAACGCACAATGATTCCTAGCAGTTGTCACTCCTCAGAGAGCGATCTCTGAGGGGTGTCTGGCAAAGGACATGCATGAAAAAGCATCGAGGCCTCTGTCTTCTGTTCACCTTCGTCGCCTCCGTTGAGATAACCCACCCACGCCGAGGCTGGACCCCGGCACACTTTGACATAATATTTAGAGTACAACTACAGGAACCCAAGAGAAGTCGACAATCTGTTCATTATTATGTTGTTAACTAAAATTTTTAGAATCCTAAAATGGGCACGTTATAAAATTATGTCTCTACAGCTATCATTTTTCTTTTAGAGGTTTTTTTCTATAGAGCACATGTGCTCACCAGACAGAGACAAAGAGACAGAAAGCGAGAAATTACCCCCCCAGGGGGCAATGGCCACGCCTCAATCCCTTCTCCTCCATTCTCCTCTTGGGATCTTGGGCACACACGCACATGCACCCGGTGTGAGTTTTAAGCCAGCGGGTCTGGGACTAGAACCACAGTTGACTACATGGGAGTCCAGCGACATAGCCATTACGCTAACTGCTGGTCCCTCTACAGCTATCATTTTTTATTCAGGCTACTTTGGTTTATCAGGTAGAGGATAATCGTAGCTGGTTGAGGTAGGGATATTCTAAAATTTTTGTATATAAACAGAAATTAATTAAGTCTTTCATTGTGATTCTGGGCAGTTCAATCTGAATACTAGCAGATCAAAATCCTGAATTCCTTGGGTGACCTATAGTGGGTGCAGATCTGGATAAAAACACCAAGGGCAGGGACAAGACCAAAATGATATGGTTAAAACTAGGTGATCCATTTGTCCTGGGCTAGAGACCTGGAAATGACATCAGCAAGAGCCAAGATTGGATTTCAGTGAATATGCAGAAAGGCCATCAGTAACAAGGCTATCTTGAGTTGAAGAAAAGAATCAGATACAGAAACTTATTATTGTTGTTATTATTTTTAGACTGCATTGCAGTTATCACTTTGATTTCCTGAAGTCAGTTACACTTCGATGTGGCTTGTAGGGACATTATTTTTGATCAGGGCTGTGAGACTATAAAATATGTTCTTGCTCTCACTTTGTAGGTTCTGTATTTTAAACAGGTGGTGCGTTTACTCTGAGCACTTCTTCAAAAGAGCCTATCCACCCAAAACCTCCTTCAAGGGTTTCCATGATGCATGCAACTCATTTGAATATTTCCCTTACATTGAATTGTGATATGGCACATGTTTTTATAAAGTTATAATTCTTAACTCAGAATTTAGTGTAATTAGCTTCCATCCTTCCTCCCTGCCTCCATGTGCCACCTCAAACATCTTTTAGAAAGTCACAAAGAAAGTTTGCTAATCACATCTGCAGGGCAAAAATATTAGGAAAAAATGTTTCCCTAATTAAGAGAAAATTGTTTTAAAACATGTTAGCACAAACATTAATATGTTAGCACAAACATTAATATGCTTATCATTGTAAGTATCAGCTCATATAAAAAGGAAAATAAGCAATGTGCTTGTGAATTAGACTGGGAAACAGCCAAAACAATTTGACCAGGGATAGAATTTGTCCAGGTATTGGACACTGTTCTCGGTCTAACTCCTTTTCCTCCTTTGATCCAGAATTGTGTGTTTCATGTCTTTTAGCAAGTGGCTAGCACTGACTTGCAGATGTAGTGATTCAGTGCTCAATAGACTCTTATTGTTTGTTTGTTTGTTTGTTTTAATTGTCATAAGGTATATATACCCTCCAGTGAGGTGAACCCTAGAGGGCATGGTTATGCCATAATGCCCTTTTCCTCCTTTCTCAATCCCATCAGGAGGCTGGGCACTCACACACAAGTGCCAAGAGTGGTTTTTAAGCTACTGCAGCCAGGATTTAAACTCTGGTTGGCCATGGGGAAATCTACACCCAACACATAGAACTGGGCTACAGGGCCAGACTCTCCATAGAACTCTTAAAGGCTTTAGACTTTCATTTTGTCACCTTCAGTTTCTCTGCATCATAGATTAGATCATGCACACATTCTTATACTTCACTAGTTATTGCTTGGCATCTTGTTTCAGGTGCATATTTGTCAGGGAAGCGGGGGTACAAGGATGGGTGTGGATGTGTGTACATGTGTGAGTACATGTATTTTTAAACTTCGTAAGACATTGCACACTGCTTGGTTGCATGTTCAATTTCTTTCTTTCTTTCTTTCTTTCTTTCTTTCTTTCTTTCTTTCTTTCTTTCTTTTTTTTTCCTTCTTTCTGAAAATTATTTATTTAGGGGCCAGCAGGTGGTGGTGTGATTAAGGTGCTGGATGCACACGTGACTGACCAAGGCTGTTTCCAGACCTGACAGTTTTAAATTCACACCAGGTGCATGTGGGTGCATGCCAAAAATCCTGAAAGGAGACTGAAGGAGAAGGGATTGCAACATGGCCATCCCCCAAGGGGGGTGGGGGTGGGTGATGATTTCTCACTTTCTGTTTCTCTCTCTGGCAAGTACATGTACTCTACAGCAAAAATCTAAAAATAAATAAATAAATAATTTAATTAATTGTATCTATTATTATTACTTTAATTTGCTATAGGGCACATGCAGTCACCAGAGAGAGAGTGAGAAAATAAGATGTCTGGTCCTGGACTCAAATTGCAGTGGATCCATTTCTTAACTCTCTCCAATTTACTCACAGTAAATTGCTGGCTGGGTTTGTTCCCTAGGGAGTTATTCATCTTCAATTGTCCTGATGAGTAAATCATTTGACTTTAAACAATGCCTGATGCTACTAGGGTGAATTGAGTGAGGCATTTGCCCCAGGAACAAAATTCAAGGGCCACCAAAAAAATTCAGAAATCAAGATAAATAATATTCTAATGTAATGTTTTTGAAAATCAAAACAACATGGCTATTTAGCTTCTCCATTTGATTCCATAGTTGAATTCTCAAGAGCCACAGTTTTCTCAGGCTTTCAGGCCTTTATAACCATCTAGCTTACTATGTACACCCACATACCCTGAAAAGCATTAGTGGCTACGAAAAGTAAAATAGCATACCCGAAATTACCGTGCCGATAGTTCCATATACACTCCAGTCAGATGCGGAGTTACTGAGGAATGTTCAGACATAATGCATTCTTTTTCCAAATCCCCTTGAATATTAGTGCAGACAGGGACCGGCAGTTAGCATAATGGCTATGTCGCTGGACTCCCACGTAGTCGACCGCAGTTTGAGTCCTAGACCCGATGGCTTAAACTCATGCTGGGCACGTGTGCATGCATGCCCAAGATCCCGAGAGGAGAAAGGAGGAGAAGGGATTGCGGCGTGGCCATCCCCCCTGGGGGGTGATTTCTCGCTTCCTGTCTCTATGTCTCTCTCTGTCTTCTGTCTTTCTGGCAAGCGCATGCATGCAATGAAAAAAAAAAAAAACTCTCCAAAAAAAAAAGAAAAATATATATTAGTGCAGACAGATAAATCCTACATGCTTCCTTGCCATTGTGTTTGCCTTTTTCTATTCATAAATGAGACCATATATAATTTCACTTTGGCAATCTTTCTAATTATTCTTTGCTAATACAATAGCAAATCACAGACAAATGACAACCGCGGGCACTGTTATCTCTGAATACATGCAGAGAATACTGGATCATGGATTGGTAACAGCGTATCGGTAGGTCTCTCCTCCCTGTGAGTTTACAATGTATGGCTGCTTGGAAGATAAGAATGCTCCCACCCAAGCCAGACGGCTTTCCCCCTCTCCCTCCTTCAAGGAAAATTAAATGAAGACAGCTAACGAGCAGTTTTATTTTCTTTCAGCAAAGGTCAGCAATCCCACAGCAGCAAATTAATCCCAATTAGTAATGATATTTTGTCTTGATAAATGATGACACATTTGATTTACTGTGTTTCCAGGATGCAGGCAGCAAATGTTAATGATTTGGTTTGCTGGGAATTTATACTCTTGCTCATTTCCCATTTGCTGATCAGTTGCGGCTCGTGAAGACTTGGCTGCTTCAACTAATGAACTGAGGGCCTCGCAGGAATAATGGTGTGTTCTGCAGGCCTAATTTTTTTTCTTTTTTTCATGCCATCTGTAGAAATACAGGTTCCTCTCAGAAAATATCTCTAGCAGCCAGGAAGGAGTGATTATGATCATATCAATGTCACTTGTAATTTGTATTTCACTTGTTTAATGGCATCCCCAATAAATGAAGCTTTCTGTAGAGAACCAAACTAATTATAGCAAATTCGCCATTGTGTGTGTGTGTGTGTGTGTGTGTGTGCGTGTGTGAGAGAGAGGAGAGAGAACTCATGAATAGAAACATACTTTCCTCATTTCCTTAAAATATTCTGATAGCAGTGATGCGGTGTACATAATGATTTATCTGCCCAGCTGGTAGAGTTTTAAATTAGACCAAGGAGGATGTTTTCAGGAGGTCTTCATAACCAAACATGTCATCCCTTTGTTTGCAGTAAGTGCAGACATAAGTCAAATGTTTTCACTGCCCCTCCCTTCCGGTTGCCAAATCAAACATTCAGTATGTTGAGGATTGCCTTAGGCATGTTTGACTCTCCACAGAGGCTGCAGAGCTGTCCCCTGAGGCTGTGAAAGTCAGGCTGTGGGTAATCTGGGACCAGCACCGGCCTTCTAAGCATCACCAAAGGTTCAAACTAACAGGAAGCCCTAAGGAAGGCTGGCTCTTCAGCCTCTGAAAGGCTGATGTGCATTTCACACATCAGATATCATCTTTGCTACAGAAAATTGATATGAGAAGCTGCAACTCCAGGCAGGCTGATCTCTCAGTTGTTTACATGACACAATACAAATGAAGTATGAGGGATCATTACCCAGCCTCATTTAAGAGCTGGAAATGTTAGAAGCCCCATTTAAAATCTCCTTCAGGGAAGTAGATGTTTTCCTCTCATTCTTAATCATTGTTCTTACTATCAACTAATATAAAATCAATAAACTTCACTCTTCTTGCTTAAGGGGACACTTGTTATCATGGTAAATTACTGAATTCACATTATGTATCTTCCATTCTCCTTTCCCTTCCTAAGGCTTCTCTTCCACCACTCTATTCCTGACACAACTGGCTTTTCACTCTGGGATAAAGTTGACATTCTCTGCTGTTTCTGGAATGCAAATGGTTGGGGAAATTTGACTATTTACTCTATCAAAAGTATATCCTTCTAAAAGGACTGATGCAGGAATAGATAGTCACAAGATTTTTTTTTTTTTTTTGCTAGCTTGCCTATTTCAGTCATGTGCTCTGTTTTCTAGCCAGTGGTGAAGACTTTTCTTCTCATATTCTTCCCACAGTGTCCAGGAGAGCAGTAGTTCTCTGTGTCAGTCTAGGTCTCCTAAGAAGTAGAGGGACCAGCAGTTGGCGTAATAGCTATGTCGTTGGACTCCCATGTAGTCAACTGCAGTTCAAGTCCCAGACACAGTGGCTTAAACTTATGCCGGGCACGTGTGTGTTTGTGCCCAAGATCCCGAGAGGAGAATGGAGGAGAAGGGACTGCAGTGTGGCTATCCCTCCTGGAGGGTGATTTCTCGCTTTCTGTCTCTCTATCTCCTTCTGTCTTTCTGGTGAGCACATACACCCTATAGTGCAAAAAAACTCTCAAAAAAAAAAAAAAGTAGACACCAAAGTGGAATTACATGCATAAGGATTTATGAGGATTTCACAAGGGGAAATGTTTATGTGAAAAAGCTAGGAGTGCCTTCAGTTATTCTAACGTCAATGTTTTAAGGCTTCTCTCATACTGAATATGATACAGGAGTGACATGTATTTTCCAGTTCCATCAGTGTTCCTCAATAAGGCATTTGTATCCACCTGCTACTTTTCAGTGGAAATCCCACATATTTTAAAGGATAAGAGTACAGAAGAAGATTGAAAATTTAATCTTTAATCCTAGGTTTATGATAGAACTTTATATTTTACCAAAGTACTTTCATACACATTATTGCTTTTGATTCTGACAACCAAGACGAATTCAGAATCATTCCTGACAAAAATATATACCCTGAATTAACCCATGTAGAAATATCAAAAACCGTCGTGAGGGACATTGTACAAAATAACTGGCTTATACTCTTCAAAAATGTTAAGGTCATGAAAGACAAACACCAAGAAACTATTCCAAATTAAAAGAGATTCAAGAGGATTCATAGTTAACCACAACATGAGATGGTGACTAAATCTTATTTCAATTTTTCTTCCCACCAAAATTATCTTTAAAGGACATCGTAGAACAATTGGCAAAATATGAATCATTTCTCTTAGGTTCTATAAAAGTGGAAAAGCACCCCCATAGGTGATAGCCATGCTGCAATCTTTTCTCCTCCAGCTCTCCCCTTTTTTTTTTTTTTTTGATTTTGGTCACATAGGCACATGTGTTCAGCATGTTTTTATCGACACTGGGTCCAGGACTCAAATCGCACAGTCACCCATATAGGATCAGCTGCTTTAAGCACCATGCCACTGACTGGTCCACAGATATTTTATTCAAAAAGCTATTATTTACAGAATATGGCTACTGGGTATATAACATATAAGGTAATTATATTATTTTTGTTACATAAAACAATATTTTTCTTTTCATTCATGAAAATATTTTTCTTTCATTCAAGCACGTGTGCGTGCATATGAAAGAAAGAGACAGAATCACCACAATAGGAGGCTCTTGCCCAAATCTTACTTCCTCTTATTTTCTGTCCTATCAGAATCCTAGGCACATGGGCTGGAATTCAATGTGTTGCTGCCAGGGCTGGGATTTGAATCTTAGTCAGCCATGTAGACTCTAGCTTCTTCTGTACAGGGTTTAAACATTGCACTATGGCACTGACCCTGTTACTTTTTTAAAGTCTGAAAATATTTTAAAATAGAAATTCTAAGAACAATACACTAAAAATTTGACATAAGCTAGGCAACCCCTTTGTCCCACTTTACAGACAAACAAATTTGGCTCAGAGGAGTAAAAAATTCTTTTACTGAGTTACATAATAGGTGAATATCAGATGCCAAACTTCAACTGAGACTTACATCCCATCCTAGTGATCTTTTTTAAATTTGTTTTTTACGATTATTGCCACAGGACACATGTATTTTCTGGAGAGAGACAGTGAAAAAGAGAGAAATCACCAAGAAGAGGGGATGACCACATCACAATCATTTCTCCTCCACTCTCCTCTTGGGATTTTGGCCACACATGCACACACCCATAGCGTGATTTTCAAGCCACCGGGTCTGGGATTTGTATCACAGTCAGTCATGTGGGAGTCCAACACCTTAACCACCATGCCACCTACTAGTCCCATCCCAATGATCTTTTTACAGGCCAAACCTAGTGTCCCTGTGTATGTGAAAGCAGCAAAATGCCCAGAGGACTTAGATCCAGGGTTTACAGGCTCTCCGCCTGGTTTCACTCCTGTGATATCTCTGTTATTCAGCATAGTATTGCACACTAATGTAACTGGCAACCCTCAGAGAAGTTTGTCTCTTTCTGTGAAATACTTAGGTCCTAGATGCCATTGCCTTAACCATTCAAAATGTGGTTAACTGATCTATCTCTACCTGTAGAACCCTGCTCTTGCTCAAGGGGAATTTCAAGCCCTTAAGCTAGCAGATAAGTGTCTTGTCAGCCATGCTGTTGGCCCTGCTCTGCCATGTACCTGAGTGCCAACCCCTCTGATGTTGTTTTATTCCCTGATATCAAGTCCCCTCTTCATATCCTGTCCAGTGTATCTTATTCGCTTATGCCTAAATCTCTGCTTTTGCTTTTTCTAGTACTGTATCTTTGCTAGGTCCTAATTACTCTAACAATTGTCTTAGGGATTTAATTCTTATTTCATAAACACTACTCACCAAGTTTATCTCCAGGACCTTGTGAGACATGACTGAACCTTCTGCTCCTATACCTCAATTGTGAGCATCTCTTTCAGGTATTACAGGATCTAGACATTGGTGTTTAATTATCTGTTTGAAGTTCAAGTCTTCATTGTGATAGCTGTCCCTTGGGTTCCATTGTAAACGTCAAGTATGGTTTCTTAACGTAACTCCGATTAGAGAGCTGAATTTGCTTCTGGTTCATTCCTTCTCTGAAGTTCAGCTTCAGGTCAACATACCCTTTACAATTTCCTTGGATGCCATTGTTCTTATGACATTTCTCATTTCAATTCCACAGTAAAAACACAACTACCCTGAATGTTACTGGTTTCCCAGGGTTAGCATTCTTTTCTGCAAAAAATTTATCCTCTATTCTTTTAGGGACAATGTGGTTTAGAGGAGAACTAGACTGAGGAGACGGTTTTGTTCCCAGGTTGCTATGTTATCTTGCACAAGTCATTTCATACCTTTGGACTTATATACAGTATCTGTCAGTAGAGGGAGTTATATTAAAGAGTCTCTGAGGTTCCTCTTAGCACTTATGGAATTTTGGTCTACCCAGTGTCAGACAGAAAACTCTCTGTGTTTTATAATGTGATTTTGACCTCACAAGGGGCTTATCATCATCAGAAAGTCAGGTAATGGAGCACCTCCATGAGGGCACTAAAGACCCCTCCCTGAGCCCTTTTATGTCCCCAGAGAAAACAAACTGGAAATAGGAAATCTTACCCACTCCCTGACCACAACTGCGTTGGGTATGTCCCAACAGCTTACTGCATACTTCAGCCAAAATGGAGAATCATTTATAACACTGTGTATCAAGGGACTTTTAGCTACTGTGACTGTGGTAGCGGTGTTGATATGATGTAATGGAGAAGAGAGGAGTAGAAGGCTGTGTTCAGTTTTATCTCTACTCAACATGCTCTTAGTGCTCATTACTCATAATGTGCTCCCAGGGAGACCATCAGCACTGCTATCACTTTATTAGAAATCTAGAATCTCAGGCCCTACCCTAGAGCTTCTTGATCAAATTCTGTCTTTTAACAAAATTTCCAAATGTTTCAACAGCACATTAAATTTTGAGAACTACTTCTTAACTTGACAGGAGAAGATCCAAATGTGTGGGCCTTAAAACTTGCACAATTTTAGAAACCATCTTTAAAATCAATGGCAATTTTTGTATGTATATATGAATATACATATAAGATTGTATACATTACATGTGTGTAAATATATATGAATGTATGTATATGCATGTATATATAATTAGATAGAATAGAATCTAAGCCAAGTTAACATTCTGTTATCAGCTTTTAGTGCTTAAGGAAGATTTTGATCCTCTTTTCTTCTGTTCTTTGCTCCATCCATATGAAATTTTGTTAGAATTAGAAGTACTTTTTATTAAAGATGTTAGTGCTTGATAAATGTATTCTCCCTCCTAGATAATAATATGAATAGTCGATATTTGATGACTGCTTACTAAGTGTCAGGAGTTGTTTTAGAAACTAGATATGTATAGTTCAATTAATCTTCATAGTGATCTTAAGCAGTCCAAAGAGCTCTTTTAGATTAACCTCTTATCCTGGAGTAACATTCCCACAGTAAGTATCAGAGCAAAGATGAGAGCACAGGGATCTGATTCTACAGTCATGTTCTTAAAGATCGGGCCATTCTTTTTCTTGATGGTGAAATTAAGCTTTCAAAGAGTCTTCAGTCACCAAACAAAAAGTTCTTATATCATTTCCTATTTTCTTTGTTCTTTCTCAGGCTATAATTTTAGAATTGCAAGCAAGCCAATAGAATATAAAAACACTGGATAGAGGGACCAGCAGTTAACGTAATGGCTATGTCGTTGGACTCCCACGTAGTTGACCACGGTGGCTTAAAACTCACGCTGGGCACAGGTGCATACGTGCCCAAGATCCCGAGAGGAGAATGGAGGAGAAGGAACTGCAGCGTGGCCATCCCGTCTCGGGGGTGATTTCTCGTTTTCTGTCTCTCTGTCTCTATCTGCCTGGCGAGCACATGTAACCTATAGCATAAAAACTTCTTAAAACAAAAACAAAAACAAAAACAAAAACAAAAAACACTGGATAGATATGAGTCTACTGTATTCTTAAGTCACTGTAATGGACAGACACATGTCAAAACCAGTATTACTAGGCTGCACTGTTCATAGTTGTACGGCAGCACAGTGGCAACTTTGTCTTGGTCCATTATCACTGGCTTTGAGGAGCTCAGGAGGAATCTTCTATTTCCCTTATCTTTCTGGATAACAGTGGTACTTTTTTATTCTCTAGGGTGCCTATTCTCTCTGGAGACAGAAACAGACATAGAGATAGTGAGAAATTACCTCCGAGGGAACAGCCACACCATAATCCCTTCTCTATTCTTCTCCCCAAAAGTTTAACATTAAGAGAAAATACGTTATGTTGCTAACCTCTTGGTCTTGATATTTTGCAAGTTTTGCATATACACCCAGCATGGTTTCAAGCCACTGGGTCTGAGCCTCAAACTGTGGTCAACCATGTGGAAATCCAGCACCTTAACTACCACACCACCTGCTAGCCTGACTTCTAATATTCTTTAGGTCAGCCATGTAAAGAAGGAATAAAAAATTTAAAGCATAGCATTATTTTGGTTTATATGATTTGTAGTTAAGTTTATGAAGAGTAGAAAAGCAAATATCAATGAGAAACAGATGCATCAGCATTTTGACTTAAAAATAGTAAAGAATTAAATCCATTTGGATTTTGTGTGTGGGTAGTGAAGGAGACAAGAAGAGCAAGTTGCCAAGAGAAAGGGTAGATTTGTGTGGAAATTGAAGCCCAAAAACATGTTCACAGAACTGCAGCTAGATAACTAAAGGTTGTCTGAAAATGGTGTTTCTAAATATAACCTTAATCATATTGACATGGAAAAGAAATGACATAAAATGTGATGAAATCAAAATAAGGCAATTTATGCCATGATGAAACTTGAGCTATAATGATTCCTGAAACAGATGTTATATAGAAAAAAAATAAAGTATAACTTTTTAAACTGCACTGTTATATTTAAGAAAAATGAAAATTTTCTAAGAGATCTTTGGCAATTTGCAAAATATCAAGAGCAAGAGGTTAGCAAAATAACTCTATTTTATCTTAGTGTGAAACTTTTGGGGAGGCAAGTGTAGCTGAATAATGGCAGAGGGTGAATACCAAGGTCACTGTATCTTGCTGGTAGAAGAATATGATGAGTTTTATAGAGCAGGGAATCAAGAAGTCACTCAACAGACTGACTTTATTATCTGCTTGGACATGAAGTAAATATATGCTACAGAAGCTCAAGAAGGGACATTTGGGATATAACTCAAAAAGGAAAAGTGGGTTACTGTTCAAGTTAGGAGTAAGAGCCAAATTAGTACCTTTTGTCTGATACACTATAGACTTGAACACCCCATCTACACTGTTTTGCAAGAACAAAAGCAGCTAACACAGACTTGAAGAAAAAAAAGACAGGAAAGAACACTCCTGGGAGATTGTGAACCTGTACAAGTGCAGTACGCCTTTTTGTTTCTTTTTATTTCTGATGGCATAAAAAATAGCAAATAATAGTACCACTTTTTTAAAGCAGAAACAAAGTGGTAGTTTCACTCAGTGGTAACTGATAATGATTGAATTACTTAAACATATACATATAACTATGTTTCTTAAAATCACAATTTAAATTCTTAAGAAATATTTTCTTGCCACCTTTAGTTTACAAATATAAATATAAGGTAAAGAAGCATTTAAGTAAATAAAAATATTGTTATATAAATCAAAAGTGTCTAACAGATTGTGGAAATTGGAACAATGGCCTTGCCTGGTATGTGTATATGTATGCACTTTGTATAAAAACAGCCTGGTTCCTTTTTCTCCTTCATTCCCAGAAAGCCAACAGATTTTTTGACAAAGTTGCCAGTAACATGCATTGGAGAAAGGACAGTCAGTTTACTAAATGATGTTGGGAAAACTGGATATCCACATGCAGAAAAATTAAATTAGACCCTTATCTCATACCATATGCAAAATTCAATTAAAAATAATATTAAAGATTTAAATATAAAGTTCAAATCTATATAACCACTAGAAGAAAACATAGGGAAAAAATTTCATGACCTTACTCTGGACAAGGAATGTATACATAAGACAACCAAAGCGCAGGCAACAAAAGTAAAAACAGACAAACGAGATTATATCAAATAAAAAAGTGTTATCCACTGAAGAATACAACAAACAGATTAAAGAGAAAACCCACAGTTTGGGAGAAAATATTTGCAAATCATAATCTGACAAGGAGCTAATACCCAAAATATGCAAGAAATTCAACTCCATAGCAAGAAAAAGACAACAAAACCAATTTAAAAATAGGTAAAGAGAGCATGAATAGATATTTCTCAAATGAAGATATACAAATGACAAATAGATATATAAAATATGCTCAACATCACTAATTATTAGTGAAAAGTAAATTAAATCACAATGAGAAAAACAGGGCCGTATTTATGTGAGTGCCAAGGCACCATTTACTGGGGAAGCTAACTGAAGTATGCTCTGTAGAGCTCCACCAAGATTCTGCAAAAGGGATTATTTTGACTCACTCACTGGGTGGCACAGTCAGGCCCAACCCATAAAATGTGCAGCAAGTTCAGGCTGCTGCATATATATTTATACCAATTGGGCCATACGGTTTGGCAGACTTTATACTAGGAATGGGAAAAAAATACCATAGAGAGCTTACGGCAAGCTTCAGTAGAATCACAATGTATATACTTTGTTTATTGGAGCAAAGATATACCATCACAGAAACAAAGCAGCCCTTCTGACGTGCTTCAAAGTACTTCTCAAAATGGAGCATGTGACCAGAAAACATCAACTGCTTACTGTAAGTCAGTATTGTGAGAACCTCCAAGTCATAGGTTAGAGGAGCACAGCAGCCATCTATTTTGAGTTGGAGGTGGTTGGTTTGAGATTGGGTATGAGAAGAGCAGAAACAGAAGTAAACTGCATATGCAGTTGGTGCAGTTGGCTAGTTCTGAGTCTTACACCACTATGCATGGGTACTTCTTTCTCAGGGCATATCTATAATCTTATTGGGGGCTTTATGACCAGGCGACTGAAAAGGAAGATGCTCAGACTTTGTTTCTACACATATTAGCTTGATATGTTAGTGTGAATTAAAAAAATAAAAATAAAAAAAAAAAACTTAAGGCTCCTACATTAACCTCACTCAGGTATGTTTGTAAAGGAGAGCAATGAGGAAAAAAATCTTCCCAATAAGCTCTGTGTCGTATACTTGGCATGCCACTTTATGTGGATAAAGAAATAGATGGAAATAAGAGTGTACACAGTCTCATGGTAAACGGCAAAAGTCCTGGCTCATTGGGTTGGGGCTTTGAATGAGAATATTAAAAAATTGAAGTCAAGATCTGAGGAGGAGGCCTATGGATAGACAAATGGAAGATGGCACAACATGTGAAGATCTTTGTAGCACATGTTAGATGATGGAGCCCATACAGCTAACACAGACAGAACATGGGAAGCTGCCTCTCATGTCTAAGCAAGGCTGGACTGAGCAGAACTGGAAGCAAGGTCAACAGTTACAAACTCCAGTTCTCTACTATGTTGCTGTACTGGTCTGTGCTCAATTTCTCTGCCATGAGCTATACTGATGGTATCCCATACAGGTGAAATAACACTCCCAGCCTTACTGTAACTTTTACAATAATCCTGAAGGAATGCAGATCCCTAACGTGGTGGCGAATGGGAATTATCTCCTGAGACTCGCTCCACCTGCCTGGAAAATGTCAATAAAGAGTGCTACATTTACTTCTCCTACTGGGGATTACATAGATAGCATTAGAAAGGTTTGGGTTAATGGAAAGCTACTAAATTGGTGAAACAAACTCAGTAGTTGGGGGAGGCTTAGAAACTCATCTGCAAGGCACTGATACCACAAACAAAAACCATGAGCCACCTTTGATCTCAGGACAAGGAAATATTGCCGCCCCTTTGAGCCACAGCCATTGTATAGAACAGCACATAGACAGTCCCAAGTACACAATAACCTTTAGATCAGTCATTAAGCTGCTTACAGGACCACATTCCTTTCCCATATGGGCAATAGGCTCACCCCTTTAGTTGTAATATAGATATTCCACTTTAGTATATATTAACCGTGTCTTTACTTAACAAGACGAGATTTCTATCTAGGCCTTTGTAACCAGCAATGCTGCTGCGCTGGCCCAGGACTAAAGTTATCAAGCTTCCTGCAAGCCCCCTTTTCAAAAGACCCTTCCCGGTAATCAAGATCTAAGAAGAAAATGCACCAGACAGATGGACTCCCTCATCCTGAGAACTGTGATTGATTATACCTAATCAAACGAAACAGACATCATGTTTTATGATCATTGTTCCTGTACTTTGAATACCTCATTTCTTAGAGTAAATGTTTTACTTCCCCCTCACCCCTCCTACTTCTGTAAAACATTCCTCAATAAATACATATGTTTAATAGTCACTGGGGTGGCAATCTTGAGCTTGCTCTGACTGTAGTTGGCTGAGAACATGCTAAAGAGCATTGAGGTCTCTGCCTGATTCCTTCTCGACTGCATCGCCTTCCTGTGTACAAGCCTCAACCCAACCCGGCTGGAGCAGACCTCCAGCAGTTAATTCCATCAGAAAGCATTTACCACAAGAGTCACAAAACAACTGAGTAGATAAAGTTACTGGATTAGTTAGCCTGAGCCAGCCTCTATCACTGGCCACCCCATTGTTCACATGATGGGTTCATGAATAGTGACAGACAATGCCTACATGTAAGCCTAATAACACTGGCTCCCACCCATTAGGACTGATCTAGTGGCTGTCACTACTGAATACCTCAAACTGCAAGCAATAAAAAGCACCTCTGCATCACCAACATGGCGCAGTTCTCTGAGGAGACCCACCAACCATTTAGTAAAAGTTGACTAGGTTGGGTTCCTTCTACTGTGGAAGGAGAGATTCATCTTGACAGAATTCACTGGATTCAGGGTACAGATTCGTCTTTTCTACCAAGATCTTGGTCACGGGTGGGCCCCATAGCCACATGGCTGACTATAGTTCAAATCCCAGTCCCAGTCACTTGAAAAACATTTCAGGTGGGTGAATGCTCCAAATCCCATCAGGATGGAGACATGAGGGAGTAGGGATTATAACATGACTATGCTCTATTGTCCCATTATGGATTTTTTTTTCTTCTTCTCTCAATTTCTCTCTCTCCTGCTCTCTCTCTCTGTCTCTGGTAAGTATGCACCTTCTCATAATTAAAAAAAAATTTTTAATGACTTTAGCCATCACAATCTCCAGGGGCTTACAAAGTATTTGAAATATAGACACAGGACCCCTTACAATATTGCCCCAGATCTAAAGGTCTTATATTGCAAAGAAGATCTGCAAGTAGCCAATGATTAGGTAAAATATAATGAAGCTCTCATACTACACCTACCAATAGGCTGCCTACTTGGTAGCTCACCAAAACACCCTCTTAAAAAGTCTACTCAGGCTTCAGCTTAGAAATGATATTCTGGAAGCACAGGGCATCAGCCTCCAGGATGTGGTAATCACCACAGAAAAGTATTTTGTCCTTGGTAGGCAGAGGCATGCATATGGGTATCAACTTATGCAAGTAGAGGGGGCCACACTTTACATCATGCCCACTGATCTGCTTGGGGGACTGTGTGCCTTCCATAGCTGTAAATTGTTTTTAGGTTGTGTGAATCAAGAGGATTTGCTCCAGATTATGATTACTACCAACAGGGAATTTCATAAGAATTTCCTTGACATTTAAGCTAAGACTACCTACCACTCAGTTACTTGTACCAAAGATCAGTAGGTAAAGAAAGGAATCACCATGTTGGCAGGAGTAATTGCCCCTGAGCCTAAAGAGTAAGTAAAAATATGCTGGGCACACAGGTAATACACTTGGTGCTCTCATGCTTAGATTTAATGATAGATGAATAAAAGTACTGGTCACACCTTGAGAAGGGCATGGTCACCTATGACTCATATGTATCAAAGGTAAGGATCTGGGTGCAAATACCAGGTAAGCCTTTTGTTTTGTTTTGTTTTGGAGAGATTTTTGCTATAGGGCACGTGCGCTCACCAGACAGAGAGAGATATTAGAAAGAAAAAGTGAGAAATCACCCCCCAGGGGGGATGATCACGCCGCAATCCCTTCTCCTCCATTCTCCTCTCGGGATCTTGGGCATGCACGCACACGCACCCTGTGTGAGTTTTAAGCCACCAGGTCTGGGACGGACG
Organism: Tupaia belangeri chinensis; assembly: GCF_000334495.1. NCBI lineage: Eukaryota > Metazoa > Chordata > Mammalia > Scandentia > Tupaiidae > Tupaia > Tupaia belangeri. The sequence continues at coordinate 50,895 of NW_006208722.1, forward strand.
GGAACCGAGGTCGACTACGTGCGAGTCCAGCGACATAGCCATTATGCTAACTGCCGATTCCCACCAGGTAAGTCATTTAAACCTAGATGCTAAGTGAGTATGAGAGAAATTCAAAATGGATAGTAGGGGAAATAATTGATGAGCATCAGTTTGCCCTTCAAGACCACTATCAGTAATGGGAACAATATGAGCTCTTCCTAAAAGAGGAAATAAGTCAAATCTTGGAGGAGTAGTTCCCACAGTTGAGCAGAATTATATTAAGAGACAAGTGATGCCCTCTCTGTATTCCCTCTTCAAAGCAAAACACTTGCCTCCCAGCTGCTGTGTACATGAGCTGCTTCACTCTCTGGGAATGGTTTTCAACATCAGGAAAGTGCTTACCCTGACATTATAGTCCATCCTGGGATGGTCGATTCCTGTCATTGGCTTGTGTGTGGATATAAAGGTGTGAGCTCTCAACTCAATTTCAGACAACTCTGAAGGAATTTTCCAGCTCCAGAATTATCCCACCACCACAGAAAAACAAACTATAGGCTCTACTGAGGTTTCAGGTGCAACCACTTTGCAGGTTAGTTTCTCCCCATTCCCACTTCTGGCTTCCATATTGGTGTGTATTCTCTGAGAATCCCACTTCCTCCCAAATATCCTCCCAATTCTCCATCTCAAAATCTGTTCCAGAAAAGGTATCCTAAATTAACAGGTTTAATTATTATTTACATGGTTAATCAGTGACCTCAGTCAAGTCTTGGTTTTGATCTGCGACCTAATCAAATTAATAGGCCAGTTTTAAATTCACAGGAAGCAATAAAGATGCAGAAAATAACTGGGCATTGGCAATTCTGATCATATCTGTCTCACCTGACACCAACGATCTAAAAGTTGTAGATGATCAATGACTCAGAATAAACAATCTCACCTTATCTTGGTTTTATTTAGGTGCCATTTTTCTTTGTATTTCTACATGCAGTTTTGATAGTAGAAGTATAGTATATAGTGTTTTAACATTTAATGAGAAAGTGGCCTCTTTCTGTTGAAATCTATCTGCCTTTTTTTTTAAAATCAGACCTAGTAGTTGGTAGACTGAATGAGTGAAAGAACATTGCTAGTCCCCAGGAAACATAAAATGTCATCTTGTCAATCTGTATCAGATGGAATATAGGTTGAAACTAAATGAAATTTGAAATACTTGCCTTGATGCTGACCTTTAGCATGAAATTGAATAGGAGCAAAGCACTGGAAAGAAACTTAGAAGTGATGGAGAAATAGAACTCTCTACCTTGCAAGAGAGAATCCAGGTTTACATGGCATTTGTGATAAACCTTCTGTGGGCCTTGAAAGAAAGTTCTTAGGCATTCTTCCTGAAGTGCAAAGTGACTTTAATTTAGTACCTAATGTAGGAGGTGATTTTTACCTAAATTATATGTATAGAATAGCTGAAAGAGAAATGTCTTGTCAAAGGATACAATGGGTTATAATTATGTTACATAATTATACTTCCTAAAGAATTTATAGCAGGGACCAGCAGATGGCGTCACAGTTATGTCACTGGATTCCCACATGGTCAACTATGGTTTGAGTTCCAGACCTGGTGGCTACAAACTCATGCTGAGTGTGTGCATGAGTGCCTAGGATCCCAGATGGAAAATAAAGGATAATTGTGGCATGGACATCCTCCCTGGAAGGTGATTTCTTGCTATCTGTCTCTCTGTCTCCATCTCTCCGGCAAACGTCCATGCCCTATATAGCAAAAATCTCTCCAAAAAAAGAAAGACAGAAAAAGAAAAAGGAACTTATTGCATTCACAGTGGATTGAATTTTTGAGAATAGTTTTTAAAACTTAAAGGGACACAAGTTTATTCATTCACAAGAGACTGAATCTGGAGGTTAGCCTCTTGGAAGAGATGTCTGCAGGGATGAGATTTGTTGACAGTGGTGTGCAAAATGAAAATCCAAAAGCATTTTTTTTTTTTTTTGATTCCTAACATTGGGTAAGACTAGAGGTCAGGAACTTTCCCAAGTCAACATGTCAGTACTGACAAGTTTAAAATTGACACCTAAGGCTCTTAGCAGGTAGACTGGGACAAAAATAAGAACACCACAAAACAACCACACATTTTATAGGCAGATGTCTTTCTGTAAGCACAAACTTTTTGCCATATAAAATGATATTGCCACAAAAAAAATGCCTTATTTTTATCTATAATAAAGTGACTGGGCTTTCTATGCACCTACATGAGGAAAAAAAAAAGAATTCCTTTCTTCCATTTCCTACAGATGACTCGTGAAATGGGCAATGAAAATACTCTGAGAGTAGAGATTGCATCATTCTTTTATCAATTAATATGCCTTTGGCTGCAAGAAATAGAATATCCAATTTGAATTGGCTTAACAAAGGAGAAATATATCCATCTTATCAACAAGAAGTATCCCAAGGTTAATTCAACAGCTTACTCTTTTCAGAGCAATGTGTCTGCTGCTTCACTGTAATTTTTTTTCTTTTTTTTTCTTTGGCTTTCTATCATTCTTCTCTACTTTCATAGAGTCTATAAAATTTTATCTTTTAGGCTGTAAGGTATCTCCTTTAGCTCTAAGCTTTACATTCATGCAACAGAATTTAAAGTCAGAAATCAGGCTAGTTCCTGCATTCTGTCTCTGTGTAAGAACCAGGAAATCTTTCCAAGAATTTCCGCATATGTACTTCCTCTTATATCTCATAGGCCAGGTGATACTGCTTGCCTATGTCCAGAGACATAATAGGAATGGAGAGTGGAATGAACATGATTGGCTTAGGTCATTCAAACCCTAGGTTTTGGAAAGGGCTGGGAAACCTAGAAACACCTGGTACCTACCAAAATTGGGGGCTGTTAGCAAAGTGGGAGGTATTTTTATTATAGTTCTTGAGTATGAAAGACGTACACTGCCACAGTCTTAAATGCAAATTGATATTCTAGACTCAGTTCTGCCCCTCCCCTTTTATATGTTGAAATCTAACCTCCTACGCCTGAAAATATGACCATATATGGAGATATAGTCTTAATGAGGTAACTAAGGTTAAATGAAGTCTTTAGTGTGGTCCTTAGTCCAGGATTATAGCCAGCCTACAAGAGAAACCAAAGTAACTCCATATCAAATCTAACAGCACGGATTAAAATACTATAGCATATGGGGCGAGCAGGTGGCACAATGGTTAAGGTGCTGGACTTCCACATATCAAGTACCAAACCTGGTGGCTTAAAAATCATGCCAGATGCATGTGTGTGCCCCAAAGCCCAGGAGGGCAATGGAAGAGAAGGGATTGTGGCATGGCCATTGCCCCTGGAGGGTGATTTTTCACTTTCCCTCTCACTGTCACTCTCTCCAATGAGCATGCACATGCCCTATGGCAAGCCTTCCACCCCACCTCCCTCCAAAAAAGGACTGCTGTACAGTGTTAAACTTGGTTCCCACTCCCCTTTGGCACAATAAGTATAGTTTGTTTTGTTTTATTATTATTATTATTATTTTAAACAATAACTAATTATAGCTTTGCTAAGACTTCAAAGAGCTGGGCCTTGAAAACCTAGCCAGAGAGTGGATAAGTCTAAAATATGAAATCAAGGAATATATTGGCCTTAAGGCTGAGATGACCACAACTGCGAAAAGCAGCTCTGGTGCCAACAAGCCTTCATGTGACCCAGAAACATGATCGATTGCTGTACAGAAGAGCACATAGCCCCTCTCCCTACTTCCTTCCCATTTCCTTATCTTTGTACCCTTTTAAATCCCTTGTTCCTCACTGTGACTTCAGAGATGGTCTTTGAACATCAATTTGCCATCTTCACAGGTGACCTGTGTCTTGAATAAAACTAACTTTCCTTTCCTCCAATACTTATATCTTGAGTATTGGCCTTCAAGTGACAAGCGTCTGAAACTGGGTTTGGTTCCCAGGCAAACCTTCAGCTGGTCTGTTGCAATATGACTGGTGCCCTTATCAGAAAAGGGAAGCAGGGCAAGGACATCGATACATACTAAAGGGAGACAAGGTGAAGTGACAGAGAAGACGGGTCCATCTACAAGCCAAGGTGAGATCTCAAAAGCAGTTAACCCTGCTCTCATTGTGACCTTGGAGTGCTAGCCTCCAGGGCTATGAGAAAATTGCTTTCTGCTGTTGCAGCCACTCTGCGATACGACACTTTGATATGGCATCTACACAACCAATGCAGTTGGCATCCTG
>NW_006208722.1:55578-100828 GCF_000334495.1 Tupaia belangeri chinensis
TTGACCCTAAGTAATCTTAATGGAATTAAAGCATTGTTTACAGGACAGTTCCTTTTACTTAGTTTACTCATGTCACACATGAAATAGTAAATAATGTTCTCCTCCGATTAGTCTCAGAGTCAGAACATTCACAGTAGTTGTATGAAAAATATTGTTATGAGTTACTCTAACTTTAAATAGCTTCCCTTCTAACTTGGTGTTATGCCGGAATGTGTTGCCTTTTTGCATGTAAAAATACAGAATTAGGGGGGTGGCAGGTGGCGTGGTGGCTAAGGACGCTAAATTCCCATATGACTGACTGCAGTTCAAGTCCCGGACCTGGTGGCTTGTTTTGTCTGTCTGTCTCTCTCTCTCTCTCTCTCTCTCTCGTAAGATTAAATCATAATAAGTGGAATTAAGATAAATAAATAATTCTTAAAAAAGTATAGGATTAGGGATTTTAAGTATACTAATAGTGTGTCTAGCAGGAACTTTTCCTATTATTTCAGAATTTGAGCTGCATTGTCAAAGCTGAGAACAAAGAATTTTTATTTTGGTAGAGCTGCAGTTTCCCCCCTACTTTTTATTTTTACAAATGTATAATTGAAGTATATATTATACACAGAGGTGAGTACAAATCATAATTGTACATATTGATACATTTCCCAATGGAATACACCTAGGTAGGTATATTCGCACATACCATCCACCTAAAGAAGAAGGATTCTGATACTTCAGGAGGCCCTCGTTAGACTTCTTCCAGTTTTACTCAGCACTGAAGTGTAGCCACTTTATGGACGTCTAACACTATAGGTAAGATCTGACTGTTTTCATTTAATATCAATTTAATCACATAATATATATTCTGATTCTCTTTTTCATCCCTCACTGTCTATATAGTTTTCCATTGTGTCAGTATTTCTATATTCTAATATGTGGGAGCTGTGGCCTATTTTGAAACGTGGTAGTATGACAATTTTGGTAAAAATATTTTGGTGAAATATAAATTTCTTTGGGACCAGCAGTTAACATAATGGCTATGTCGCTGGACTCCCACGTAGTCGACCATGGTTCGCGTCCCAGACACGGTGGCTTAAAACTCACGCCGAGCATAGGTGCGTGCGTGCCCAAGATCCCAAGAGGAGAATGGAGGAGAAGGGATTGGGGCATGGCCATCCTCCCTGGGGGGTGATTTCTCGCTTCCTGTCTCTCTGTCTCTCCCTGTCTGTCTGGCAAGCGCATACGCCCTGTAGCAAAAACCTCTCAAAAAAATGGAATATAAATTTAAGTTTATATCTAGAAGTAAAATCACTGGGTAAAACGTGTACATATACTCACCTTTAGCAGATACCCATTGAACAGTTTCTCAAATTGTTTATATCCACTTGTATTCTTATCAACTGTGCTGTGTGAAATCTAGTTGCTCCACTTCTTCATTGACTTCTTCATAGTCACTCTGGTCACATAAGGTAGTGAGCATTACGAGTTTTATTTGCACTTTCATAATGACTAATGAAGTTGGTCACTATTTCAAATGTTCATTGGCAATTGGAGCTACTCATTTGGAAAAATATGAATTGAAATATTTTGGTCAACTTTTTAAAGGTCTATAAATCCCTTACTGTTTTGTAGTATTTTTTTTTTTGCATATTCTGGGTATGCATTCTTTATTAACAATATCACCTCATATTCTATACTGTAGATTTTCAATCTTTTAATGGTATCTTTTGAACAAGAAATTTCTTAATTTTAGTATGGTCTAATTTATCCTTTTTCCCTTTGTGATTAGAATACTTACTTTACTATTTCAAGATCATAAAGATGTTCTATATTTTAGTTTGTCTGACTTTTTATCATTATATCTGCAAAACGCGCTGTGACTAGAGATCAAGATGCACTCTGTTTACATGTGGGCATACAATAAACCCAGCACCATTTACTGAGCAGAAAATCTGTGCTGTACTTGGCAGTGTTAGTTTTGACATAAATCGGATTATACTATTTGTAAATCTGTACTATTTGTATTCATTTGCCTGCTTTTAAGTTAAAATACAGTGTTTCAATTGCAATAGCTGTAGAACAGGTCTGAATTGCTGGTGTTATCAATTTTTCCTACCTTATTCACTTTTTTTTCATGATTTTGCCTTAGTTATTCTATTTGAGTTACTCTATAAATTTTAGAATCACCTTGAAAAAATCCTCTTTTATAACAACTTTTAAAAAATGATTGTGAATAAGTTAAATTATTGCTTACTTGGTAGAGGATTGTTTCTCTTTATAATGCTGAGGTACAAAGTATGATTTTGTTATACACACACACACACACACACAGTTTTTTTCCTAGATTATTTAAATAAGATTTTACAGTTTATTATGTAAATTCTGTGAATCTTTCGCTGAATTTAATCTTACATATTTAATTTTTATAACTTTTTTTATGAAAAGACCCTCGCAACTCAGTTGAAGTATAATTTGAAAAAGAAAAATAAACCAATTCTAGTGATAGTTTGATATGTTTTCACAAAAGTATACACTCTGCAGCTGCTATTTGGGTATCAAATAAAGGCTATCTTGTGCCCTTTCCCAGTCAACCCTCGACCCTTCTGTCACATCCAGTGTAAGTACTGGCTCCCCTTTTTTTACTACAAATCACATTTGTATTTCTAAGAGTTTTATATCAATGTAGTAAGTATATATTTAGTTGTGTCTGGATTCTTTTTTTGTTTACCATTTTTTAGATTAAATCATGTTACTTAAGCATACGTAGATCATTCCTTTTTCTTTTTTATTTTTAATTTTTTTTAGAGGTTTTTGCTATAGGGCACATGTGCTCACCAGACAGAGAAACAGAAAGCAAGAAATTACCCCCCAGGGGGCATGGCCACGCTGCAATCCCTTCTCCTCCATTCTCCTCTCTGGATCTTGGGCATGCACACACACGCGCCCGGCATGAGTTTAAGCCACTGGGTCTGGGACTTGAACTGTGGTTGACGACATGGGAGTCCAGTGACATAGCCATTACGCTAACTGCTGGTTCCCTCATTTCATGTTTTTGAAGAGATGTATTTTACTAAATGGACGTATAGCAATGTATTATCTATTCATCTGTTGATTGACACTGTAGCCAGGTTTGAGATTTTTAGGATAAAGCTACTATGAATGCCTATGTATATATCTTTGTATGTATATAAGCTTTTAAATTTCTTGGGAAAATACTAGGAGTAAACTGGGTTAGTCATATGGTAAATTTATCTGAAAATGACAATAAGTTGTGTTTTTGTTTTTGTTTTTGTTTCCCATATGGTAGTACCATTTTGAATTACCAGTAATGGGAATCCATGTTTTCCACATCCTCACCAACATTTGTAATGATTTTTTTTTTTTTAAGTTTCTGCCATAGGATATGTGCACTAGTAGGAAAAAGACATAGAAAGACAGAGAGAGAGAAAGAAAAATCACCTCCCAGGGGTATTACCATGCTACAATCCCTTCTCTCTGTTCTCCTCTTTGGATTTTGGGTACACATGCACACGTGCCTGCTGTGATTTTCATGCTTTCAGGTCCAGGACTTGAACTGTAGTCAACCATGTAGGAGTCCAGTGTTTTAACCACCATGCCCCTGAGTAATTTTAGCTATACTACTCAATATATAGTTGTATCTCATTGTGGTTGTAATTTACTTTTTTTTTTTTTTTGGAGGTTTTTGCCTTAGGGCTTATCTGCTCACTGGAGAGAGAGAGAGAGAGAGCAGAGACAGTGAGAGGGAAAGTGAGAAATCACCCCCCAGGAGATACGGCCATACCATAATCCCTTCGCCTCCATTCTCCTCCCTTCTCCTCCCAGGATCTTGAGCATGCACGCACATATGCCTGATGTAATTTTCAAGCCACCAGGTCCAGAACTCGAACTGTAGTCTGCTATGTGGGAGCCCAGCAATGTAACCACTACACCATCTGCTGGTCCTGCAATTCACATTTTTTAATAGCAGACTGAGAAAATATTAATGCGCTTATTAGGCATTATGTAACTTTATGATGTCTCTGTTCCAAAGTTTTTTTTTCCAGTTTGGGGAGGGTTCTCCTTTATTATTGAGATATATAAGCTTATTAGGTATGTATTTTAAAAATATTTTCCCAAGGCTATGGATTGTCTTTTTATCTAAGTGATATCTTTTGAAGACTTTTTTTTATTTTGATGAATAACATTTTTTTTTTAATTTTACGATTTAAGATTATGGTGTTCTATCTAAAAAAAAATCTTTGTCTTTCTCTACATTTCCTTCTAAATGTTTCATTTTATAGTTTTCAAACATTTGTAGAGAATATATTTTAAGTCTGTGTTTGAGTTAAAATTAGGGTTTATTGTTTTTACATATGTTTATCAGTTTCTTAAGTAACTTTTGTAGAAAATAACATGTTTCCCATCAAACCTTGGAAATTCGTTGAACTTCAATTGACTGTGTATGTATTGTTCTGTTTTTTAAGACCCTTTCTTTAGATTACTATTGCTCCAAAGTACAAAATAAGACTAGAAATCTCTGTCTCCTCAAATCAGTAAGAATGTCAGACTCTGTTTGGGTTCCTTTCATGGAATTATGGCCCTTAAATGGTCACCAGACAGTAGTCACAGAACTCAGCCTCTCTGCTCATTCTTCTGGATCACTGTCTTGCTCTGCCTATCACCTAGTATTTCATAGTTTGCTTGGTTTTCTAGTTTTTGAAGTAGCATATATTTAGACTCCATTACTCTAAGTGCCCTAAAACAAATTCATTTTACATGTTTCTGAAATTGAAATACCTTGTAAACAACATATATTGAATTTTTAAGTTTTATTTACTATGGCAACCTCTGTCTTTTAATTAGACTCTTTAGTATATTTATATTTACTGTATAATTTATGTGGTTGAGTTTAAATCTACCCCTTAGCTATTTATTTTTTAGTTTGTTTTCTGTGATTCTCTCTTCTATTACACTTTGTTTCCTGTCTTCTTTTCAAACATTTTTGATACTTCATTCCTTCTGCATTACTGGCCTTAGCTAAACCTTTTGATATTTGGTATTTCATTTTAATGTATGGTTACTATAAAGACTGAATATTTCTCTTTATGAGAGAGAGGGGGAAGGCAGAGACAGAGTCAGGTATTTTTGAAAGGGTCTCATTGTGTTAGGAGGCCCCAGCCTCCCGATTAGCTAGGATAACAGGTACCCACCACTGCACCTAGAATGTCACATTAGTGTGGGAACTGAACCTGAGCCTCTTACATTGCTTCCAGTCTCCCAGTGAGTGATGTTACCTGTGTACCACTGAAGCTGAGCCAGAATATTTTTTTTCTTAATTATCCTGAATTATTACTGTAGCACTATACATTATAATATAGGAAACTTGCAATATTATAGTTGTTTTCTACTATCCTTGTAATGTCTTCATTCTATGTATGTATTGAACTCCAACCACACTATATATTTTTGCTACAATCAATTTTAAATACTTTAAAACAAAAAATTTGTTTTTCACATTCGTCTATATGATTATTTCCATCGATCTCCACCCCTGTTTATGAACCTTTAATTCTCTTAATTTAGAATTTTCTTCAACCACAAACAGTTTTCTTTAACATTTCTTGTATTGGTCCACTGATGATAAATACCTTCAGCTCTTATATATATATAAATATCCTTATTTCACTTTTATTCATTTGCAGAGAGTTCATGAGCTCACCACAGAGAAAGAGAGAGACAGAGGAAGAGGAAGAAGTAACCCCCAACCTCCAGTGAGGCATGGTCACGACACAATCCCTTCTCCATTTCTTCACCCTGTCAGGATTTTGGACATGTACACACACTCAACTGGCATGTTTTCCAAGCTGCTAGGACCAGGATTTGAATGTCATGGTCAACCATGTGGAATCTGCCTGCCTTAACCACAAGGCCATGAAAATGGCTCTCACCTTTATATTTTAAATATGTTTTTGCTAGTTGTAAAATTCTAAGGTCACAATTTTTTTTCTAAATTTTGCATTTTAAAAGTGTGACTCTAGGGGCCAGCAGGTGACATGTTAGTTAATGCAGTGGACTCCTACATGACCAACCACAGTTTGAGTTCTGGGCTTGGTAACTCGCTTTCTTACTTTCTCTCTCTCTGTGTCTCTCTCTGGTCAAATTTTAAAAATAATAATAATAGGGACCAGCAGTTAGCATAATGGCTATGTCACTGGACTCCCAAGTAGCTGGTTTGAGTCCAGGACCTGGTGGCTTAAACTCATGCCGGGCGTGTGTGCATGTGTGCCCAATATCCCGAGAGGAGAATGAAGGAGAAGGGACTGTGGCATGGCCATCCCCCCTGGGGAGTGATTTCTCACTTTCTGTCTCTTTGTCTCTCTCTTTCTGGCAAGCACATGTGCCCTATAGCAAAAACCTCTCAGAAAATAATAATGAAAAATAAATAAAATTTAAAAAATAATAATTCTTAATAAAAATGTGACTCTTGCCTTTTGATCCTCATTATTTCTGAGAACAAGACAATTGCTACTTTTATCATTGTTTCTCTTACTATAATGTACCTATTTTCTTCTGGTGATGCTTAAAATATCCCCATTTATCTTCAATTTTCAATATTTTGATTTGCTATACATACACGTGTTATCCTTTGAATCCATCCTACTTGAGGTTTGCTGAATTTTCTCTATCTGTGAGTTGAGTTAATAACATTCATAAATTTAGAATATTTTGGTCAATATTATTCCAGATTATCTTTCATCCCGTTTGTTTTTCTGGAGAAGACAATTATATAATATAAAGAGTAATTTTGTTTCACAGTTTCTTGGGACTGTACTAATATTTTGTTAATCTCATTCGATGACTTTCTTATTCATTCCAATGTGTTAATTTATTTATAGAATTTTCCTCTGTTTCTTTTAGTTTCCATAGCACTCCATCAACTATAGATACTTTCTTACAGATGATATGACAAGTGTATCCTATTAAAGTTGTTATGTGTAATTTCAAGATCTGTGTCATTTGTGGGTCTGTTTCTAATGATACATTTTTCTTTTATCAATCAAATGTTTCATTTCTTCATGTCACTGGTAATTCTTAGTTTATCTTATGCATCAGAGATGCTACCATGTTTTTCTCTGAAGAGTGTTGAGTTTGTTTAGCAGTCAGATAACTGGTGGAGCAGCTTCACCTTACAGAATCATTTTAGTCTTTGTTAGTGTCTTTATATTTCTTTTATGCTACTTTTATTTTTCCCTTAAACCTGGAGAAAAATCTTAGCCTGAGATCCAGCACTTACTTCTAAGTCATGAAAGGCCAAGGTGTTTACCATGTCTTTGTAACTCGACAAACCTCGAACTTTGCACTGTCTGTCTCTTTGCATTGAGCAGCTGCTGAAATCTCAGATCAGGGAATTCTATCTTCCAGTTATTGTTTACCTAAGAAAACTGGAGTCTTTGCTAATGCACGCCCAATTCAGGAGTCATCTGCAAATTCTTGGAAAATTAGAATGCCAATTTAGAGACTCACCCTATGTGTGGTTAACTAACTTCAATTGTTTTTACTTTTGTAACAAGTATTATTTATTAGTTTTTAAACCTGTTCTTCCTACTCCCTGTTTCCCTACTCAGGGCTTTTATTTATTTATTTTTTAACAGATTTTTGCCATAGGGTGTGTGTACTCTCTGGAGAAACAGAAAGACAGAAAGTGAGAAACCACCTCCCTCCCCAGAGGAGATGGCCACAGTACAATACCTTCTCCATTCTCCTGTTAGGATTTTGGACATGCATGCACACACACTCAGCATGAGTTTTGTAAGTTGCAGGGTCCAGGACTCAAGCCATGGTGGACTACATGGGAGTCCATCAATGTAACCTTTATGTCATCTGTGGGTCCCAACCCTATTCAGGTTTTTAATTCTCTCTTTCTCCCATTGAATTATTTTGTATTTCCCTAGTTAGGCTGCTTTTAAAACTTTTTTTTTTTTCAATCTCCAACTGAATCTTCAATCTTCTGAGGGGGTTTGAAGATAGCTCTACTGATTTCAGATATTTATTTTCCCATTTTCATGTAAATTGAAGTTTATTGTTTTTGTTGTCTCCTTGTTATGCAGTACGCATGACTTATCAAAAGTTTATGCTCTCTTCTTGTTGATTTGTACATGTTATTAGAGGATATGCAAAGAGATTAAAATATTTGCATGGTTTCATACTACAAGAACATAGATTTACATTTACAAAATACTTGAAAGTGAATTTTTTGAATGTCCAAAAGTAAATGGAAAAACAGGAAACATTATCTTCCAAAGATACTGTTCAGGGAACAGGGAAAGGATTTATGATTCAAAGAAGAGCTGGTGAAAATTAATAGCCATTTCCTGTCTAGGCATTGTGCAAAATCAATTTAATGAAGTAATTATAGATGGACGGCATATGTTCATTGTTGAGTGAGGTACTTTGGGAAATGAGAAGATGCATAAAATATGACTCCTACTTAGAGAAAATTACAGATACGTTTGGGAGATACGGTATTTACACAAAATGAAGTACTGATATAAGTTAATACCACGAAAGTTTAGGAAGTAGTAAGGGTAAAGTAAGTAGAACTGACCAAAAAGTTACACTCTTGGAGAAGAATCTTCTAACTGACTCAAGTGGGGAAATTAAGTGGGGAGCGAAGATTTTTCTATCATACTGTCTCTAGTGAGGACTATTAACTAGTTCTGGGGCCGTACAAAAATATAATATGACCAAATAATTTATTGTAGTCTGTCTAGTTATTTCAAGCCAATACAATTTTTTTAGACCAAGATTTCTTATAATCAATTAGCCATAACCCAAATTCTATGTGATGATATCATATTTACTATAAAAGATCAAGGAGTTCATTCCAATTTTATCATCTTTACAGCATTTAACATGGAAAATAACCACTACCTTTCTCCCCAAAGATGTTCTTCTTTAATCAAGTATTTTTCAACAGCTCAGTGCAGAGACTATCATCCATGTATTCTTTGGAGAAAAAGTGAGGGGGTAAGTGTTAGGTCACAGTCACAATTCGCAATCCCATTCTCAGCCCATTCTATCCTATCCTTGGAAAGTGTTTGTCTCTTTTTGGTAAATAATTCTGGCTAGCTATCTGATTCTGAAATCTACTCTCCTGTAGATACCAAATTCCTACTTCATTTCTATGGACAATAAACAACACTGGGAAAAAAATGTCACACATTATCAGTCTTATTGTAGTTCACAGTGGCCAATAAAATATAAGCTGTGGTCATTAAGTACATTTACTGAGAAAGTTCTTGAAAGAGAATGCCTATGTTTTCCAGCTATTGTTTCCTTTAATATTATTAGGTGCAGAGTTTAGGGGCCAGTCAGGAATTTGGGGAGAATTTATAGACTGATTTTGAGATTTCCCCCATTTGTGGCTCTCTTTACCTGTCCTTTCAATTCTTAAGAAACAAATACTCTTATTTATCCATTGGTTTTTGGATCTACTCTCCCTATCACATTCCCTGTTTAGGGTGTAATTATTTCTACTGTAGAACGATCTTATTTTCCATGGTTAGATTGTTTTCTGAAATCTGATTGCATTGTAGTCCTCAAAAGAACTTCTAGTCATTTTCTTTGTTTTGAAGGGGTGTGCCACAATAGTATCTGTTTTTTTCTTCTTTCTTTCAGCCTAGATGATCCTACATTCATCTTAGAACAAAGGTCCAAGAATCCAAGATGGCTCACATGATTCATGCCTTAGGTGGGGGTATTGGAAAGCTAAACTCATCTGAGACCTCTCCTTCTTCTTTTGGTCTCAGGGTCTCTCCACAAAATCTCTGCAGGTGAGTAGTCAGGTTCTTACATGGAGGCTCACAGGTCCAAGAGGGAATGTTTCAAAAGGTCCAGGAAGAAGCTGTAAGATTTATTATGATCTATCTTCAGAATTCCAGGAGATCACTCTGCTGTATTGTCTTAGTTAATAGTCCATAAAGCCTATCTATATTTAAGGGGTAGATGATTAGACCCTATACCTTAATTGAAGAAGTGGAAAAGTAGCAGCCAGCTTGGTCAGAAAGTGGTGCAGAGGTAATACAAATAGACCCACATGAAAAAATCCGGGGTTCTCATCCAGCGCCCTCCCTCCCACACGCTGGGCTCTCACACCCATGGTTCTGGCTGGCTGAGATGGGATGGATCATGATATGAAGACTGTTAAGGGATGTCAGTCTCTATTTCTCTGTCTCTGTCTCTCTCTCTCATGGAAATAATAAGTAAATGTTTAAAATAGTATTTCTCTTCGACCATCGTTTCATCTTTTCAGAAATTCTTTAAAAAGTGAAAACAATCTACATGCCATAGATAGGTATAAAAACTAACTGGACAAAGGCTCCAGCTAACAATGGAAAAGGTCCAATTGAAAAAAAAAAAAAAGAGGGAAGGGGATTAAGCAAAAATTTAAATCCCAGCAGACATTTTTGCTGATATACTATGAACTTGGGAAAGAAGGGACAGGCTATTGTATCCCTAACAGAGACCCTAGAACTCATATTCTTTTGGGATCTCAAGAATAAGCAAGTCATATCCAAACTAAGGATAATGAAGTCTATTAGATGTTCTCCAAATTTCTGAGCAGGAGCTTTCGCCTTTATCACATTACAGTCAGAAGGAATGACCAGGATCCCATCCATATAATACAAGCTAAGACAATCAAACACAAGTCCTAGCTATTCACAAGAATATTCTAGCACAGAACTTACAATTTTTTGTAATCTTCCATGCTCAGAGAATATAATTAAATAAATTAGATCAAAATAGATCTCTCTCTCTCTCTCTCTTTCTCTTCTTTTTCCTAGAGGTTTTTGTTATAGGACACATGTACTCGCCAGAAAGACAGAGAGACAGAAAGCGTGAAATCATCCCTCACAGGGGATGGTTATTCTCCTCCATTCTCCTCTCAGGATCTTGGGCAAGCATGCACATACACCCGGAGTGAGTTTAAGCCACCGAGTCCGGGACTCGAACTGCGGTCAACTACATGGGAGTCCAGTAACATAGCCATTACGCCAACTGCTGGTCCTGATATCTCATATTATGTCACTTATCCCATGATAATTTGTTTTTTGGAAAGAGTATAATAAAACTGAAAAAGAAAAAAAAGGACAAAAGAAGTAGCAAACATTCCTTTTATTTGTTAGTTTTTCATTGCCTTTCCTTAAGTTTTGGAGGCTACCAGGTAGCATGGGGGCTAAAGTGCTGGACTTACACATGGCTAACCATGGTTCGAGGCCCATACCCAGTGGTTTGAAAATCATGCTGGGCATGTGTGTGTGTATGTACCCCAAAAACCTAGAGAACAGAGGAGAAGGAATTGTGGCATGGACATTTCCTCTGAGGGGTGATTTCTAACTTTCTTTCTCTCTGTATCTCTCTGTCTCCTCGCTGGAGAGAACATGTGCCCTATGATAAAAAAAAATCTTAAAAGAAAAAGAAAAAGAAAGGTTTTTAGGGCCTACTATTTTAGAAATTTGTCTAAGTGGCTCTGTCAGTGACTCACATACTCTTTTTGAATCTCACTATGAAAAAATTGCAAAGCTTTGTGAGATTCCAATTGACAAAAATAAAAAAAAAATCTATAGCCATAGAATATTAACCCCTGAGCAAGTATAAGATGCTCAGGAACCAAAATAACACTCTTCGCATTATTGATGTTACTATTTGGTCAAACGTGTGAAACATGATTCATTTACTCAGCAGGGATTCCAGCTCATATTCCTTCATTACATTTTTAAAATATTCTCTGTAGCAATAGATTTTTCTCGGTCTGAGGAATCAACCACTAATTATGTTTTGTCCCCATGGTAAGTAAATACCTTAACATTTACAAAAAAAAAATCAATGCTCAAAATATTTTTAAAAACTAATTATATTGATTTTTCTCCTATAATGTTTTCATTAAAAATGTTTTCATTTGAATTTTGTTACTTCTTCAAGGCATTGGCTTTAATATTGAATAGATCTAATTTTAATGGTTTCTCATATAATGCATGTCAATAGTTTATATTAACATTCTGTCATCAACTAAATAAATAACTTCTCCTTGATATAATTTGTTTCTCCGCAGTTAAAATCTCATCGATAAATGCACCTTTTTGAAGTTTACAGTTAAGTTTGTAATATTCAAATATAAAAAAGAAATTGAAACTTGCAGGGTATTTATTAATTTTCCATTATTTTACCCTTAAAATACTCACTATAAGACAACCTATTATGTAATAAACATAACCAGGTGTTCTTTATGTGACCAGGACAAAAAGTCTGGAAACTGTCTATTCACCACTGGTCTTTGTTACTTTCATTTTCCAAGGAAAATGTTTCTACGTTGTCATTAGGAAGAAGTTCTGAGTTCCATAGTATCTACATGCTCTGCCAGCAAAAAAAGCCTGTATTAGAATGCTAACATACAGAGGAGAAGAATTCAAGATGACACTTTTGACTCCAAAACATCTCTTAAAATTTCTTTAATAAAAGATTAAAAGCTCTAATAGTTCTAAGAACATTTGTACTCCACTCATAAGCTATGACGTGTCCCTTTCATTTTCTCTGTCTAGTTAGAATACGCACAGCCTTCATTTATAGTCACAGTGTCTTACTGATGTAAAAGGGGCTAACCAGGAAGACAGTTTACAGGTATTCGGCTTAATTACAGATTTCAGCTTTGTCAAATATTTCTTCTCGGTTGGTCTTTGGAAAAATCATGACGTGTTTTTCTTTGCAAAAATGTGTCGGGACTGGGACCAGCAGTTAACGTAATGGCTATGTTGCTGGACTCCCATGTAGCTGACCGTGGTTCGAGTCCCAGACACAGTGGCTTAAAACTCACGCTGGGTGCATGTGCATGTATGCTCAAGATCCCAAGAGAATAGAGAAGGGATTTCAGCATGGCCATCCCCCCTGGGGGGTGATTTCTCACTTTCTGTCTCTCTGTCTCTGTCTGGTGAGTGCATGCACCCTACGGCAAAATCCTCTCCCCCCAAAAAAAATATGTTGATAATATTGTCTATACCTTGTGACATGGAACTGAACAAGGCAGAGTCTACATTCATGGAGCTTACACATAACACTTAAAAAAATAAATAAATAAATAAATAAATAAAAACCTATGCCAGAAGGTATGTCCACTTACAAGAAACAGAAAGAAAAGAGGGAAAGCAAGAAAGTATTTCCCGGCTCCCCACCCCCATGGGGCATGATCACTCACAATCCTTTCTTCTCTATTTCTCCAACTTTTCAGAATTTTGAGCATGCACATACAAGCTTGGGGCTTATTTCTCAAGCCACTGGTCTAGGACTTTGACCACATGGTCAGGTGTGTGCACTTGCCAGAGAGACAGAGAGACAGAAAGCAAGAAATCCTCCCCTAGTGGGGATGTCCACGTTAAATCCCTTCTCTTCCATTCTCCTTTCAGGATCTTGGACACACACACATATGTGCCTAGTGTGAGTTTTAAACCACCAGGTCTAGGACTCAAATCAAGGTCCTCTATGTGCAAGTCCAGCAATGTCACCATTTGCTATCGCCTCACATAGCACTTTTGAAAGGAAAGGAAGCATTCCCCAAGAAGCATCTGTTATTTCAAATTTGACTTGTCAGCTTCCGAGTTTACACCCATAATCCACTGATCTTAAATCCAAGTCATCTCCTACTAACCACTATTCCTTATTTTTTATTAGTCTTATTTTCTTTTTTGTTGTTGTTGTTAAAGGTTAGATCTCCATTTTCCTTATGTTTGACTAGACTCTAGATTTCATCATATTCCTGCCATTTATTCATTCTCTTTGGTTTATACCTTATGTTTCTAAGCCATCTTTAAAGTCAAACCAGGTTCAAGCTCGCTACCGATGTCACCCAGGTGTAAGCTTAAAGGTAATTTCTTTCATTCCTTTTCCAGCCCAAATTAAATGTCCCTATACTTTTACTGTCATAGCACAACAAAGCATCATGCATCTAGCAAAAGCTGCCCAGACAGTACATCCACTCAGACAAAAATTAGGTCTTCTCACTCCAGTTCATGTCTATTTACTTCATCAGATTTCATCTACAAATCAAACATAATTTTTAAATCGTCTCTTTACATGCTTATATTCCAAGAAAAACTATGTTTCATAAAGCCAACTTTTTTTGTATTTGACAAAATGAACATAATGACAACACACATAAAATATGAAAGAGATTTTTTTTTCCCTAAACATCATCCAAAAACCCTTAGTCTTGTGATTGACCAATTAAGTAAATGAAAGGCTAATCAGCCCCAAACTAAGGATGCAGCAGGGCACCATTTGTGAGTGGTTCAAGTGTAAATTACATGTTCATGAACTGAAGCAAATAACAACCCCACACTCTTCCTCTGCCCCCAACCAAAAAAATAATGAAACAAAAAAACCGGCAAAACGTCCCAACTCCTGAGAAATAATGACTTCTACCTTATTAGTTCTATATGCCAGACGAAATGAAGGAACAAGGAAAAAGTCATGTGGACGGCTCTATTGGAAATGTGTCTCAACGACTAAACTATCTAATCATAGTTATGCTCTCCCCCTTCATATGTTCTAAATGTCACCAATTCATCATACTCAATAAGGTATTTTATGGGAAAAAATTGATTAATTACAGCTTATAATGACAGACACAGCAGTGGCAGTCACTCTACTGGGTGTTGCTGAGTTGACTTGTGTCTGGGATTCTGCTTGACAGCTGTCAACCACACAGGGACATAATAAGGTGACAGAAGACAGTTTCCATCGAAAATACACACTTTTTTCAAAAGTATTAAAGATATAAAAATAAAAATACTTGACCTTGGCCCAAGGAATATTTTTTTTAAAGTTCACAAGTTCATTTCTCCCAGAAGACTTTGTTTTCCCAGGAGATAATGATGGCTTTTTCTTATAAAAGCAAGCATAAAATATTCCTATTGGTACTATAATAAACTAGCCAACACTGAGTACTTGTAAGGTAAGAACTAAAAATGCATTTTCCTTGAAAAGATTTTAAAAAAAAGAAAGAATTTTCATTGTGGACATCTATAGCTACATATCTATGCATATGCCTACCTGTATCTGCATGTATATCTATAAAGTTTTTGTACTTGCAAGTAAATGTACAAAAATCAGGGCCAGCCACATAATTTGTAGGTCTAGTGCAAGAGGGAAATGCAAGGCTCTTATTAAAAAAACTATCAAAAGTTTCTAGGCAATGATAATTGACCATTAAACTAGGCACAAGGCACTAAGCAACTGTATGGATTGCACACACTGGCTTTGATTTAGAGTTTTTTTCGTTTTTTTTTTTTGTTTGTTTGTTTTGAGAGGTTTATCATAGGGCATGTGCGCTCACCAGAAAGACAGAGAGAGACAGAGAGACAGAAAGACAGAAAGTGAGAAATCACCCTCCCTGCCAGGGGGGATGGCCACGCCGCAATCCCTTCTTCTTCATTCTCCTCTCAGGATCTTGGGCACGCACACACACACACCTGGCGTGAGTTTAAGCCACTGGGTCTGGGACTCAAACCGCGGTCAACTACTTGGGAGTCAGCGACAGAACCATTACGCTAACTGCTGGTTCCAATTTAGAGATTTTTATATCAAATACTTCACTATATACATACAAATAAAAATCTTTCATTTGCTAAAGATGTAAGTGTAGCTACTGACATTTGCACATAAAAAAATGGAAGTGCAGAAAAGTATTACGCGTGTAACTAAAATTGCCTAGCAAATCAGCATGAGGACTCAGGCAAGAACTTAGGTCTTCTAACTCTGGTCCAACCCTCTGTTTACTTTGCCAGATTTCATCTCCAAATTGAACTTGAATTTCCAGAAATGGCAAAGACATTTATGACCAATAGATCCTGTTTCCCCTCAAAACATCACCTCTGAAGTGGATTTCAAGAATTTAATTGTAGGAGACAAACAACTGTTGCTTTTGTGAATTAACTTTTTTTGTCCCATTCAGAGTCCAAAACATCATAGGATTGGGGAAATGAGAAAACTCATAAAGCAGCAGGGTATATGTGTGTGTGTGTGTGTGTGTGTGTGTGTGTGTGTGTGTGTTTTAATCCAGTGCGGCTAAGAAATGCAATTAAGAAAAATGGTTAGGCTCGACAGCCCAGCAGCACCCAAAGTAATAACTACTTTTATGAATATGAGACATAGGTCTCAGGGCATCTTGAGGCAGGTTTCTGCTCTATTGATTATATTGTCAGACAACACATTTCATATCACCGAACATGTCCTATTTCAGGACATGCAGGAAAGTGACACCAGAAGGCACATAAATGTCAGAGGAAATAGGAATGCCTGAGAACCTCAGCCCACCTTTCTTAGAGCAATAAAGGAGACAGGGTCTGGGAAGCCAGTCTCAGGAGTGATAGGAAATTTGAAAGCATTCATGGCTTGGGAAGAAAAGAATTTGAACATGTACACAAACACTGCTTAAAAGTTCAAGCTAATGAAAGTAGCAGTCTCCTGAAAAGTATAGGAAGCCATTAATTTTGCATTCTTTTTCACATTCTTCTGGCAAATATTTTTGACAGGTCATCTATAATTACAAAGGCCCCTATGATAAAAGCTATCTTATTCATTGTATACAGGCATAAATTCAATGTAATTGTCATGTTACTATTGGGTCATTGGAAAAGTTGTGACATATTTTTCTATGCAAAAATGCATCATGATTTTTCTGATGACCCAATACATGCCCATCTCCACAAAATTTTGCCTACCGTTAATCCTACAAGAAAGTTAAAACTACTAGTTGAGAGGTTTCACTGGATACTCATTATTAAGAGAAGGTTCAGGACTGGCAGATGGTGTAATGGTTACATTGCTGGAATCCCACATTGTCAACCTCAGTTCGAGTCCCAGACTAAGTGGCTTAAAACTCATGCTGGGCACGTGTGCGTATGTGCCCAAAATCCCAAGAGGAGAATGGAGGATAAGGGACTGCAGTGTGTCCATGCCCCATGGGGAGTGATTTCTCACTTTCTGTTTCTCCAGTGAGTGCATGCACTCTATAGCAAAAATCTCTCTAAAAAAATTTTAAAATAAAAAAAATAATAAAATTGGCATGTCAACAACATTCTTTATAATATGGATTGTCCTTTTCAACTGAACATAAATTCCCCACATTCTCCACCCTCCCTGTCTAATGGCCCTAATAGAACTCTCACTCACTCTTCTCAGCCCTCAGTTAGCCCTCTGTCACCATGGCCAAAAGACAGCAAGAATATTTGTTGGGGGCCAGCAGGTGGCATGGTGGTTAAGGCTCTGGACTCCCAAATGGCCAATGGTGGTTAGAGTCCCTGACCTGACTGTTTGCTTTCTCACTTCCCCTCTCTTTCCTCTCTCTAGGCCTCTTCTGCTAAGCACATAGACCTTATAGGAAGTTTAAAAATAATAATAAATAAAATTAGATAAATAATTTTTTTGATAGATAAATAATTCTTAAAGAAAGAATATTTGTTGGAGCACAGTCACTTCTAAGTCTTCCCAGGAGAAAACATTTCTTTGTCATTCAGAGATACTACTAGTTTGGATAAATCTTTTCAGTGAATCAGAAAATATATTGAACACTGACTAGGCAATTTTATTTTAACATTATTTCTAGATGCTTACAAACAGCACACATGGAAATGTCAT
This sequence comes from Tupaia belangeri chinensis, assembly GCF_000334495.1. Taxonomy (NCBI): domain Eukaryota; kingdom Metazoa; phylum Chordata; class Mammalia; order Scandentia; family Tupaiidae; genus Tupaia; species Tupaia belangeri. The sequence goes on from NW_006208722.1 coordinate 73,246, forward strand.
TCATACTTCAAAAGCCAGATGGGGATGGAGAGAGATTTTGAACATAAAGATGTGAAGCAAAAGATATAGTTTGTAGCAGAGAGTAAAAACAACCTGAATTGGCTGTATCCTATTTCCTGAAATAGGTAAAATTGCACATGGACTCTTCTTGTGCACAGAGATTTAGAGATTAAAGCAGAGCTTCAAAATTTTTCTTTTCTTTTCTCTTCTTTCCTTTTTAATTTAGAGAGAGATTTTTTCTATAGGGCACGTGTGCTCACAGGACAGACAGAGAGAGACAGAGAGACATAATTCGAGAAATCACTCCCCAGGGGATGGCTAGGCTGCAACCCCTTCTCCATTCTCCTCTCAGAATTTATTGGGCATGTATGCAGATGCACCTGGCACGAGTTTTAAACTGCTGGGTCTGGGACTCAAACCACATCGACTATGTGGTTGTCCAGTGATGTAACCATTATGCCATCTGCTGATCCCGAAACTTCTTCTTTTTTCCTATTGAGTTAATAAAACAAAACCTGTGGCTTTCTCTAAAAATCCTCACTTGACAAGTAACATACTCTGTAAAAGTGTCTATGAAAGGATAAATGTTAGTATACTGGTTTTAATTTCTTCTTACAACTATCTTCCTCTATTAGGTTGTATACATTTGCTAATTGTTCTTTGTTTGCAGAACCTATCATATTGATAGCAATCAAATCTGTAAGAACAATTTTAATAATGCATTTTTTCCATATGTTATTGTAGACCATGTGTTATCTGGCTACAGTTCATAAGGCTAGTTCATCTTCATAATAATCTAATGATTTGATACTTGTTATTATTTCCACTTTACTCCTGGGAAAATTAAGGTAACTTCATACACACTCAGTTTAGGCTCTGCTTTCTGCGATTGATCCACGTCCAGATGCTCCTCATCAATAGAAATCCTTAAAATGCTCAGGTTTTATCTGGTTTGTTTACTAACTTAAAACATTTCTTCTTCTTCTGTCTCAGAGCAGAGAAAGTATGGAAATGTGTTTTAATCTTTGAGTCTGTTTTCTGTAGATCACTACCACACATAGAATCATAGCTGGGCCTCCCTTTTCTAGCTGATCCTAAGGTCCTTCGGTTTCAAACATTTTTTGACTTACCACTTGAGTGATAGTCAACCAGAGGATGTATGGCTCATTTTGGTTGTGCTTTATTCCATAGGATATTATTTTTTTCATTTTCTCTTAACGTTTCAACCTGGAGAAGAGGAGAAGTATGACTTTACCACATTTTCCTTTCCACAAATTGCTAGGGCCATCTACTTTGGCATGTAGGCTTATGCTTTCTGAAGAAAAACAGTAATCCAGAATGCTCTACGTCTACATTTGCTTATATTAAAAAGACTTGGTGGGGCCAGCAGATAGTATATTGGTAAATGTGCTGGGCTTCCTTGTGGCTGACCATGGTTCGAGTCTCAAACCTGACGGCTTGAAACTTATGCCAGGCTCTTGTGTGTGTGTGCCCAAAATCCCAAGAGGAAAATAAAAGAAGTGACTGTGGCATGGCCATACCCATGGTGGGGGAGTGGTTTCTTGCTTGCTTTCTCTCTGTCTCTTTTGCAAGTGCACATACCTGTAGCAAAAATCTCTCAAACAAAAGAGAGAGAGAGAGACACTTAGCTATCAAAACATATGCTTGCCCTCAACCTCTTATTTCACATTTAGGTAGTTTTTGTTATTGCTAGTAGTGATAGTAGTGGCAGTGGTGGCAGTAGTAGTATGTGTGTGAAAGTAAATTCCAGAGGGCTGGGATAATGGGCTCCAGCACCATAATCCCTCTTCTGCATGCTTAACAAATATGTCTTCCTCTTCTCTACTTTGCAATCCTCCAGAATAATTAGAGAAAAGATATGGGGGACTCAGAAATAGGGAAAGGGTCTTAGAAGACAGTAGGGAATCCTCAAGTAAACCTTTGGACCGTAGTTTATCTCCTGGGGCTTAGCTATAAGAGTACCTTCCTCCCCTTGGCAGGTGTGCCAGTTATTGCTAGTTGTCCACCAGTGTTTACTCTCCCTCCGGAGACTTGGCATAGCCTGTGGCCAGTCAGTTAAAGATTCCATTTCCCAGACACCCTTGTGCCCAGATCACTGAGCCCTCTGCAGCAGCATTATGTGCACCACTCTAAGACATGCTCCTCGACATATCAGGTTTTCTGTTTCCTTGACACTCTCTTTTTTGCCATTGGCTGTCATGCATGTGTGATGATAGCTGCAGATACCTGAGATCCAGAGGTCCAAGTGTATTTTCAGATATCAGATCTTCCCTAGCAGTCCTGAATGTCTTGTATCTATTATAAAGTAAGCTTATGTAATGTTTAAGACATGGGCCTTGGGTCCTTTTGTTGTCTCAGTTTAGACTATACTCCTATAACACAGAGGAAGGGATTCTTCTGAATCTTGGCCTACGCTCTTTCCTGAATATTCTTTCCCACAGTCCTTAATTGCACAGATCCTAGTTCATATCACAGTTTTCAAGATGTGTTTGGCCATAGTACAATGTGAGAGCTAAAATCGTATTTTATCTCTAGGTGCAAGGAGAGATGTACTTCTTTATCTTTACTGGCATTCTTTTAAACTGATGATGTCTGCCGTTCATCTTAAGATCAGAGATACACATCTTCCATTTTAGTTCCCCTATTTTTAATCTTAACCAAAAGTAAATAAAACTTTTGGATATTTATGAGCTCACCTTTGCAAACACAAGCACAGAGTGATGGATGGCACCTGGCTTCCATCCATTCATTTCAACATATTTTATTTTTCCTTTGTAGTGACTGCCTTTGCCAGTTTCTCCATAGTGAATGTGTGTGCTATTCTGGAACATTTTTCACTAAAATGTATAGAAATGGTACTCCAAAGAGAATCTCAAAGGAAAAATACCCACAATATAGATTTACATACATTTTAGAAACTGTGGAAGGTAGAGTAGTCTAATTCAGAGAACCAAGTTTGTAAATCAGACAGATCTATTTTTAAATAGCATTCAGTATGTATGGGTATTGGTCAAACTTATCCCTCCAGACTGCAGCTTTTTATATATGAAAGGGAAGAGTAATAGTTGCCTTGTGCAGATTAATTGAAAGAATTCAGGTAACGTATACTTCATAGAATGAATGGCACACTGCTGACATAGGTAGCCACTTGCAAGTCACTGTTGGTTCTTCTTCCTATGATTAGTGTCTTGATTCTTCTCTTAATTTGTCTTTACAAATCATTGACAGCCAGTGTATTTGGAAGCAGTGTCTCAAGCCAAAATGTTTGCCTGATTTAGGGAGAGTGAATGTTTTGTCAAGCTATTGGGGCCTACTCCAAATTCACAAAACAACACAAAATGCTTACTGAACTGTAGAACACTAATTATGCTCCCTATTTATAATAATCTTACAAAGTCTCATTACCTACAGCAGTCACAATGCATTCATCTCATTTCTGTTTAGGCTGGGAAAATTACAGGAAGGCCTTGTCATTCTTTTTGGAGTTTTCTGTATTTGGTGACATTTCCCCAGCTTGCTGCAAAACAGCAGCTGCAATTAATTACATTTTGAATCGACTAGAGAACAGCTTGTAAGTTTTCTGCTGCCCTCTGTCAATTCTGGCACAATGAATTCTCTTTTAGAGTTTCCATACAACTTGCATTTTAAACATTTCAAAGATGGCAGGGCCTGAACAGAAAATGGTAGAAAGGGGAACCATTTTGTATTTAATACTTTCTCAGAAAAAAACAGCAGTGTAATCTTAATCAACTCGAGATCCCAGTGTTTCAATTAATAGATTTCGTTGTTGCTGTTTACTTTTAAAAGAAGTCTGAAACCTTGTAAAAATCTCTCTATTGTTCAGAGAACACCATTTTATCCTTCTATGCTGTTAATAAAGCTCTCAACCACTTTGGGTTTACTACATTGACCTCAGCACTTTTCCAGTTTTAATCATTTGAAAGTACGATGGCATGAGCAAGGAAAATCCTAGTCCGGAAGTTCATGTCAGTCTCTTTTGCTCAGTACTTGCAAATGCTTTGGCTCTTTTCAGAGGCTATGTCAAATGAAATGTCTCACACTTATTTCTTTTTAAGTGTTGAAGCAATATGCACATACCCCTCACAGGACTTTGTGTTACTAGAGCCCATCTCAACAATTAACACCACAGCAAGGTGAGGGGTAGTGAACTGTAGAAAGTCATGTAACCCTAAGCAGACAAGGCTTCCCCTGTTGATCATTTCTAAACCTTTTTTTGCAAGTAGTTTTGAATGTAGGTCATATAGGAAATCTGATGTTCTACAAATTCCCTTTAAACAAAATGTTGCTTAATGTTGTTTAATAAAGACATTTGAGATCAAGTTGCTTTCTCTGATTTAGGGCCTCATTTAGCATGTGCCTTGCACCTGCTCTATATTACAAGCGAACTGTTCTCAGATTCAGTTCACTGACAATGGAGGCATCGCCAATTCATACTGATCTTTCTCAGAAGTTTCTGGACATAGATACTATGAAATGTGAGATTCAAAGAATACTACTAGCTGAATGTTTAGTAAAAGCAAAAAATAATTTTTGTCCTTATAGCAAATGTGAAAATTTGATTTCCTACAAGTGTGTCCAAGGTAGCCATATTTGCCTTTGTTCTTTCAATCACTTTGTCCTTTTATTGTCACAGTAGGAAAACAAAATGCTAGAAAATGACTTTTTGTGTCTCAGATTGACCTATATGTCAATATTTTAGTTATCAGGCAGTCAAGTAGGATTGAGGCACAAGCCATCTGTATGCAGATTTCCAAAGGAAATGATCCAAAATCTGTTTTGGAAATCCTAAACCTCTTTGTCTATATCATGAGTATAGTAAGGGGCCAGAGCTTAAGGAAAGGATTTAGTAAAAGAGATTGGTGAACTCAGTTCTTTAAAGAGAACTGTGGTTGGGACCAGCAGTTGGTGTGATGGCTAAGTCACTGGACTTCCATAGTCGACTGTGGTTCTAGTCCTAGACCCAGGTGTGTGTGTATGCGTCCCCAAGATCCCGAGAGGAGAATGGAGGAAAAGAGATTGTGGCGTGGCCATCTCCCTAGGGGGTGATTTCTTACTTTCTGTCTCTCTGTATTTCTGGCGAGTACATGCACTCTATAGCAAAAATTTCTAAAAAAATAGAAAAATAAAGCAAACTGTGGCTTTGGTGAACTCTAACCACCCTTCTTTCAGTGTAGGAGCATGATGGTATCCTTTCTCATTAGAAGCTTGGCAAGGGTTTTAGGGGCATCACAATATAATTTTCATAAAAGAACTCTCACACAAATATAAATGCATGTCAACCATTGATTTAACTTACTAATGAGTAAACCAGATTAATGACATAAGATTCAAACATTATATATATATGTGTGTGTATATATATAGTCTTTTTATACATGCATATATATATTAAAAAGATTTTGAAATCATAAAATTTATACCATTGCTATTAAAAATAATTTGCATCTCTACTGATCAAAAATAATTCATAACTGATTAGTATTCTATAAATTAATATCTAACTGAGAATTTGAAGCCTCATTACTAGTAAATACTAAATGAAAATGTTATACTTTCTAGGGTAGCAAATGAACTTCCGATAAGCTGTTCAGACAAGACTCTGATATGAATTTTCTTTTACTAGTTTTATAGTGACTTTTTAAATTTTTATTAGTTCTTTTGTAGATTTAATCACATTACTTAGCTTGCAAAGGGAATTTTCCAACATGTGTATATTTCTCCCCAGTCCAGTTGATAATACTATAAAGTTATCTTCCTCTACTTCTTCACCCATCCTCTTCCCACCCTATACCATCTACTGTATTTCTATATCATTTAGTCATTCAGTTTCAGTCACAGAGTGTGGAAACTCAGTATATATAAGTGGGGACATACAATATCTCTCCCTCATAGCCTGGTTTGCTTCACTCAGCAGTAAATCTTCGATATTCTTCCACTTTCTGTCCAAAGCCCGGGTCCTGTTGTTTTATACGGCTGAGTAGTATTCCATACAGTATATGTCCAACAGTTTTTCAATCCATTCATCTGTTTGTGGACATTTGGGTTGGTTCCATGTATTAGCAATTGTGAATAATGCCACAATAAACACCAATGTGCAAGCACTTTTCTGACTAAGAATTCCTCTGTCCTTTGGGTAGATACCAAGGTGTGGGATTCCTGGATCATATGGTAGTTCTACTTGTAGATTTTTTTAGGAATATCCAAATTGTTCTCCATAGTGACTGGACCAATTTACCTTCCCACAAGCAGTGTAAGAGAGTTCCCCTTTCACCACACCCCCGCCAGCACTTATCATTTTTTTTTTTTTTAAATCTTAGTCATTCTGACTGGAGTTAGGTGGTATCTCATTGTGGTTTTGATCTGCATTTCCCTTACAATGAGGGATGTAGAGTATTTTTTCATATGCCTTTTGGCTATTCATATGTCATCCTTAGAAAGTGGTTTTTTTTTTAATTCATTCTCTCATCTTTTAATAGAGTTGTTCATCTTTTGCGGGGGACAGCTGCTTCAGTTCCTTGTGTATTCTGGTTATCAGTCCCTTAGCTGATGTATAGTTTACAAAAATATTTTCCCATTCTGAGAGCTGTCGATTCACACTATTTACTGTGTTTTTTTTTTCCGTGCATAAACTTCTTAGTCTGATATAATCCCACTTGTCTATTTTTGGGATTATTTACTGTGCTTTGGGGGTCTTATTTAAAAAGTCTTTGCCTACCCTAGTGTCTCCCAGAGTTTCCCCAGAGTTTTCTAGGAGCAGTTTTATAGTTTGAGGTCTTAAGTTTAGACCATTGAATTGGTTTTTGTCAATGGTGAGAAATAGGGGTTCAGATTCATCTTTCTGCAGGTGGATATCCAGTTTTTCCAGCACCATTTGCTGAAGAGGTTTTCCTTTTCCCACTGGATTTACTGGTACCCTTTGTCAAAAATCAGTTGGTTGTATATTTGGGAATTTATTTCTGGGGACCCTATTCTGTTCCCTTGGTCCACCTGTCTGTTTCTGTGCCAGTACCATGGTGTTTTGATTACCACAGCTTTGTACTATATTTTTGGGTTTCGGAGTGAGATACCGCCCATTCCACTCTTCTTGTGCAAGATTGCTTTGGCAATACGAGGTCTTTTATGATTCCAGACAAATTTTATGATGACCTTTTCTAGATCTCTGAAGAATATGTCTGGTACTTTGATTGGGATTGCATTAAATATGTAGATTAATTTGGGTAGAATTGTCATTTTGATTATATTAATTCTTCGACTCTGATATGAATTTTAAAGCGTGCATGGTAATCTTTTTGTCCTATTTATGAGTTTTGGATAGCAGTACTTGATAAGAAAATTACTCAGATTGCTTCGAAATATATTCCCTGCAGTCTAGAGACACCTGATTCCTGCCTGAAAAGGATAACATGAATGGTTTGATTGCCCCCCGGAAATCTAGAAGGTAACAGGCAGGTAGACAATACTGGTAGTAGAGTGGTTTTAGTGCTACTTCACTGAGATCATCCTGAACTCCCAAGTATTGCAGGAGTGCTTCCCACTAATCAGGTTTAGGCCTGTGGTAGAGAGTAAGAGTAGCACTCTCTTGGTCCTCATGAGGATGGTCTTCTGGAAGGACAAAGGGACCTCAGGAGCAAGGCTGAGTGTGCTGTGAATACCCAGAGGCCAACTTAGAGTTCCAGGAGACCATCTGGGAGATTGTACATGACTGTTCATGGCAATTACAGGAAAGAAGAGCTAAGTGGACAACCCTTGCAAAAAACCTTTGTCACAAAAGTAACTACAAGAAAGTTCACCACTGACTAGGTCCAGCCAGGCTCATTATCTATAGCTTGTCTGCCAGGTCCAACATTTTTTTTTTTTTGAGAGATTTTTGCTATATGATTTGTGCGCTTGCCAGAGAGACAGAGAGAGACAGAGAGATAGAAAGCAAGAAATCACCCCCCAGGGGGGATGGCCACGCCACAATTCCTTCTCTTCCATTCTCCTCTCAGGATCCTGGGCACGCACACACAAGCGCCCGGCGTGAGTTTGAGCCACCAGGTCTGAATCGCAGTCGACTACATGGGAGTCCAGCGACATAGCCATTACACTAACTGCTGATCCCTCTTTAATATTTTTAACTTTATTTATTTATTTTTAATTTAACCAGAGAGAGATGGAGTGAGAGAGAGGGAAAGTGAGAAAGCAAGCCACCAGGTCCAGAACCTGAACCATGATTGGCCATGTGGGAGTCCAGCGCCCTTAATCACCATACCACCTGCTGGCCCTCCAGGTCCAACTTATTGACAAGCAAGGAAAGCAAGACAAGGTAGGCCTCTCAGTTCATCTGCCCCAATCCTCACCCTGTCTAGAAAAGAGCATGAAGCAAATAGAGAAGAGAAATATCTCATATCTCTGGCCTTGGAGACTCAGCCTTAAATTGCTTAAATCGGATATTTAACACGAAGTTCAGCATTTTAACTCCTATATAGGACTGGTTATTAATTTTATTTAATTTCTGAATTATGACCTTCTTTGCCTAATCATGTCTAGATCTTTGGTTTGTTTTCAATCCAAATGGGGATAGAAAAACCATGGACCTGTCCAAGTTTTCATCCAGAGGCAGGGAAGAATTATATCTCTCTAAATAGGCCTTTAAAGGGATAAAGAGAAATGGAAAAAATACATATGCCATGCTGATGTTCTACATGTATTCTTCATGTTAATGTCATGCTTTCTTACTAGCAGTAGAAATGCATTCTCTCTTATGAAGACAACAGAGACTAGCACTTACATACATTGCAAGGGACACATCTACTCATTTCATCTCATTCCTAACATTAGTGTTTCAGGATTTAGGAACTGGAAGTAAAAGTTCACCACTAAGTTGATATAGAATCATAACTGAATAAATCAAAATTATAGTAAATTATACTTTGTTCACCTTCTTCCATTTTTGGAAATCAGTGAGACATAGAAAGGAATGTATGTCATTCCAATGTGGAAACTATTTTTTCTAATGTGTCACTAACTTGACAGGCTGAAAAATAAGTGATTAATACAATTTTACCTTTTAAAGGGTAAAAATAAAAGTTATCCATTTCAATACTTTTTTTTTGGTTTATATTGGCTAAAGATACTGCATGGCATTGTACAATAGCAAAAGTAAGGTTTTTGAGTTAAATGGTTCTTGGGTTAAAATGTACTTTTAATTTTCTGATTTTGAACAAGATATAACTTCTTCAGAGTCTCAGTTTACAAATCAACAAAATAGTGTGATACCCACCTCATTACATTTTAAATGGGATTTCTTGCTCCCCTGTATTTTAAATAAGGATTAGTGGGATATTGATCATTCCATATTTGACAGGAAAAATGAATTCAACTTTTTGAAGAAAAACAGCTTATCATCTTCAAGGCTTGTCATAATTTAAGTGACCTGACAAATAGTTTTTCTTTATAATCTTGACAAGGAGGCTTTGGATTTAAACCCAAACTCAAAGCCTTCTCATTAGAACCACTATGCTCAACTCTGCTCCTGGGACCACCAGAGGGTCCTTTGTTTTCCTCAGAACTCTGAGCTTTCTGACTTTGGCATGTGACCCTTAGGTTCTAAAGGCAAGCACACTGATTATTACCCTGTTTCAGATCCTAATTCAAAGAGTAGAATGGGTTTTGAAAATCTCTAAGCAATTTAGTTCCAGGTATAGGAATACTAATAGCAAAAGTTAGCTGGTTTGAATTTCTAAGCTGTGGAAGAACAATTTATTAGAGAGCTCTGTGTAAATCCAGATGCTACACTACTATGAAATGTTGAGAAAAGAAGGAAAGAAAACAAAGATCTCTTAGAATGAAAATTTTATTTAAGTCATGTGTGTGTGTGTGTGTGTGTGTGTTAATGACTCTGTTGTTCTTGTCAAAACTCAGTGGGGAAGAGGTGATGGATGCCTTCAACCTCCAGAACAAGGGAGACATTCCTGGGCCTCCAGAGACCCTACCTGGGAGTGAGGAGCAGGAACTAGCTCAGACATTGTCTAAAAGAGGGAATCATGAGCACAAATCTGGAGACAAAATAAAAAAAAAAAATAGGAGTAATATTGTGAAGATCCTCTGATCAGTTGACAAAAGGCAAAAACACCCTAGGTGTTATGGCACTTTCTTTATCTAAGGACTCTAAGTTTAGCAACACAATTAACATTCTATAAACCCAGGCATTTGTACTAATTACATTTAAGAGGCATTGGGCCTTTACAGTGTGCATGTGAACACCTTGATCAAGACAGCGTGGGAAAATTCACAACTGTGTAGTGCTTTAGAGAGGCAACGGTAAATCACTCTGTATATGAGGAGTCCAGTAGTTCAACATTGTCTGCCTAAAAATAGACCAATGCACTTATTCATCAGCTCTGGATTACACAGGATTAAAATTGGGCCCCTGGGGCCAGCAGGTGGCATAGGGGTTGAGGAGCTGGACTCCCAAATGGCTGACTAGTCCTGGACTCAGTGGACTGAATGTCATGCAGGGTGCGTGACCAGAATCCCAAGAGGAGAATGAAGGAGAAGGGATTGTCCTGTGGCTGTGCTCCTGAGGGTGATTTCTCACTGTCTCTCTCCAGGGAGCGCTTATGCCCTATGACAAAATCCTAAAAAAAAAAAAAAAAAAAAAGTTGTGCCCAAGGATATTGACTTCCTGCATTCCAGGTTGCAAATATCTCTAAAAGACCTCAACCTAGGAGAAGACGGGGAGAAAAAATACATAAAAGACCCCTAGAAGCAGACACTGTCATCATGAGAAGAGTGGCTGAAATCGGAGGGGAGGGTGTGAGGCTATTAGTCTGGACACAGGAGATCTATGATGAACTGCAGTCAATAGTCTGGTGGGAGAGTGGACATTAGACGTTAGACAAAACATAAATCAATTTAAAATTCCTAATTGTAATAAAGTTCCGAAAGAAAAATACAGTTTCCATAAGAAAGAAACTAGTGGAGCAGGAGACCTGATTTAAATGAATAGAATCAGAAAGAGATTGCTGGGAAACAAATTCAGCAAACCAAACTCCGAGATCAAATTACAATTGTAATAGACCTCTAAGGGCTCTTATGGTTTAGTCTATAAGCTATGAGAGAGAACAAGATGAATGAGGCTAAAAACCCATTTCCACCTATAGCGTGAATGTAGGATGATATCACAAAGTACCTAGAGGTATTGAACGAGGCTCCTGACACAAATTAGCCCCCTCAGTGCCTGTTATATTGTCCAGAGTTCTAGTATTATTCCACTCTCCATGCCCATCCTGCATGATACTATAGGAAACTTACTTTAAAAAAATCAATTGTGCTACAGTTAGGACAGTCCTATCTGTAGGGCAAAGGGCTCCTACCACCTTCTCCATTATCATTTCTGAAGATAAGGCGGATCTTAACAGATTACCTGGTTTATAACAAGTGATAGCTCAACATCTTCTCAGAACACTGGATTTCTTCCATTTCTTCCCATCAAACTCAAAAAAAAAAATAATACTTATTCTTAATTTTTTGCCAAGCACCATGACAAATTTTTCAATTATTTTGTTTTTGGAAAGGCCCAATATATGATTTTCCAAAGACATTTCCCCCTGTTATTTGAAATATGTTTTTGATTTATTTATACTCAACTCAAAATGTTGCTTAATAAAAGCCATTTGATGTCCAAGCCAAATTTGGAAAATTATTATATCTTTCCTCAAAAAGCTTTTAAGAGGAAATTATGTCCTTTCAGAAAGAAATAGAACTAGACTCCTGAATAACGGTAAATTCAGTTCTGCCATCTCTTGAGAACTTGGGTTTGGAGGGGTTAAAAAAACAAAACAAAACAAAACAAACACCCTTGATTAGTAGCTACAGGAACTGGCAAGCTCTTTTTCAAATTAAAAAAAAAATGGAAAAGATTATTAACGAGTGAAGAAAATACGTTGATTTTAGAGAAGCCAAAAATTGGCTGTAGACAAACATGCTAGAGACTAAATTCAGTTTACAATTTATTTTTTTGAAAAACATGTGAAAGACTTTAGTTCCAGCCAACTGGCTTCCTTCTTGTGCCCCGAGGAAGAACAGATGGATGGAACAGTCTGAAGGTGTTCCACTGGCTAAGGAGAAAATAGACCTTGAAATAGATCACTTAGTCAGACCTCTCATTATTGTAACTACTACTCAGCATAGAATGGCACAACACGGATAATAAAGTATTATGTTCCCAAAGGCAGCTTCTTGAAAGGCTAGCTTGGCATCTGTTCATTTCACCTGGAAACTTCAGCATTACAACAAATGAAGTCTGGCATGGAGCTACGAGAGGTCCCTAATTTATTAACATCAAGAGGCGAGTTTTAAAGGGACAGTTGTCCTTTCTTCTCATGGTACTTCAGCAAAGGTCGGAATCATTTACAGCCTCAAAATTGTGCAAACAAATAATTTATATCCTACAGTACTGTCGTTCTTCACATTGATTAGGTAAACCTAAGAAAATACAGAGATTCAGACAATGGCACTATTCGGAGACATTAATACTTATTCTTAATTTTGCCAAGCACCATGACAAATTTTTCAATTATTTTGTTTTTGGAAAGGCCCAATATATGATTTTCCAAAGACATTTCCCCCTGTTATTTGAAATATGTTTTTGATTTATTTATACTCAACTCAAAATGTTGCTTAATAAAAGCCATTTGATGTCCAAGCCAAATTTGGAAAATTATTATATCTTTCCTCAAAAAGCTTTTAAGAGGAAATTATGTCCTTTCAGAAAGAAATAGAACTAGACTCCTGAATAACGGTAAATTCAGTTCTGCCATCTCTTGAGAACTTGGGTTTGGAGGGGTTAAAAAAACAAAACAAAACAAAACAAACACCCTTGATTAGTAGCTACAGGAACTGGCAAGCTCTTTTTCAAATTAAAAAAAAAATGGAAAAGATTATTAACGAGTGAAGAAAATACGTTGATTTTAGAGAAGCCAAAAATTGGCTGTAGACAAACATGCTAGAGACTAAATTCAGTTTACAATTTATTTTTTTGAAAAACATGTGAAAGACTTTAGTTCCAGCCAACTGGCTTCCTTCTTGTGCCCCGAGGAAGAACAGATGGATGGAACAGTCTGAAGGTGTTCCACTGGCTAAGGAGAAAATAGACCTTGAAATAGATCACTTAGTCAGACCTCTCATTATTGTAACTACTACTCAGCATAGAATGGCACAACACGGATAATAAAGTATTATGTTCCCAAAGGCAGCTTCTTGAAAGGCTAGCTTGGCATCTGTTCATTTCACCTGGAAACTTCAGCATTACAACAAATGAAGTCTGGCATGGAGCTACGAGAGGTCCCTAATTTATTAACATCAAGAGGCGAGTTTTAAAGGGACAGTTGTCCTTTCTTCTCATGGTACTTCAGCAAAGGTCGGAATCATTTACAGCCTCAAAATTGTGCAAACAAATAATTTATATCCTACAGTACTGTCGTTCTTCACATTGATTAGGTAAACCTAAGAAAATACAGAGATTCAGACAATGGCACTATTCGGAGACATTTTTCCTTTCAGTGCCATTCTGACTGAGAATTCCAGTCTCTTCTCCCCAAACACTTTTCTAGACAGTTCAAAGTGATAGGCCTTTGACACTGAAAATGTAAGGGTATTTTTTAAAGGAGTATTTATTATTATAATTACTATTTTAAATTTGCTCTAGGGCACATGCACTCACGAGAGAGAGAGAGAAAGAGAAGGTGAAAAAGCAAGCTGCGAGGTCGTGCACTCAAACCACAGTCGAACATGTGTCAGTTCACCACCAAGCCACCAAGCCACCTGCTGGCCCCAGTATAAGTGTGGTGTAAGTGTGTTTTGAGATTGCATTGCCCAGAGTTATTTAATAGTAATTTTTTCATTAGCTAAGCTACCTCAGCAATAACTTCTGCCAATATAGGAGCCTAAAGAAAAGATTTGTTATTTACAGTTTAGATTTATAGTTTCAACTTACTCTTAAGAAAATCACACACACAGAAATAAATGTTTAATTAAAATGAAAGGCTAATAAATGTGACAAAGTACCCTAATTGTGGATAGATTTATTGTGTTTAGATTTATTAGACCTAAAAAGCACAGACCTCTATGGGTTGGATACCACTGAGATTATTCTTGGAACCTTAAGAGAAACAGTTAGGTCAGGATTTAGTGATTGAGAACAAAAACAATTTCCTGGGATTCAAGAGTAGGGACAGTATATTTATGAGGGTTAAACTAAGGCAGTTTATAGCCTTGCATCACATAAAAAAATCATATTTCTGGATTTTAAGGTTCCTCTGGGGGCTGCCGGTTGACTAAATAGAAATCTGCTGACTCCTTAATTTTCTCTAATTCCCAACTTCAGTCTTCTTCTCATATATTATTATAAGGTATTATTTTATTAATATTCTTGGTTGCACCAAAAATTGTTTTACTCTTCTGTTTTCAGCAGACCTCATCACGCTTCATGTGGCAATTTTTTTTAAGAGAGATTTTTTGCAATAGGGCACATATACTTGCAGGAGAGATAGAGACAGAAAGCAAGAAATCACCCCCCAGGAGGGATGGTCATGCCACAGTTCCTTCTCCATCCTCCTCTCAAGATTTTGGGCATGCATGCACATGCACCCAGAGTGAGTTTTAAACCTCCAGGTTCAGGACTCAAACTGTAGTCGACTACATGGGAGTCCAATGACATAACCAGTATGCCATCTGCTGGTCCCACAAGGCAAAATCTTATCTTTCACAGAGCCCAATCTCTGCTTGGTTTCTCTCTGTCTTTTCCCAGGTGGTCAAGCACCCACAGTATAGTCTACTGGTATCGTTATAGCCTCCAGGAGCCATCAAAGCTATTTATCAATCCTACTCAATTCTCTGATTCCCTGTTCTACCAGTTCCTCATGATGTTGCCTCTGAGTACTATATAACCACACACACACATACACACACACATTTTTCTGCCTCATCTGTAAAATGGAACTAAATAATAGTCCTTACCTCCTAGATATGTAGTAAGAATTAAAGTAATTGTTTCATGAAGCTCATCGAACATCGCTCAGGAAAAAATAAGGGCTACATCATGTCGCTTGTTATTATGACTACCATTATAATTATATATGACTGCCTACTCTATATGTATATTTCTATGCAGATTAAACTCAACACATCAGGGCCGAATTTATGACATCTCCTAACATACATTCTATAGGCACTTTATTTAGTAGATTATAAAACCACGCATCCAATTTTATAAACCAAAGCAGAGACATTCTTGACCCTTTCTTCCCTTTCATTAATCCTCACCCTGATATCCAATTCATTACACAGTCAATAGTGCGGTGGGCACAACGTGGGAGAGCAAACACAGGTCTCTCTCTCTGACTCCCTCCCTCATATTCCAGTCATATTTCCAGTTCCTTGTACATGCAAAGCTTTTGAAAACACTGTATCTCTGTCCATGCTATTCTTGTTTTTTTGGAGAGAGATTTTTGCTATAGGGCATGTGCACTCACTGGAGAGACAGAGACAGAGAGACAAAAAGAGAGAAATCAATACCCAAGAGGTAACGCCATGCTGCAATCCCTTCTCCTCCCTTCTCCTCCCAGCGTTTTGAGCACACACACGCACACACACACACACACACACACACACGTGCCCAGAATGAGTTTCAAGCCACCAGGTCTGGGACCCAACCCGTGGTCGACTATGTGGGAGTCCAACGATATAACCATTACACCATCGGCTGGTCCCTGTCCATGTTTTTCTTTATCCACCTGTTCAGGTATGCTCTTGACTAACTCCTCCTTCTCTTTACTTTTGCTGGAATATGATTATTGTCTTCTCTCTAGGTCAGCTAGCTTCCTCTATACCTTTCCTGATATGTGTGTTCCTTTTCCAAAGAAAATTTTCAGTTTTCAGTAAGCACTTGTGGGTCTAATGATGTGATTATCTTCTGTCCACACTACAAAACCCATAGACTAGAATCTGTGTTTCTTTTTCCCTACCATAATATCCATAGTTCTTGGTGC
Source organism: Tupaia belangeri chinensis (assembly GCF_000334495.1). Classification (NCBI taxonomy): domain Eukaryota; kingdom Metazoa; phylum Chordata; class Mammalia; order Scandentia; family Tupaiidae; genus Tupaia; species Tupaia belangeri. The sequence continues at coordinate 89,319 of NW_006208722.1, forward strand.
CCAGTTGAAGATCAAAATATATTTTTTCAATAAATGAAATAGGACTGTGTGAAATAAGAAAATAGAAACTCATGTAGGCATAAGAGATAACAGCAATTACATAAAACATAGATAGAAAAAAAATGGTGAAAAATCAATGAAATCAAACACTTGGTCTTTGGGGGAGAAGAACAGTAACTATAGAGTCAAAGCACCTGTAACTAGACTGAACAAGAAAAGGAGAAAAGATTCAAATTCTAAAAGAAAAGATGAAAAAGGGAATATTATTGCCACTTTGCGGAAGTAAAAAAGAATATAAGAAATTAATTACATTATATGCCAACAACATAGATTACGTAGGTAAAATTCTTAAATTTCTAGGAAGACACAAATTTTCAGAATTGACCCAATTAAGAATAGAAGCTCACAAAATATATATAACAAGTAAAAAGGTAAAAATTAGTATTTTAGAAAACATCCCAACAAAAGTGTCTAGTCTTGGTTGAGTTTCACTCACAAATTCTAGCAAATATTTTAAAAAGAATTAACATAATGTGACCCGCAGTTAGCATAATGGCTATGTTGCTGGACTCCCATGTCTTTTGGCGAGCGCACGCACTCTATAGGAAAACCTCTCCAAAAAAGTATTAACATAAGTCCTTCAAAACCTCTTGAAAAATATAGAAAAGAGAATATTTCCCAACTAATCATATTGGCTGATATTGTGATACCAAGCAGACAAGAACATTTCAGAAAAGAAAACTACAGAACATTCTATCCCTTATGAACACAGGTGCAAAGATTCATAACAAAATACTAGAGAGCCAGTTTTGTAAACATATAAAAAGGATTATTAAGGGAAAACTGGATACCCAGATGAGAAAGAATGAAAGAATGAATTTGTATGCCCACATTATACCATATAAAAAATTAATACCATCGATGAAAGGCCTAAAATGTAAGAGTTTTATAAAACTACAAAATTCTGAACCACAGGAATAAACCTTTGTGACTTTGGATTAAGCAATAATTTCTTAATCCTATCTTGGTACTGCTATAACAGAATACCTGAGGGTCAGTAACTTAAAATGAACAGAAACTTATCAGCTCCTAGGTCTAGATGCTGGGAAGACCAAGATCAAGGTGCTGACAAGGGTTAGCTCACTGTGTCATCACACAATGGAAGGCAAAAGGGGAGTGGGGACAATATTTGTGTTCTTTCAGGGCAGGACAACAAAAAGGCAAAAGAGAGCCAAACACCCTGCTTTGTAACTGCATTAATCATGAAGGTGGACCTTGCATGGCCCTCTCACCCCAAAAGGTCCCGTCTCCTAACATCATCATACTGACAATCAAATTTCAATATGAGTTTTGGAGGGACAAACATTCAACACCTAAAACATGAGTAACCTACGGAAATAAACTTAGATAAATTGAGCTTCATAAAAATGGAAAACTTGTGCTTCAAAGAACACTCTCAAGAAAATAAAAAGTTCATAGGTCCAGCAGTTGGCATAATGGCTATGTTGCTGGACTCCCATGTAGTTGACCACATTTCGAGTCCCGGACCTGGTGGCTTAAACTCATGCCAGGCACATGTGCGTGCGTGCCCAAGATCCTGAGAGGAGAATGGAGAAGAAGGGATTGCGGCGTGGCCATCCCTGCTGGAGGGGTGAATGCTCGCTTTCTCTCTCTCTGTCTGTTTCTCTCTTTCTGGCGAGTGCATGCACCCTATAGCAAAAACCACTCCAAAAACAAAATCATGAAAAGAAAGAAAGAAAAAGAAAATAAAACATTCACAACACAGGAAAAAAATACTTGCAAGTCATATATCTGACATGAGACTTATACAAAGATTATACTGGGTTATCAGAAAAGTCATGATGCACTTTTGCATAAGAAAACAAAAACACATCATGACTTTTCTGATAAACCAATAGAAAGAATTTTTTCAAGTCAAAAAAAAAAAACCTCAATAAGTGAAAGAAATCTGAATAAACATTTCTTTATAAAACATATACAAATGGCCAGGAAACACATGAGAAGATGATTAACATCATAAAATGTTAGGGCAAAAAAAGAAGGGTTAGCAAGTATGGGGACAAATTGGAGCCCTCATACTTTACCGATGAATGTCAAGTGGTGCAGTTACTGTAAAAACTCAACAAAATCCACAAATAAAGTTCTGGGATACAAAATCTATAAAATAAAAGCAAGTTGTATTTCCTTATACCAACAATATCCTACGCGAAAAGAAGTATTATTATGTCAGACAGTTTTCATTTTATTTATGTAGCTGTAGATTTCATGAAGACCCTCCTCCTCCCCCCTAAAAAAGTTCCTTGATCAAAATCACTTTTTTCGGGACCAGCAGTTAGCGTAATGGCTATGTCGCTGGACTCCCACATAGTCGACCGCGGTTCGAGTCCCAGACCCGGTGGCTTAAACTCACGCCGGGCGTGTGTGCATGCGTGCCCAAGATCCCGAGAGGAGAATGGAGGAGAAGGGATTGCGGCGTGGCCATCCCCCCTGGGGGGTGATTTCCTGTTTTCTGTCTCTCTGTCTCTCTCTGTCTGTCTGGCGAGCGCACGCGCCCTATAGCAAAAACCTCTCAAAAAAAAAAAATCACTTTTTTCTTGCCCAGATTTTGAGGTCTGTTTATTTCTATGGCTACTACTTTTTTTTAAAAAAAAAAAAAAAAAAAAAATCACTTTTTTCTTGTCCAGATTTGAGGTCTGTTTATTTCTATGGCTACTACTTTTGTTCATATTGTTTTAATTGCATAATTAGTCAACCCATTCTTATTACAAGTAAAATCATCCTTTTTATATATAGTCTGAGGTGCCCATCTAGATTTTGTTTGAAACACTCTAACAGGTGTAATAATGAGAACATAAATCACGTAGAGGGATGGGTAATTAAACACAACACCTACATTAAACTTTGTCTTGGGAGTACAATACCAGAGACCAAGACTTGGTTCAATAATACTTAAAATGAAAGTTGAGAAAGCTTTCCATCTTTACCAAGGACAGAAAATTCCTGACTAAGGTTTCTAGACGTGTTACTTGGAATGTAAATTCAATTGCTCTCGAAGATTTTGGCTCTCTCAAACAAGGTATATATTTTATTTCTTGGCCTCTCACGCAGAGTTTACTTACTAACAAAGAACCTAATTTAAAACATTTGAAATAGAAAAGTTAAAAGGAGATGCTGTTAAGTCATGTTTAACATCAAATGAATATGACATTACAAAAGTAATAAGTAACTCTACAGTTTGGAATAGAAAATGGAAAAGAATTAGATTTTGCCTTACCAAAAATAAATGAAAAAAATACAAAACAGAAAGGACTTGAAGAAAATATTATAAATGACTATAACTGAGAAGAATTATTACTGAGTTTTCTTTCTTATTTTTGTGTATCTTCTAATTCTCTTAGAACAAACATCATGGTATGTGTGCGTGTGCGTGTGTGTGTGTAGGTTTTTGTCATAGGGTGAGTGCACTCACAGAGAGTGGGAAAATGACAAATTATCCCTAGGCAGATGGCCATGCTTCATTCCCTTCTCCATTCTCCTCTCAGGATTTTGGGCATGCATGCACACATGCCTAGTGTGATTTTGAAGTCTCTGGGTCCAGGAATTGGTTGGCCACATGGGAATCCAGATCCTTAATCTAGACCTCATGGTATATTTTAATAAGAAAAACTAAAAGAAAAAATTATAAAAACAACTAAAGGAAACTTTCTAGTCTTTCAAATTAATGAATATAAACTACAACCTGTTTCTTATAGAGGGTAGAAAATCTGCTGAACTGGAAATAAAGAAAACATTACTAAACTGCAAGTTTCTTAAACATTACTAAAATGCAAGATATCTTATTCTATTAAATCTAAAATACATTTTACTGGGAACCAACTATACTGTATCAGACACTGTAATATACATGATGGCTACAAAATTTATAATAAAAAAATGCTTCTTTTCCCTGAAAAATAACAGCCAAATGGAAGAAATGGACACATACATGATTATGGAAGCTGGTCTACTGACACACACTCTAGGTTCTGGAAACTTCTTTCACATTCAGTTTTTTGGTAAGATTAAAGAGCTCTATCAGTGACCAACCACTAACACCATCTGTTGGTGGTAGTCATACTTGAAGGTTTTTTTTTTTCTTTTCTTTCTCCTCTTGGATAAGTTTCCCATTTTTTATGATACAAGTTTACAAATAAAATCAATGCTATGTATATAACTATGATGTGTCTTCAATTTGTGATATGGTGGAGAGAAATGTATTAAATGTCAAAAAGGCACAGAAAAAGTAGAGTATGTGGAGACTATCAAATCTCTCCTTTGAAATCTGAAGGCTGGAACATAATACTTACGCGTGGGCATGAAAATCTTCTAACTGTAGACACCAGAGATGGTGTGGAAGGAGGGTGGAAAATGGCAGAGGGTGAGAAATAGGGGGGAAAACATACATACATATATATATATGTGTGTGTGTGTGTTTATGAAACAAGAAATGAAAAATTATTTGTCAATGAGAACATGTATGATTAAGCCACTATACTGCATATTCTGGAAAGGAAATTGCATTTTGTATGCTGTGATGATGCTCAGTGAATGAATGTAAAATAAATTAATAAGAAAAAGAAAAAAAAGAAAAATCTTCTAGAAGAATTACCACCTCATCTGTTTGGGGTACTGAAGGTCTCTGTCATACCCCTAAGAGTCATTTTTTTTTTTTATTCATGACAATAAATAGTCAGGTTAAATCTAATCTCCACTCATTTTGAGATTGCCCAGGAAATTACTAAATTTTCTAATCTAGGCTTATGGATTTGTTAAATTTATCTGCAAATTTTTCTTCTGCAATCAATTTAGGTGAGCCGACTACACACATACACACAAGCAACTGACTCTCACTATTGATGGAATCCATAAATAATAAGAATTAGCCTATGGCTAAAATTTATTTATAACCATCCAGTCAATACTCAAAATATTTTCATAGTCAATGGCAGACAGGTAGCATGCATAGAGCAAAGAGGCATTTGAAACACCTGACATACGCATTCCCAACAGGCTAAACAAGTTAACACTGCCTTATCACTTCAATCCTCACACTGTAAACGTGTCTTTTGGGCTCCACTAAGTACCACATCATTTCCTTTCTTTGCTGCTTACAATGGCCCTCCCTCCATCCTAGTGCTGACCTATTGTATGGTATACCTAAGCTTAGGAAAGTTGTAATCTGCCATACTGAGAAAATACAAGTGTTAGATACCTTATTCAAGTATGAATTGTAATGTCATTGGCTCTAGAGTTCAATGTTAATCAATTGAAAATATATATTAAATAAAGTGCCCTAAAGAAAAACACATATGAAAGAAAGTTGTGTGCTGATAAGTTGGCGACAATGTGACAAGAGGCTTGCAGGAACTTATCCCTGTAGTTCCTCTAGGAACACTGGATCAATGTTTGCTAATTCAGTGTTTGTGACAACTTTATAGAACAAAATATCCACAAACACATAATACACATAAATATAAAAATATCTAATCCCTTTATGTATATAAAACAATTGACACCAATTGTTTCCAGCCCCCGAATCAGGTTACATGCTATAAATTGCAAGCATATGTTTAAGATAGACCATCTGTAACATTGGAATTGTCAAGGAAATCTGTCTTTATTGCCATTGTTCAATGACACCAATTCTGATTGGAGGATCAGTGAACAGTTACTAGGGAAAGCAGTGGGGAAATATACTTTAGCTTCAGCATTCTGGCCAAAGAATATTTACCAGTGCTTAAAGGGTGGAATTAGAAAAAGAAAAAGAATGACTGCTAGTAAAAAATAAATCAGTTAGTTGAAACTTCTGAATACAACCCCTGAGTTAAAAACCTCTAAATACTGGGACTAGTAGTTAGCATAATGGCTATGTCGCTGGACTCCCACATAGTCGACCACGGTTCGTGTCCCAGTGGCTTAAAACTCACGCAGGGCACGTGTGAGTGCGTGCCCAAGATCCGGAGGGAGAATGGAGGAGAAGGGATTGCGGCGTGGCCATCCCCCCAGAGGGGGTGATTTCTTGCTTTCCGTCTCTCTGTCTGTCTCTGTCTGTCTGGCGAGCGCACACACCCTATAGTGAAAAACCTCTCAAAAAAAAAAAAAAAAAAAACTCAAAAAAAAGACCCAGCAGGGAAAGGGTAAATACAGGACCAGCAGTGTAATGGCTATGTCTCTGGACTCCCATGTAGTTGACTGTGGTTTGAGTCCCAGACCTTGTGGTTTAAATTCACACCGGGCGTGTGCGTGTGTTACAAAGATCCCAAGAGGAGAATGGAAGAAAAGGGATTGTGGTGTGGCCATCCCCCCTGGGGGTGATTTCTAGCTTTCTGTCTCTCTGTCTCTCTCTTGTCTCTCTCTGTCTTTCTGGCAAGCACACGTACCCAATAGCAAAAAGAAAAAAACAAAAACAAACAAATGAAAAAAAAAACCTCTAAATAACTCCCTACTGACAAATCATGATATTTTTACATTCTTTCATTACTTTTAGTATTTGTTAGTGCCCCTATAGGTCTCAGCTTTCTATATTTCAGAGATATAACTGAATTCCCTGGACTAAAAAGCAAAAGTCAAAGATTTCAGATACACAGAGAAAAATGTTCCTGAATTAAATGAAAAGAAAACATAGAAAGAACTCAACATGAAATAGAGTTCAAAAAATAGGTAGGTCAGATTTGGGGCAAACAAATTGGAAAAGAAAGGCAATTTTGAAAGCTGAATGTATATGGTTTCCCTTCCACTCAGAGAAGGTTGGTGCCCAAATTTGGATTTTATTCAAACCAGCATTTAGCTTTTCTAAAAGCACCTTCTAGAAAAATGCTTTGTGAGTTGACGTGTGAGTGAGGACATAAAATGATTATTCATAGAAGTAAGCCATGGGTGTGGAATTCACAAGTATATTCTTTAGGCTGACCTCTAAACTGATCCAATTCCCACATCTTGCACCATGACCATACTGTGGATTGTGGTAAGTTTTTAAATGTAAACAATGACTGCCAAAGAATGCTTTTTAGAGAATGAGGACAACCATTTATCTTCTTTGCATCTATATTCAGGGATTTTATTTTAATTTCAACTGCCAAGAGCACCAGCAAAAATTGCCATCCTGCAATACCACCATTCTCAGCTACATTAACTGTCAAGAACAAAAGTGTATCCCATGTGCATAGATTCTACTGTCCCATGGCAAGCACTGCATAATAACAGGATGCCTCTGCCTCTGCAGACATAACAGGACCTATGACAAATTATGTGCACCAAGAGACTGACAGCTCATCTCCTCCAGCACTTGCCTGCTGCATTAGCCCAGATGGAGAGCAGGGTGGCAAGCAGCACACACGATGCCTCTTCTCCCCATTACACGTTCTCCATCATTCCTCTGATTCCCTCTTCTGTAGCAATTGACCTTGTCCAATATTTGAGGCTCTTTTAAAGTTAATGATCTTAGACTCTGGAAATAGTCTTCAAACATATGAAAGATTATTACATAGAGGATGATAGCCAGCTGTTTCCCATCTCACTCGAGGATAGATCTTGGGCTGCTGCCATTCACTCCAGGACTGAGTACATGCTTCTTGATCATGAAGATGATGATGACTGTGATGATGAAACCACAGCAGGCATAGGGAAGACCCAGAATGCACTCTGAGGAACCTCACTATGTTGAAAGAAATGTCCTGACATGGAAAATTCTGAATCTAGTCACCAACTCGAGTGTACTCTTCATGTAACAAGAATTTGCTAAAAGTCATTGGTGGTGAGCCAGAGAACACTGCAATAGAACCTAAGGGGTACGGAAAATTACAGATCAAAGAAAAAAAGTCTGTCTCTGTCAAATTGGCTTACGACTTTATTTTTTTAAGAGTGTTTTGTTTTGTTTTGTTTTGTTTTGTTTTAGGGCATGTGTGCTCACCAGAGAGACAGAGAGAGACAGAGAGACAGAAAATGAGAAAGCGCTCCCCAGGGGGGATGGCCATGCCACAATCCCTTCTTATCCATTCTCCTCTTAGGATTTTAGGTATGCAGGCACACATGCCCAGCTTGACTTTAAACCACCAAATCTGGGACTGAAACTACCGTCGAATATATGGGAGTACAATGACATAACCATTACACCATTTACTGGTCCCAAGTTAACAACTTATTTCAAAGCAAGAACTTCTATATGGGAAAGCATTAAGCAATGTCTAAAGGCAACATGAAATGACTGCACTGACTATATAGGAATTGAAGCAATTAGAGTGTTGAACAGAGACTCCATGAAGGTACAGCTTCAGCTGGGCCTTGAAGAATTGATAGGATTATATAGTAGCTCAAAATATGTATTTGGATTATAAATATTTACTGTATAACTATGATGTTCCAGCACTACCCAAATCATAGAACGATGCAGTTAACAGGCATGCTTGAGATTATAAAATACTCTCTTATTACACACTTGAGGAAATGGTGCCTGACCCTTATACTCTCTGGATGCGCAACTTGTAGCAAACTAGTGACAGAGCCAGAGAAGAATCCATTTCTACTTTAGCTCAGAATTTCTGTATGAAACAAATATCATTTTTCCTGATTGTATTGTCCAGTTAGGAAACCAAGATCTACATTAGAAATGACCTGGGAATAACTACAGAGCATCATATAAGCATCATTATGATAAAATAAAAAAAAAAAAACAAAGTCTCTCCATACACCAAAAATATCAATCTGAAGCCAAAACAACTCAAAATAAAACAAGAAACATTTCTGGTGTTGAAAAATAAATTCTTCTACGAAGCAGGTTTTTTGAAACTTCTTTTTTCAAAAAAAATAATAATGTGGATTGTAAAACACTTTCTGTACTTTATTAATCTATTATTATTATTATTATTATTATTATTATTGGAGAGGTTTTGCTTTAGGGTGCATGCTCTTGCCAGAAAGACAGAGAGAGAGACAAAAAGCGACAAATTAGGCCCCCCCACCCCCAGGGGGGATGCCACACTGTAATCCCTTCTCCTCCATTCTTCTCTCAGGATCTTGGGCACGCACACACACATGCCTGGCATGAGTTTAAGCAATCGGGCCCAGGCACTCGAACCACAATTGACTACGTGGGAGTCCAGCAACATAGCCTTTATGCCAACAACTTGTCCCTGTTATTTTTGCAAATTTATTGTCCCAAGCAAAGTGTCTACAACTAATTTCTACTTTAGTGTGCTTGTCTAATTCATATTAGACACAGTTATTAAATTCCAAGTTATTTTATACTAACTTCTCACCAATACATCTCGGGATTGTATTCTGGACTAGATTTCCCCCCTTCTTCCCAATTATAAGAGCAAAGAAAAGAAGCCAGTTTTGCATGAGGCATTTATTGAGATACAGCATACATAGGGGTTAGGAACACAGTCTCTGAAGTCAGACTGCTTTGTCATCAAATTCCAATCTTGAGACTTGGGTAAATGTGGGAAAATTATTCTCAATGGCCTTAAATCCCCTTTCTATGAAACAAGAAAAAGTGAACTTAATCTGTGGGCTACTTATTAAGACTAAAGTAGATGCTATATGCAAAATCATTAACAAGGTCTAGCTTATAGTATGTTCTAAATAAATGCTAGTTATTAAGTGCCTTGAAAATGGCGATGAGTCATGTCCATGTTTGGCTACTAAACTGCTGTCAGGCTTGCTAGCCAGGTAATTATAGTCACATTCATGACAAAAGGCCATCAATTATGCATGAAGTTGTAAATGCATCTAATTGAGCATGCAACTGTCAGGAAAGAAGGATGAATAGGATATTATCAAGGACTGCTCTAGTTTGAACATCTCTTAATTACTTATAAAGCATTAGAGAGACTTTCACCAGATCTTTCTCCTAATTTTAAAACTATTAATTCTCATAATAATAATCTGTGTAAAGAAATCAATAAAAAAATATCTGTAATACTCCTCAAAGTTATCAAGCTGGATTAATTATCTTTTATATTTTTCCTGTTTATACATTTATAATTCTGCCCATATATTCATAATATAAAATTTACATTTTAAGGCAAACATTAGAGTTCAACCTCAGGAATATTTTACATTCTGATTTATCACATGTATACATTTTTAAGACATTAAATACTATTCAGAAATACTATTTATTACATAACATCTCACTGAGTAATTTTAATATTGCCATTTTAGGCATGCTTTCTAATTATTTTTATACACATAATGCTAACATCAACATTTTTAAAGTAAATCTTTTGTGAGCTTCTATGGTAATTTCCTGAAGACAAATGCTTAGAAATGATTTTACTAAGAAATAAATTTGGTAAACCTTTGTATGCACAGAGATAAGATTCCTCCAGAAAATTAAGCCAGTTCACACTCTTATTACAACATAAGGAAGTGTTTTATGCCCAGCTCACTACCCTCCTCACTAAAGGTCCTTTGTTCATCATAGTTGTGATAACCATGGCTGACAATCACCCGGTCCTTACTCTGTTGACTGACCCTATTCTAATTATGTGTAGACATTGTATTTTCAAGTGTTCTCAACAACTACTTAAGATATATTACAATTATCTTATCTTATATATTTAAAAATGGTACTTCCACCATATGAAGTTAAATGTCCAAAGTGATGAAGTTAGAAATGAAGTTGGAACTGAAACCAACCTTGCAGTGTAACTTCAAAGACGATGCTTTTAACTATAGTACAATATTATTTATAGCATTTACCACTATCTATTAAGCTATTTTTTCAAAGTAGAAGACAAATGTTTCCTTGTTTTAATATAAAAGTCCAGCCCCAAGGCTGAATTATAAAATTAGATAATGATTGACTCTATCTTTGGGATAAAAAAAATATGAACTTTTAAGGTAATAACATAATCTGTTCATTTGCATGAATTTGGAGAAATTTAGCTAATTGCAGTCTCTACTGAGCTCTGGACTCCCTGCCTGCCAATGTGGATTGCATTTTACAGGTCCTTTTAAATGTTCTCTTTGGTTTGTAGTTGATTGATTTCCTGGAAGCAAAAAATCACCAGGTGATTTAGTGAGTGTGAAATGGTGAATACTGAAAGCACTTTAAATACTGATATAAAACAGCAGATCTCCTAACTGGATGTCATTTTGTTTTGCAGTTTCTGTAATGAATACATTAATTAAGTTGTTTTAAGCATAAAAGATGTGAAAATGTTAGTGTTTGAAATGTTTGTAAATTGTCTATACTCTGCTAGAGTCATTGGTAGCCATTCTATGTCCTGGAAATACTAGAGATAATTACTGTCATAGTAATATTTCCAAATTTTTTTTTTTTTTTGGAGAGATTTTCACTGTAGGGCGCGTGCGCTTGCCAGACAGACAGAGAGAGACATAGAGACAGAAAGCGTGAAATCACCCCCAGGGGGGATGGTCACGCCGCAATCCCTTCTCCTCCATTCTCCTCTCGGGATCTTGGGCACGCACGCACACGCGCCCGG
>NW_006208722.1:100882-110979 GCF_000334495.1 Tupaia belangeri chinensis
GCGAGAAATCACCCCCAGGGGGGATGGTCACGCCGCAATCCCTTCTCCTCCATTCTCCTCTCGGGATCTTGGGCACGCACACACACGCGCCCAGCGTGAGTTTTAAGCCACCGGGTCCGGGACACGAACCGCGGTCGACTACGTGGGAATCCAGCGACATAGCCATTACACTAACTGCTGGTTCCCTCCAAATGTTTTAATAAATCTACTATAGTCACTTTTTTTGGCTTAAATATTATAAAGATTCTTGGACTAGATGGAATCACTACATGTAATGGAATATGAGAAATAAGTTATATTTAAGGGAAACAATAAAGAAGAAAGGCATGAGGTTGGGGTGAAATAAAAAATTTAAAAGATCATGAGCCAAGTATTGCTTGCAAGAACAAAATAGAAAATGAGAAATTAAAACAATTTGTTGAGGCCTAAAAAAGTGAGATTATTCCTTTGAAGACTAATACCAACCAGACCTAACTTGCACACCAGGTTTTGGGTGAGAGAAATCTGGCAGTCAACAAAATGCTGAAATTTGGTTTTGGACTAGATGTGCAAAAGTCTCATCAGTAATTGTTGCCGAGTAGAAGCAGAAGCATGAGAACATCTAACAAATCTAAAGTCCTTTTCTATGCTATTTTTTTAAGATCTCTTCAACCTGAGCCCAACAACCAGTTTCTAAAGTACCTTCATCAGGAAACCAAGGAAAAACTTGAACCACAACGTAAAGAAGATCACATATGTGATCATCACTCACTGTAATACCAGAAGCTTAAAGCAATTCCAAAAGATTTGAACATAATGCCTTTCTTCTGAAATATTTTACTACATTTAGCTTTGACTAATTGACTCGCCAATAAATTGCAGCTGCAGATCCCAGTCAAGTCTCTCATTTCATTTCTGTCTTTTTCAGGTCTCCAGCGCTTTAGGTCCCTGTTCAGGTACCTCTTGCCACGCCCAATGCAGCCAAAATGTAGGACCAATGGAAATGTGAGAAAAAAACACACAAGACAAGCAATGATCTTTAATGGAGAGGCCAAGGAACTTGCAGTCTCAGAAGAATGTGGTCAGACTGGCTGATTCTCCATATAGTTACTGAGGGAGAGGGTGCCAGAGAGACAGTAAGCATTTGCTAAAGTTTTTGCAGCTGTTGAGATAGCAGTAGAACTGCTAGACATGTTTAGGTAACATGTTGAATTCTTGAACCAGCTGATGTGGTCACATGTTGCTGTTTTCAGTGCACACAATGGTCTGTGTTTTCTCATTCTGGTATGTGCATATTAACCATTTCAAGGTCTAATGGCTCTACAAGTATTGAAAAAAATTTCTTTCTCCATTTTCTCTTCACTAAAAATCCATATCTAAAACATTACTATAGCAATGTATTGGAGTAATACATTTGAACATAATGCTTTTCTTCTGAAAAGAAGACAGATGATCCATCCAAATGAAGTAACTGAAGAGTTTTAAATAAAGACTTTGTTTTTTAACAAGGGGTGTAAGGAAGATTAACACCTTCCTTAACATGGCATTAAGAAAACCAACAAGGTTTGGTTGTACCCAGGGTCTGTTATACCTCTGTCAGAATGGAGCTGATACTACTCCCAACATGAAAAAATAGAGGTGGTAGAGAAGATGGGTATCATGGGAATTGAAGGGTATCAAAGCTATTGGCAGAGAAACCTAATCATTGCTAAACTGATTTGTCTCTTCTTCCTCTGATCTCTTGTTTTTGCCTCCCATTGGGTAAACTTCAGTAGGAAAGTAGAAGGTAAAGGAGCCTGGGTACATTATTCACACAGGCCTGATTTCCATGGTGCAAAGCAAGTATTAAAGAGAGGAGAGTGACTCTGGATAGGCAGACAGGACAGCCAGCATGAATGAATTTTGTCTTTGATCAGCATTAATAAGCTCTCTGAGGCAAATCTCAACTGTAATATGCTTCTATCACTGATTTGACATCTTCAAATAATACGCTCTCAACACTCATGGCAATAGAGAGACACCACCCCACCCCACCTATAAATAACAGCTATCCAAGAAATGAAATTATAAATATTAACATCCTTCAGGTTATCTACCTTGCCCCAATCTTCTTTCAAGGATCCCCAACACCTAGCACTCAACACAGCACTCTGCGCATCATAGTCCTTCATTTTGATTGAATAAAAATATTGACACATTCCAAGAAGGCTGTAGCAAAAATAAACAAAATTCTCCATCCCAATTAAGTAGAATAATTCATCTGGGTTGAAGTATACGTAATAAAATAGGTAAAGAGTTGTGAAGTTGCAACTAAACCAAAAATGATTTTAAAAAGAGTATATGTAGTCTGATTGAAGACTTTTTATGAGCTAATGTGAATGCTATTGTAGCTGTGTAGTTTTGCATTGTAAATTTGTATTGTAATTTTTTTCACCTTCATAAATTGTTAGTTGGAACAGATCTTTATGACAAAAGATTAATAACAAAAAATAGTTTATTAATATATGTATTTTTACATATACTTGGGAGAAATCTACAGAATGAGTAATTATCAAAAAGGCAGCTTTGAATTCCAGCTTATATAGTGTCTTCAATAAAGAACAATAAATTTTCAGACAAATGAAAAGGCAAAGGAAAAGGATTTTTCATTTGTAGGGATGGCAACTTGTGAGAAGGCAAATAAGTGACCGATTAAAGCTGATTAATAAAGCCTGTTAACGTAGATTCCTCTGACATCATCTCCAGGCCAAGAAGAGTCTAAAGCTATCTTCACTAGTTAGCCTTTGTTCTCCCTAGAGGTTAGAGTAGGGGAGGAATGATAGTCTTGTCTTTGTAAATCTATGTCCCAATTTTAAGCAAATGGAAGATGAAGCGTTTTCCTGTATCTCCTTCATCTTAGTTGCCTTTAGTTCAACAATTTTTCTTGTTTTGAATCAAATATATGAAGAATATATGATGGAGAAGAGTTCTTCATATATTTTGGTTTCTTACACTATGATTTCCCTGACACTCTACTGGGCACGTACTTTGAGGGAGGAGAGATTCAAAAATTCAGAATTTTCAGGGAAACTAGAGATATTTTGAGAGAAGAATGATAAAACAAGTAGTGCAGAACCTCAGATCTGAGACCTAAGCAGAATGTTGTGTTTCCTAGAACTCTCCTCGGTAATTTATTCAGAGAATTTCCATATGCAGAGGCAGCGGTGTGCTGCTCAGTGTTTAAAAAACAGCTCTGTAGGGAAGAAAAGAAAATGACTTACAGTGTTTGTTAATCTCTATGGTGTTAAGGTTTGTAGCACAGCAGATTTCAAGCTACCAACATGATATCACTGAACTCAAGTTGGGAAGAGGTACACATGCATTTGGTTCTAGCGAAAGTTAGCAGAAGAAACCACAGAGTTGGACACGCAGCACAGAACCTCAGTTGGAAAAGTCTATCGGGTCTTCCCATTACTTTAGATGGTTCTTTGCAGGGAAAACATTCATATTTAGTGTTCACTTAATCCAGTAATAACCACTTGTCCTGCTGTTTTAGAGGAAACAGCAACAAGATGACATGAGTTCTTGGACCCAGAGCAATCCCACTACCAATGTTTGGTTCGGTCCTTCATGGGCAACCTAAAACTTATTGCTGGTTGGCTCTTTGTAATGAATTAATGAAAGCAGTTCTCTAGGGCCTGGTTTCTTGCATGCTGTATGTTCATGTGGGCTAAAGCACATGTACACATACATGTCCACACACCATTAAGAGACACATAAAGGCCAGCAGATGGTATGGAGGTTAAGGTACAGGATCCCACATGGCCAACTATGTGGTTTTAGTCTCAGACTCAGTGACTAGAAAAGCATACCGGGTTTATGCGTGTGTGTGCACACACCCAAAATCATGAGAAGAGAATGGAGAAGGTACTGTGGTGTGGCCATTCCTCCTGGGGGGTGATTTCTTACTTTCCCTCTCTCTCCCTCTCTCTATATCTGACACATATACATGTCCTGTAGCAAAGGAGAAAAAAAAAAAAAGAGAGAGACATAAAACTAACACCCATGGGTTCTATGTTAGATGTCTTCTATTCACACCTCCAGAGTTACTCCACCTTGTTTTCTGTCCCATGAGTCTGACCGATATGAACCTGTATGAACCACCTCAAAGGGTGATGATTTCTTGCTTACCATTGGGTTCTGCCAATGGAAAATGAGTACTTTGTAAGAGGGAGAAGAGTGATATCAGAATATTCTAACTCCCTGCCAGGCCTTTGCTTAGATTAATTTTATCTTCTTTCTGAAATCCCAAGTCCCATTCAGTGTTCTCTACACAGCTACTCTGTCTCTGGTTTCTAATAGTGGCATTTCTATATTCTTCAGGCTAAAGAATAGAAAGGGAGCTCCAGTGTTATTGTCACTAACCCTTTTGCTATCTATTCAACATGCTCTAAATTCTGAGCTAAATACCCTTTTTGGGTGAGCTGGTTTTTTTGTGCCAGTGCCCTGGCTGATACTTTTTTCACTAAGTGTGGAAAAGGCAAATATATTATGTGAATAGAAAGCAATAGTACAAAGAGTAGGTATTGTAATAGAGAAGATGAAGTCTTTCTTATAGATCCTTTAGATATATTTTTTCAGTCATCTGAATTCGATCTATACCAGTGATTAGGTAGTTTCATCACCAGTTCTTAAAGAAAAAATAAATTTTATTTATTTTTTAATAAAACTGGTTAGTAGAAGCATTTCCACTTGCTTTAGTGTAAATATTCTCACCACAGTGTATTTCATTTTACCAAAATGACATTTCTGAAGGGACCAGATGTGCAAAAATGTTTCTTACAACCTGGCAAGAGCCAGTTTCTAACTCGTACACTCTAGGGCCATTCCCATCTCTAGACTTACATTTCTTGACTACTCATACACACAATCTTGCCCTGTCTTCTTTGATTTATCTCCCTTGCTCTGTTTTGTCTTCAAGTTTGAGCCAAGTTATCTGAGGACAAATAAATCAAGGCTTCATCTACCGTAACTCCTCAAGTTTCTAGTGAGATAAGTCATAGCCTCTTTTCTTGCCATAACTCCTCGCTGCCTCTGACTACATTCTTTTCGTCACTGGTTGTTTGAGATATTATCTCTGTTATGGGTACCAGAGGGAAATACTCTATAAATCAAAAGCAGGGGAAATAGAACAATTAGCCATGAGATTGGCATTTGACTTGGCACTTCAGGAAGGTTACAATGAATGGATAATAGACACTCAGGCATACACAGAAGGGAAAACTTAAGCTGCAGATCAGCAATAGTTTCTCTTTTTTTTTGGAGAGATTTTCACTATAGGGCGCATGCACTCGCCAGACAGACAGACAGAGACACAGAAAGCAAGAAATCAACCCCCAGGGGGGATGGTCACACCGCAATCCCTTCTCCTCCATTCTCCTCTTGGGATCTTGGGCATGCACGCACATGCGCCCGGTGTGAGTTTTAAGCCACCGGGTCCGGGACGCGAACCATGATCGACTACGTGGGAGTCCAGCGACATAGCCATTACACTAACTGCTGGTTCCCAGCAATAGTTTCTTTATGAAGCAAATCTCAGAAGAGAAGAAAAGGAAAGCCCAAAGCAGCTTCTCTTCCCTTTGTCTGTACAAGAGTTTGACATCTTGCTGAGGGTAAAGACCTGAGAAATTCATACTCCGTGGCTCATCTCCCAAAGGATATGGGAGCATAAAGACTGGTTTAAGGTCAAGTTTGAGACATCTCCCTCTTCTTCTCCCATACTCTATTACAGTCCTGAAGGTTGTAATATAGATTAGGTTGTCTGAGGAATTGTGGAGGCAGGGTCACAAAATGCCTTAGAGATATTTATAGTACACTATAAGAAAGTACTAGGTTATTGTTAATTCCTACACAACAATCCTAAATGTCAAAGGGAAATTATGTTTATTATCCTTAGAATCCTTGCATAATGGTGAAAACTAAGCTCATCACAGAGAAATTTCTTTTTTTATAGGTAGTTCTTTTCTCCAACTTTTTTCAGTTTTTGAGATTCTCTTAGTTGAAAATCCTCATATATTGGTAAATACTTTGATCCACACCATCATTGCACTCCTGGTGGTTTCACGTGATTTAAGGGGTCAAGGCTGCTGTAAAGCAAGCTATTTTTTCCAGGGGAAAGACAAAGTTTAAAATCAATTCAGTCTAAAGAACTAAACACCAAGAAAGAAAACAATATAGCTCCTATTCTCCAATGAAGATGCAATGGAATAGATTATAGCCTAGCAAGGTCAGTACCCCAGTTGGTTCACCTAGAATGGATACCTAACACAGAGAAAGAAGATAGAAAATATTTCTGGGAGAAAGGACACCTGAGCTGGCTTTCAGAGAGATAGGAGTTCTCTAGATGAGTAAAAGTAAAAAGAGGAATCTAGACTGATGGGAAAGTATTTATTTTATTATTTTATTTTATTTTATTTATTTATTTAGAGAGATTTTTGCAATAGGGCAAGTGAGCATGCCAAAGAGACAGGAAAAACACCACAGTCCCTTCTCCTCCATTCTCCTCTGGGATTTTGGGCATGCATGCACATGCACCCAGTGTGAATTTTAAGCCATCGTGTCTGGGACTCGAGCCGTAGTTGACTACATAGGAGTCCAGTGATGTAACCATTATGCCATCTTCTGATCCTTTTGGAAAGTATTTATTAAAAAATTTTATCACTATTATTATTATTTTAATTTTTTATAAGGCATGTGCACTCATCGGAGAGAGACAGAGAAAGAGAGGGAAAGTGAGAAAGCAAGCCACCAGATTCAGCATTCAAACTGTGGTTGGCCATGTGGAAGTCCAACACCTTACCCTGATGAGTTAACAGTCAGTTGGTATTGTGAGCTTACAAATACAAGGCTAAGGATAGGAAAGAAGGAAAAATGGGGGCTTTGTACACTGTTCTCAGTCCAGTTTAAGTTCATAACCTCTAACAGGAACATAAAGTGATCTGCTGAGTGTTCAACTTATTTTTTCTTTTATTTTTGAGAGAGATTTTGCTATAGGGCCAAAAAAAATAAAAAAAAAAAAAAAACCACACGCTTGCTGAAAAAAACAGAGATACAGAAAGCGAGAAATCACACCTTCAGGGGGAATGGCCACACCACAATCCCTTCTCCTCTTGGGATCTTGGATACGCACACAAATCCCCAGCATGAGTTTTAAGTTGCTGAGTCCAGGACTCAAACTGCAGTCAACTATGTGGGAGTCCAGCAACATAACCATTACACTATCTGCTGGTTCCAGAATATTTAAACTTTGAATGGTACTTATCTTAAATCTATTCACAAGATAGTTATGTAGATTAGGTGTCCCATGAAATATATAAGGTAGTACTGAATAAAGGGCCAAGTTCCCAACAAAAGGAAGGCAGGGAGAAATTGGGCACTCAATCATTTTTTATCTTAAGCAATTTATGCAACTTAGGTAGATATGTTACTTTTAACTAATATCTACTTTTAATTAAATTCTCAAAAAGAGTGAGCAAAAAGAAGATTCCTATAGAGAATCCAAGTAAAGATGATATTACTGATGCATGCACATGTATAAAATAAAAGGGGGAGAACCAACACATTGTCTAATTCCAAGAACCTGTCAGCCATCTGTTAAAATCTTTAACAAATGATCTAATCAGATTGTATAAAATGTCAGCCTAGAAACAAAAATTACCAATACAATGATTTGAAACATGACTTTATATCCATTATTAAAGAACCTTGTGCTAATTCTCAGAGGAGTAGCTAATGGATACAATAAAGGCATCAGGGTTGGGAGCACAATGTTTACAAACTAAACAACCAAATCGTGATGCGCACATTAATTATTTTTCAGTAGTAGCTGAGGTCATTTTATACTCAAGTCAGTATTTACAGTTTCACTAAAGTTTAATAATGGACAGACCTGTAAATTGTACCTATGCCAATTTTCTGGTTTCGATGTATTTTTTAAAGTTTATCTATTTCTTTCTTCATGACAGAGAAAGTTACCTCCAATGGGGTCTTCATACTGTGACCACCCCCAGTTCCAGTCAGTTAAGAGCAAGGCATACACTTGCCCTGGTGTGTACAGGAGGACACTGGGCCATAAACCTGCAACCTCCCTGTGTGGTCCCAGAATCCCAGAGTACTGCATTGCTGCTGTGCCACCAGGACTAGCCCTGGTTTTAATATTTGATATTATACTAGAATTGTGCAAGATGTCACTTTAGAGAGAAGCTGGGTAAAGAGTACATGGAAACTCTGGACTATTTCTGGAAATTTCTGTGAGTCTATTATTGTTTCAAAATTGAAAATTTAGGGACCAGCAGTTAGTGTAATGGCTTTGTTGCTGAACTCCCATGTAGTCGACCATGGTTCAAGGCCTGGACCCGGGGGCTTAAACTCAAACCAGGCGCCTGTGTGTGCGTGCCCAAGATCCCTAGAGGAGAACGGAGGAGAAGGGATTGCAGCATGGCCATCACCCCTGGGGGATGATTTCTCGCTTTCTATCTTTCTGTATCTCTCTGTCTTTCTGGCAAGCGCATATGCCCTATAGCAAAAACCTCTAAAAAAACCCCTGAACATTGAAAAAGGGACCAGCAGATGGCATAATAGTTATGTTGCTGGTCTCCCACATAATTGATCACTGATCAAGTCCCAGACCCAGTGACTTAAAACTCGTGGGGCACGTGTACATGCCCAAAATCCCAAGAGAAGAATGGAGGACAAGGGACTGCTCCTGGCATTTCCCCTGGGGGCGTGATTTCTTATTTTCTGTCTGTCTTTGGTGAGCACACACAGCCTATAGCCAAAGAAATAAACAAATGGCACGTACCATTGGAGTAAATACCTGTTCTTCCTAATATGTTAAAAATGACTAAAGTAATACATCAATAGCAATGTGGAAGCAAATTAAAATATGTTCCTTTATCAAAAAAGATAAGTTCAGAAGATTTGTACAAAATATTGTTGAAGGTTAGAAGAAAAAAGGTTGGCATGATTATGGAGTGAGTCAGGTTACTGTAGAGCTGAAAAAAGAGCAGATGTTTCTCATGAGTCTCAGATTTGGTATTTACTACATTTTGCTCCAATAATCATTTATATGAAGTCTTTTTTTAAGTACTCTATAGAATATAAATTCTCAATAGCAAAATTTTTTAGTAGTAATTATAGTATACAGAGGGAAAATCTGTTATAAGTAGCAACCAAATTATTTCTTTGAATGAATTTTTTTTAATTTCAAGAATATTTTATAAAATTAAAAAAGAAGTCATTTTATAGGAGAATCTCAGGACTCCTTTAATTTTTAAAATTTTTCTTTAAAGAATTATTTTATTTAAATTTACTTATTTATTTATTTACTTATTTTTCATTTGACCAAGAAGAACAGAGTGAGAGTGAGAGAGAGAGCAAGAGTGAGAGAGAGAAAGAGAGAGGGAAAGTGAGAAGGCAAGTCACCAGGTCCAGGACTTGGCCTGGACCAAGTGGTTGGCCATGTGGGAGTCCAGTGTCCTTAACCACCACACTACCTGCTGGCCCCTAAGGATTCCTTTTAATGTACTGGTAAGTCTATCTGACTCTTGATGCTGTCATGTCCTAATGTCAAAATGACAATTGTCTTACATCCCCCACTGCATTCCTATATAATCACCAGACATGAGACAGTTATATATGTACCAAACTCAAAAAAAATAAAATAAAATCATGCCATAATACTGAGCATTCACATGTGAGAGTCTATTTAATTTCAGCAAAACAGATTTATCCATCACATTAATGTTGTTAATTTGGCTTTTATTGATTTTATAGTTTCTTTTGTATTTAAAATGTAAATTTGTTTGAGTTGTATTCTTGTATAACAGCTATAGCAGATGGAGTTCATACTTAGCTTTATGTTTATACATACTTAAGTAATATTATAATAAAAATAATTTAAATTAATAAGATCCAGGAGTACTTTTTTTAACATTCTTTAAAAGGAAACATTCTCTAACTGAAGTTTAAGAAGCACAGTCCTTAGAACCTCTCCCTAGCTCCATGTCAGGTTTTGTTGGAATAAACCAACAGAGAAACAGTGTGTATGGGGTAGAAGAGACAGGCAGGGAGTAGGGGAA
>NW_006208722.1:111010-133397 GCF_000334495.1 Tupaia belangeri chinensis
GGAGTTCCATTAAAAGCAGAAACAACACTTAAAAAAAAAAGATGAGATAGTAGGAGAAAATTTTACCAAGTGCTCACTCATCTTGTTCCAGTGCTCTAACGAGGGCACCAATCACATGGCTACTTGACAGTACACAAAGACAGCACAATAAGGATACCTTCTGTGTCACTGGGAGGAACGCCATCATAGCTCCACCTGGCCCGGGGACATCTTAGTGACCCATATGAAGACTTTCTAATTGAGCGATAAGAAAATCTCATGTTGGGAACCAGCAGTTAGCGTAATGGCTATGTCGCTGGACTCCCACGTAGTCGACCGCGGTTCGCCTCTCGGACCCGGTGGCTTAAATCTCACGCCGGGCGCGTGTGCGTGCGTGCCCAAGATCCCGAGAGGAGAATGGAGGAGAAGGGATTGCGGCGTGACCATCCCCCCTGGGGGGTGATTTCTCGCTTTCTGTCTCTATGTCTCTCTCTGTCTGGCGAGCGCACACGCCCTATAGCGAAAACCTCTCCAAAAAAAAAAAAAAAAAGAAAGTCTCATGTTGAGGCACGTGAAATGGATGCCTCTTGGAAACCAAGCTGTCAACATTTATTAACACCAACTGTGTAAAAGTTGTATGGGTGCTATTTTAATCAGTCTCTAAATAAA
Source organism: Tupaia belangeri chinensis (assembly GCF_000334495.1). Classification (NCBI taxonomy): domain Eukaryota; kingdom Metazoa; phylum Chordata; class Mammalia; order Scandentia; family Tupaiidae; genus Tupaia; species Tupaia belangeri. The sequence goes on from NW_006208722.1 coordinate 111,659, forward strand.
GATCATTATTTCAGGATAACTAAAGAGAAGATGTTTTACTACAGCCAGAGATGAGATCAGAATTAAGATGCTTTTTTTTTTTTTTAAGATTTTTTTGCCATAGGGTGCATGTACTCGGTGGACAGAGACAGAGACAGAGAGAGGGAAAGTGAGAGATCATCTTCCAGGGGAATGGTCACACTGCAATCACTTCTCTTCCATTCTCCTCTGAGGATTTTGGGCATGTACGCACATGTGCCTGGTATGACTTCCAAGCAGCCAGGTCCAGGACTTAAACCACAATTGACCATGTGGAAGTCCAAGGATTCAACCACCATGCCAAATGCTGGCCCCTATGATGCTGTTTAACACAGCCATATTCCCACTTTCAAAAAAGAAGTGTGCACGGGACCAGCAGTTAGCGTAATGGCTATGTCACTGGACTCCCACGTAGTCGACCATGGTTCGCATCCCAGACCCAGTGGCTTAAACTCACGCCAGGCGCGTGTGCGTGCGTGCCCAAGATCCCTAGAGAATGGAGGAGAAGGGATTGCGGCATGGCCATCCCCCCTGGGGGGTGATTTCTAGCTTTCTGTCTCTCTGTCTCTCTCTGTCTGTCTGGCGAGCACACGTGCCTTATAGCAAAAACCTCTCTAAAAAAAAAGAAGTGTGCACAAATATTACAAGGGATATTTATACACATAAAGAGTGTAATATCAAACACCAAACATGCCTCAGGAATATTGGATTTTTTATTATCTCCAAAGCAAGAATCACATTTCGCTGGCTGAGATATGGTAGAAGAATGCCTTCCCATTTGTCACAACATTAGCATATAGCTTTGCTCCCTCTGTGCTGTTTATGGAGTCTCTTTTTTCCGCATGCTCAGTATGCTTCCAGTCTCTTTCTCAGTGCAGGATTCAGCTCCCTTACAAATGGCATTCCAGCATGCTTTCCCAAGTCCCTATCTGCCTTCCAATGACTGACACCTGGGTGGCAGATGGTGCAAATGGCCCACTATATATTTTCCGGATTGATGGAAAAACTGTCAGGAACCTGGTTGCATTGGCCTGGTGCCTCATGACAGAAAAAGCTGCTCACAGGAAGTGACAGTGACTGCAAATAATCCTGATAGAGATGAGCTAGAGCTTACTGAGTTTCAAATGTTGCCTTTATTCCCTCTTTTCTTTACATTTGCATATCGTTGGATTTTTGCCTTGAGAACGTATTATGAATAAATTGGACACCACGGTATCTTAACTCTCAGACGTAATCTGCTTTTTCTGGCCGTGCGTTTTGCCTGGGACAGATGTACTTCATAGCTTGCCATGGCCTTCTGCTTACCCGGCCTGTCTGACCGCATGTGGATATGGGTTTGCACAGCTCTGTGATGAACTCCATTGTTCTACAGTGACAAAAACAACTGACCTGACACCCTCAATACAGGGAATGACCACACAGTTGAAATCTTAGCCTCATGTATTTTTAAACATTTATTTAATTATTTACTGATTTTTGTGAGAGAGGCAGAGACCTCCAACATGGTCTTATCTGCTATGATCCTTCCCTAGCCTTCCAGCAGCCATAGGCTATGTCCTGAGGCCTCTGCATACACTGGATGTGCACGTGTGTGCCCAGAGTCTACACTGGTAGAGGCTGGAAGTAGATCATGGGGCTGCCGAGTGTGTTCAGGTCAACCTGGGATCTGAAACGCAGGCTTTCTTATATGGTTTCAGTGTTAAGCAGCAATGCCCTATCACTTATGCCATCATGGCTGAGCCCCTAGCCTCACATTTAAAATAGAGAAATTGGAAGTGTTTAAAAAGGACGTGATTTCAAGTATGCATATTTTACCAAGGCAAAACTAATTCATTATCTCGCTAGAGCAGAAGACTCTACCTGTGAGACCCACCAAGGAAATCCTCTGTGTTCCCTCTTTGAGTCGATTGAGCACATGACATTTTCTCCTAGGTGCCAGGTACATGCTAGAGCCTAAGTATTACCTTCCTCAAGTTCTTCCTAAGCCCTGCCCTTTGTCCTCCCCTGTCCCACCCAGAACTCCGGGGAATTCTCAAGTTTTGTCTGGCTCTGAAACCTGTCATGCCTGAGCCATGATCTCTATTTTTTCTATTGCTTCAGATCAACTATACTCAATAGAGACTGAGATTGTTCGTGCCATGAAGATATGGAAGTTTAAGATTTCCAGAGGTCCTACATGGGAACTTTCCTACTAGGATCTGGAAGGAGCTTTGGCAATAAGTTCATGCTGTAAAACTGTAAGGGGTTTCCATACTACATTTCTTTCTTTCTTTTTTCCTTTTGTAGGTTTTTGCCATAGAGCATGTGTGCTCACTGGAGACAGAAGGAGATAGAGAAAGGTATGGAGAGAAGTCACCCCCAGCCACTGCAGGAGGGTGACCACACTGCAATCCCTTCTTCATTCTCTCCTTGGGATTTTGGGTACTCAGGCATACATGTCTGGTGTGATTTTTAAGCCACTGAGTCTGGGACTCAAACTGTGGTTAGTCATGTGGGAATTCAGTGCCTTAACCACAATATTAACTGCTGGCTCCAGCATATGATGTTTCTTTTTTTTTTTTTTTTTGGAGAGATTTTCACTGTAGGGCATGTGCGCTCGCCAGACAGACAGAGAGAGAAATAGAGACAGAAAGCGAGAAATCACCCCCCAGGGGGGATGGTCATGCCGCAATCCCTTCTCCTCCATGCTCCTCTCGGGATCTTGGGCATGCACGCACACGCGCCCGGCGTGAGTTTTAAGCCACTGGGTCCGGGACACGAACCGTGGTCGACTACGTGGGAATCCAGCGACATAGCCATTGCGCTAACTGCTGGTTTCCTCCAGCATATGATGTTTGTTAAAGAGACTTGCAAAACTGAGTTTCAAGTTCCACAAAACCTAGATCTATGCCCATGTAACAGAATGGGCATGAAAACATTAAACATTCACCTCCCCTCCTCCAAGCTGCCTATCACTGGAATATTAGAAATACCAGGAAGAAGAGCATATTCTAGTACAAGGGGGCATGTCTTTCAGCCAAGTTAATGCCCAAACTGCCTTAGCTAGCAAAACGATGAGTCCAACAAAACTAAAAAAATAAGTTTTTCTATGTAGACAGCATTTTTTTTTTTTTGAGAGGTTTTTTGCTATAGGGCTCATGCGCTCGCCAGACAGAGAGAGACATAGAGACAGAAAGTGAGAAATCACCCCCCCAGGGGGGATGGTCACGCCGCAATCCCTTCTCCTCCATTCTTCTCTCAGGATCTTGGACACGCACGCACACGCGCCCAGCATGAGTTTTAAGCCACTGGGTCCAGGACGCGAACCGCAGTGGACTACATGGGAGTCCAGCGACATAGCCATTAAGCTAACTGCTGGTTCCCTGTAGACAGCATTTTTCAGGGGAGTATTACAGCTTAATAAGAACAAGGAAGAAATCACATTTTCTAAAATCTCTTTGCCACTGTTACATGCAATAGCACTGAAGAACAGAATAAGAAATGGGAGTTCTTGATAGGAGGAGAAGAAAACTCTGAAAGTAAATTTTGACTTTTGACCAATTGTTGTAAAATGATAGCTTGAGCTCCTCTGTGGTTGGTACAACAGTACTGACACCCAGATGCCCTCTGGTAAGCAGGACCATGTGTGAGCCTTAAGGAGACTCTATAGCCCCTCTACAACAAAGGTTTTCCCAATATTCCATGAAAATTCATTACGAGAATTCATTACATAGCAGTTACAAGCACTGATTTACTACTAAACTAAAGTTCAAATCTTAACTCTCTACTTATTAGCCTGGGGACATACAACTTCATTTCTGAAAGGCTTAATTTCCTCATTTGTAAAAGAAACAGTATAATACCTACCCTAGTGAAAGATTAGGGAGACTAAAGATGATAGTATTTTAGATATTACATGTGGCACATCCCTAAGGAATATTTATTATGGCATTATTAAGGCTCTCTCTAACAGCTAGTTTTATGTGGTCCCCATCACTTGGTGAGTATATTTATGTTTAAACTGACTTTATGGAAATTGTCCTTAGTATACACCACAATGTGCAGGATTAATTCGTGTTAATTTTGTAAAATGTTTTAAGAGCCCAAGATAAAAACACCCCTGTAGGTACCTGTAAGAGTACAAGAGAAAACCGAACAGCACTGAGGAAATTATATGCAGTGACCATTCCGGTTCATGGCTAAGCACACTATGTAGCATTCCCCATGTAGCAGTGCTCCTAAAAACTACCCTCCAGGATTCTGTGAAAGTGACTCGCTAGTTGAAGATACAAATGATGCATGCACTCATGTGACACACAAAAAGGAAAGGGATTGAGAAGTTTTATAATTCGGGGGAAGCTATCAGCTTTCAAATTTGTTAAAAACTGATTGTCTATTTCCCCTTGATTCCTTTCCTCTCAGACTCACCCATTTCCCACCTTTCTAAAACATTTAAGGGACACTAATGGATGATAACGCATGTGATAATATCTTTAACTGGACCAATATACAGTGTATTCATGCTGGGAAAATTCATTTCACAAGCTGTAATGTGATACAGTGATTGAATGTATAAATAAACAAACTAAAAAATAAATTTAAACAATGATTATACAGATGTCAGCCTAAAAAGAAAAATTATCAGTAAAATTCTTTGAAACATTGACTTTATGTCCATTATTATAAATACAGAAACTTGTATTTATACAAGCATGTTTTCCTTTCATTGACTAATTAAGGGGTAGTGTGAAAGTCTGATAATAGGCATGAAAGCATTTAAAACCTATGCAACCATAAAGAAATACACACCTCAATAGTTTTAAGTTGTATCTAAGGTCTTTTTCTTTTTTCTTCATAGTCAGCCTCAGTTTGAGTCCTAGACCTGGTGGCTTGAAAATCATGCAGGGGGTGTGTGTTCCCAAAATCCCATGAGGAAAATGGAAGAGAAGGGATTACAGCATGGCCATCCCTTCTGGGGAGAGTTTTCTCACTTTCCCTCGCATCATCTCTATCTTTCTCTCTCTCTAGTGAATGCTTGTGGCCTAAAGCAAAAACCTCTTTAAAAAAAAAAACAAGCAAACAGAGTTTCACTAAAATTTAGTAATTAAGAAGGGCCCTATATTATACTGGCTGGGGTATTTGATATTATACTACCAATTTGTGATATTACACTAGAGATCTATTTAAGATACTATCATTGAGAGAAGCTAGGTGCCAGCCTATGAGACCTATCTGTACTATGCTACAAATTTTTTTAAGTTTATAATTATTTTAAAATACAAAGTTTACAAAACTCTGCTTCTGTCAACATCTTCTATACCGGGGTGGGGAAGGGGTCTTCAAAAAATTCTTAGAAAATATGTATTACTAAAATAACCTATACACAGATTTAAAATTTTTTGCACCAAAATAGAATCATGCTTTAATTCCATTTTTTCATGACCTTGTTGAAGTTTCTTTGTACTTAGGCGTTTAATAAGAATCAACTGAATAGCAAATTCCAGTCAAATAACAATACTATTTCCTTACAGAACAGTGTCCCCAAAGAACTAGACTTTCATTCACTTGCAGCACTGTACTATGGTATCCATGTATAAGTTTATTTCTTCCTAAAGAGAGAGAAAGACACCTCCAACGGAATCTTCATGCCATGATCCACCACCAGCCTCAACCATACAGACCATAACCAAGTATGTGAACACCTTGTGTATACAAGGCCTCTGGACAAAACCTGGCACTTTCTCAGGTTCAGCATTGCAGAGCTGCATTACTGCTGAGCCACTGTCTGGCACTCCACATGTTACTGAGTCTTAGTTTGACTACAGCAAGCCTTCATAGTCAATCAAACCAAGGCCTAGAATAACAAAAGCATGATTGTGTTTGGGGCATTTGTTTCCAGACACCATTTCTTTAGGAAGGCACAGCTGTCCACTAGTCTGAAATCTAGAGTTTTCATTTTGCTCTTGACACTGAGATGCAATGTTTAGCCAAATAATCTATCTGCTCTTTTCCTTTTAACACAGAATGCATGCAAAATTATGAGATAGTTAAAGGTTTCCCTTAGTGCCCCTCTATCAAATACTCTCTACTTGTTTGTGCTTGACCTGATTCTATTGCAGAAGACTGACGAAGCAAAGGAGTGCTATGGCAGTACATTGCAGCAGCTGGGTGGCAGAGCCTTCTCCTGGAACTGCCACCTTAGCACATGGCAGCCATCACTGTAATCGCTGTCAGTGAAGTTACTAGGATAGCCATAGATGAAGTGCAGGGGTGGGGATGAACTCCATTGACTCTCACGGTTTTGACAATCACTGCGAATCAAGGCATTGTAACCTGACAGCAAGAATTAGCCTGTGGGATGTTAGTTCTGCACCATGCTCTCTGCTCTGTGTTTCCTTAAGGAGCTCACAGAACATTTTCCACATGGCATCCCTCTGTGTGGCTTCTTTTCCTGTTGTATCTGTAACTGGTTGCTATAGCTTATGCCTTTCAATTTGTGGCTGCTCTTTGCTTTATAATAAAGATTGTTGCTTTCTGCTTGGTTAGGCTCCTGATCTTATGTTATTTCCACAGGCTTTTGGCATCCCTTGGTTAAAGCCCACATTTCTTCAATCCCTCCTAGTTATTTCTGTTCCAAATTCACAGCTATGTGGGTGCTAAAGTCATTCATATAGAGAGAGGCTGCTCCGTTATTAGCAGGAGGAAATCACACTGGAAGGACAGCACCGCTTTGCTGGAATTCAGTAACAATTCTCTCCATATATCACCCACCTACACTGCAGCCTCAGATTCCAGAAATTACTTCTCTACATAGGGGTGTCTTTTGTGATTCTGGACCATATCTTTGAAGACATCTTCTTAGTTCAGTGTTCCCACATTTGCCCTAATACTCCAGTAAGGGGAACAGTTCTTATAGATAATTACAAATACATATGCTATCAGGGCCCTCTTAGGTGCTTTCCAAGTTTTCTCACTGTTTATCTTTCCTTGGAACTCATCTCATGTACTAGCTGCAGCTGGCGTAATAGATCACTCTAGTTAACAAGATGCTGTCTGGCATCCTTCCAATAGCAGCCACGTGTTTTGCATTTGTGTGGTCCTTGCCCCAGACAACTCTGTAGAACTGTGACTAGAAAACCCAGCACTGGGAAGAGACATCAGCACCATAGTCTGCCATGCTTCAGTCTCTCTCACAAAGCCTACATTCCTGGGGACTCTTAAGGGGATGGATTTACGCAAAGGTGAGATTTACTTCATCATTTAAATCATCAATAACTGAATGTAAGTGACATGGCACAGAGGGCTGAAACTGAGACAACATATTTCAATAGCAGAGCCTTCTTCAACTTTGGAGTCTTCAATGGGGCCCGAGGCTGAAGTGGCATTGTCTACACAAAGTCAGCTCTAGCTAGATTTGAAAAACTCTGTTCTTGATTTACTGATGTTTTTAAGCTTGAAGTTTGCATTTCCATCTCAGAAACTATGCAATACATTTAAAGGAATGTTTTTAAACATTGGACTCTTGCAGTTCTTAAAACAAATTTGAAGGCAGCAAATGACGCAGCCAGAACTGAGGTGTGAATGTGGATTCAGTGTGCAAGTGTTTCTGAAAACACCCCTGCCTAGTTTTTCAGCATTTCAGAAAGTCTGTTTTTTCCAAGAGAGAAAGAAGACTCCCATATCCATGTGGTGACTATGTGACTCTGTTCTGCAATACCACTGTGCCCTTCAAGTTCTCATAGACTTACACTAGGTGTCTTCAAAAATGTCATGGATGGAAACGCAGATTATGAAAACTGTAAACAGGCTTCAAATTTTTTTGCACCCAAAAAACTGTAATTCCATTTTTCCATAAACATTTTGAAGCCTCCTTGTATATTCAGCCCTTCATTTGTCTTTATAAAACTAAAGAAAAGATATACTAATTGTCACCCTGTACTCCCTTCAGTGATACCAGTGCTATGGAACTCAATTCAAAATAAAATATTTAGACACATTAGGGTGGATTGAATGAATAACTCCACAGAAGTAAAATACAAGATACAGTAGATAAGAAATTCTACAAAGAAATATAATTTTGAACTCTAAGCTGATAAAAAAAATGCCTTATTTCTGTACTTCACCTCAAATATTCTTCTCTGTTTATCCTTTTCCTTTCTCTTTTATGCTCCCATGTATGAATGACTTGTTTGATCAACACTCACAAAACACTTATAAGCTCAACAGAAGCTGGCTAACACTTTTTTTAAAAGTAAACTTTAAAACATGATTCTTAGGACAGCAAGTGGTATGGTGGTAAAGGCACTGGACTCCCACATGGCTGACTGTTTACATTCCAGACTCAGTATCTAGAAAATCATGCCAGGTACTTGTGTGTGCATGCCCAAAATCCTGAGAGGGAAATGGAGAAGGGATTGTGATGTGGGTGTGGCCATCTCCCCTCAGGGGTGATTTCTCACATTCCCTCCCACTATCTGTCTCTCTCCAGTAAGCACACACTCCCTATGGAAAAAAAAAAAAAATGATGCTCTACCTTCTTAGAGGTGTAGCAGCACAAGTGGGGGTTGACCCTTGCCTCATTTCCCCTGAGATAGTGTCCTGCTCACTTCAGAGCAGTGGCGTTCCACAGGCTTGGGCAGTGGCTCATGAATCAGTTCTTTGCTCTACTTACCTAACCTCTGTTACAATTAGGGATGGCCATAAAAACTCACACCGGGCGCGTGTGCATGCATAGCCAAGATCCTGAGAGGAGAATGGAGGAAAAGGGATTGCGGTGTGGCCATCCCCTCTGGCAGGTGATTTCTCACTTTCTACTTACCTAACCTCTGTTACAATTAGGGATGGCCATAAGACCCTGTTCTATCCAGTGACATGTCTTCTGGGTGGTGGGGGGAGGAAGTGGGGTGAGGCTGTTTAGAGAAAGCTTATGCTCATGTTTTCCAATAAAAAGAGGGTGAAATTCCTGGTCTGATCTTCCTTCTCCCCCCCTTCTGTCTGCTGGAGCACAGACATAAAGCTAGGCTGAAGTAGCCATCTTGTGGTCATGATGTGAAAACATTAAGTAATAACCAAATTAATCATAGAGCTGCCAGCTGGGATGTCATAAACCACCGAAACAGCATCATCAGTTGTATTCCTTGAGATGTTCTGCATATAGAAAAGCCTTCGTTATTCAATATTAGTAGCCAAATAGTTCCTAAAGGACACAGGATGCCCTCCATGTAAAGGATTAAATAGTTGAGACACTAGTTCAGATGATTTAACAATGTATACACATTTATGACACCTAGATTGAATAGAAACATGCCTGGTCAGAAACTGACCAATTGGGACCAGCAGTTAGCATAATGGCTATGTTGCTGGACTCCTATGTAGTCGACCACGGTTCACGTCCCAGACCCAGTGGCTTAAAAACTCACACCGGGCGCGTGTGCGTGCATAGCCAAGATCCCGAGAGGAGAATGGAGGAGAAGGGATTGCGGTGTGGCCATCCCCTCTGGCGGGTGATTTCTCACTTTCTATCTCTCTGTCTCTCTGTCTGTCTGGCGAGTGCATGTGCCCTATGGCAAAAAATAAAAATAAAAAAATAAAAAAACCCTCTCCCCCCCAAAAAAAAGAGAAGAGAGAGCTACTGAGAAGTTTACTTTTCTGTCTCATCTGTGTCTCTGCCACATTACAAGGCAGAGGCCAAGACATCCTTTTATGGCCATTATTTCCTAGAGTTATCATTCCTGCCCTTTCATAACCATTAGCAAAAAGAAAAAATCAATACTTAGAAATGAATATGGCAAGAAGGTTTACATTCCCAGTCTGACTGTGCCTTTTACCCTTAGTTCAAGAACTGAATTTGGGACAGACCTCAAGCACAAGGATTAAAAAAAATACTGAAGAAAATACTGAAGAGAAGACAAACTATACTTCCCAGGGCGTCTGAGGAAAGCAAAAAGAATCTCTGTCAAACAAAATAAGTAAGAGTGATGAAAGGAAGAGAGGAGGTAAGAAATGAAAGTCTTATGCATTTGGAGGAGGGATTAGTCACCAGAGTTTATGAAGACCAAGATTTGAAGAGAAAACAGAGGATGTTAAGAAATATCATTGTGAACTGTTCTGAAAATCTTCTAGTCTTGAAAATTTCAAGAAAATACTTGAGTTACTTTTAGTCTATTCTCAATGCAACCCAGTCTGAAATTGGATTACATGGGCTCATAACAATGCATCCATATTTAAACTTCCAATATATGGATACGAAAATGGTAATTAATAGCCCAAGCCAATAAGTAAACCCACATATAAAAAAAAATCTCTGAACAATTCACAAAGAATATAGAAACTAACCATTAATAGAAACATGAATAAGAGCTAAAACCCCTTAAAGTCACAGCTGAAGGGATGCTATAGGTCAGCATGTGCATTGTACCGATAAAGAAGCTAAGACCAAAACAGGTTAATGGACTTATCAAAGGTTACGTCCAAGGACTACCCCCCTTTCCATGGCATAGTCCTATTGATCTGCTGCTCGCAATATCCATAGATCAGTCAGCAGTTCAGGCCTCAGACTTACATTTTATACACTTTAGACCAATGGGAGCTACAAGAAACTATGAGTGACATTTACTTCAAGAAGAATGGAAGAAGTAAATTACAGGAAAAACACAGTTGAGCATGGGTAATGACATCTGCCAACAGCAAAGGGAACATGAGCTCATCTACCATGACACCAAGAAATGAAACTAAAATGAAAGACAAAGGTGTTTTCCAGGTGCTATCATCCATTCTGGCTCTCCAGGGTACATAAATACTGACTACGTAGTTTGAATCCAAACAGTGGTACAGAGGTATAGTGTGGACCTCAGTCTAGCTCTTACAGACCCCCAGTCTTAGACTCTTTTCTTCTTTTTTTTTGGAGAGATTTTCGCTATAGGGCGTGTGCGCTCAGTAGACAGACAGAGAGAGACATAGAGACAGAAAGCGAGAAATCACCCCTCAGGGGGGATGGTCATGCCGCAATCCCTTCTCCTCCATCCTCCTCTCGGGATCTTGGGCACGCACGCACACGCACCCAGCATGAGTTTTAAGCCACCGGGTCTGGGATGCAAACCGCGGTTGGCTATGTGGGAGTCCAGCGACATAGCCATTATGCTAACTGCTGGTTCCCAACCCAATCTTAGACTCTTTATAAATCTCTAGATGCGGTCAAAGTTTGGATAGAATCGGGTGAAAATATGGCATCTGCCTACTGAAAAAAAAAATAATAGCAGGTAAGAGACTCCTAGGTCCTTGCAATCTTGACAGAGACCCATGTTCTTTAATTTTCAAATAAAAGACACACTGAAAGAGAATAAAGAATGCACAAGCACAGGCAAGATGAATAAAGCAAAGCTCCCTCATGCAAAATGATATGTTGTTGTGATATAATGTGTCATGCACATTAAAGAAAAGTAAAATCTTGGGACCAGCAGATGGCATAATGGCTATGTCACTGGACTCCCATGTAGTCAACTATGGTTTGAGTCCTAGACCCAGTGACTTAAACTCATGCCAGGTGCATGTGCATGCATGCCCAAGTCCCAAGAGGAGAATGAAGGAGAAGGGATTGCAGCATGTCCATCCCCTTGGGGGGTGATTTCTTGCTTTCTGTCTCTCTGTCTCTCTCTGTGAATGCACACACCCTATTGTAAAAACCTCTCCAAAAAAAAAAAAAGTAATATCTCTCTATCGATGACACAATGGAAAGAGAGGCTGAATGAACTTGCATGGAGTGAGGAAGGAAATATCTCCCTTTGTCATACATGCAAGGGATTCCAATCATGGCATAGGAGCACTTCCTTATCAGACTTTGCAACTCACAAACTCTCAAGATCTTATATAGGCATTTCTACAGAGTTCTAGATTTCATCATTTTCCAATTTAGCCAACATTTACTAATCACTTTATCAGGCACTGTGCTAGAGTCTGGAAATGTTCAATTATTGTTTAGAAGAGATTGTATGTAGACACCTGCTCTTTGGACTTCTAAGAGGCATCTTTGGACTTCTGTTCTCTGCAATATGGTTAAGCAGACAACCTGAAGACCTTCCAGCAACAAAATATTTAGAAATACCTAACCTAACAGCCATTAAAATGCTTAGCTGAGTTCACAAGGACAAACAAGAAAGAGGAAACAGGTAACTGAAGCATTCAATCTGAGAGTTAACACTGGGATTATGTTGTGGTGATTTTCTGTTAAAATGTAACAGACTGTGTCCATACACACAGGTGTTCTTTTACATTTCCCAGACTTCCTTGCTGTTAGGATGATAGTGACTATGCTCTAGTCAATGGCATGTGGGTGGGAGTGATTACTACTAGATATATACTATGTACTTTTCTACAAGCTCTCTTCCATCTATGCATCCAGAAGCAAAGGAAAGTGGGAAAACTATGTGGTAAAAAGCATTCTTATCTCCAACTCGTTGTTTAGAGAAAGGTACTCAAGGGAGGCACTCAATGTTTTTTGGATAAAGTGTAATAATAAACTTGTATTTTGTTAAGCCTCTAAGATGTTGGAGTCATTTGTTATGCCAGCTGGCATTAGATATTGGTACATAAGGTTACCTAAATTCCCAATTTAATTATTCCTCAAAAATAGGAGATGAATTATAAGTTTTTGTGAGAGAATGATGTAAAGTTATGCCCCACATTATATCATCTAATAAAGGTGGAGTCTAGAAAAAGCTCAAGCCAAGAAGACAATAATGAAGTTTATTTTCCTTACTAGAGCTCTGGCTGAGAAATAACACACCAAATACTTTCTCAAGAATTTGATATCTGGGAACCAGCAGTTAGCGTAATGGCTATGTTGCTGGATTCCCACGTAGTCGACCGCGGTTCGCGTCCTGGACCTGGTGGCTTAAAACTCATGCCGGGCGTGTGTAGGTGTATGCTCAAGATCCCAAGAGGAGAATGGAGAAGGGATTGCGGTGTGACCATCCTCCCTGTGGGGGGTGATTTCTCGCTTTCTGTCTCTATGTCTCTCCTTGTCTGTCTGGCGAGCGCACACGCCCTATAGTGAAAACCTCTCAAAAAAATAATTTCATTTATTCTATAAGATAATCGACCGCGGTTCGCGTCCTGGACCTGGTGGCTTAAAACTCATGCCGGGCGTGTGTAGGTGTATGCTCAAGATCCCAAGAGGAGAATGGAGAAGGGATTGCGGTGTGACCATCCTCCCTGTGGGGGGTGATTTCTCGCTTTCTGTCTCTATGTCTCTCCTTGTCTGTCTGGCGAGCGCACACGCCCTATAGTGAAAACCTCTCAAAAAAATAATTTCATTTATTCTATAAGATCTATTTGTAAATGCATCACTTTAATAACAGATGTTCATATCAACCATGACCAGTTTAAACAACAAAGTTAAAAATGAATCACAGTGTGGTAGAGATCCTAGAATGGATGGTATAGTTAAAGCTTTAATTTATAGATGAACCCACTTAGTCTCAGAGATGTGAAGTAACTTCCTAAGGCTGCACAGCTTGTCCCTGAGAGTCTGGCATAGCTAAGAACATAATTCAGACAGTCAGGCTGCACAACACACGGCCTCTCGTTTCCAGTTGCATTTTGCACCAGGGCAGCTATTTAGAAAGTGTGTTGCACAATGATCTGTCTTCATAAAGACGTTCATCGAAAAGGGAAGAGTGATTTCTTTTACATGCTGGAGCCTGAGAAGCAGTGCATTCCGCTATTTTCAAAAATCATTTCTGTAGAACATCTTATCCCCTTAGGAGATGGAGTAAACGTGCTCTTCTTGTATGCTAACTACCATGGACAAACAGGTCATCCATTTATTGCTCTTTTGACCAATTGCGGTGGGGCTGTGTAATAGGAGAAATGAAACGGAGAATTTGTAGCTGAGCCATACACACGTTGGTCCTCTGGAATAGAGGGAAGTGACAATTTTCTCAGAGTAGTCAGGGAATGTCAATTAGAAATGGAGAAAAGGTCCAGATGAGAAAGCAGAGATGATTAAAATAAAGAGAAAATTAACCTATGTTTCAGGGGCTCATCACTGAAAAAGAAAGTGAGCAGGGTGGAGAATAAGGATCGGAATCACATTAATACTAAATAGAAAGAAAAATGCATCCATGAGGGGAGAGTATGGGGGAGGAAGTGGATCTCAAGAAGTGTAAAACAAATTGGGAATGTTTAGATTCTTTTCTGAAATCCTGTAGCTAGTATAAAATCTTTAGTAATTAAAAAGAAGAAAGAGAGAGAGAAGGGAGAGACAGAGTGGGAACAAAGGAGGGAACGAGAAAGAGAGAGAGGGAGAGAAAGAAGGAAGGAAGGAAAGGAAAAAGGAAGGAAAGGAGGAGTAGGTTTGGTTTTGTTTTTTGTTTTTTGTTTTTTGTGTTTTTTTTGAGAGGTTTTTGCTACAGGGTACATGGGCTCACCAGACAGAGAGAGACAGAGAGACAGAAAACAAGAAATCACCCCCCATGGGGGATGGCCATGCCGCAATCCCTTCTCCATTCTCCTCTTGGGATTTTGGGCACGCATGCACATGCACCACGCATGAGTTTAAACCATCGCATCTGGGACTCAAACCATGGTCGACTACATGGGAGTCCAGCGACATAGTCATTACACCAACTGCTGGTCCCGTAGATTTCCCTTTTAATGTTACATTTTCTAGACCTTTCTCTGAGCATCCCTCCCAAACAGATTTCTGTTCGAATCTGCCTGTCTCCAAATCCCAACCCTCTGCTCTGCTCTGCTGCAACATCTAGATTTCAGGTGTTAGTGGCATGGCGCCTGGCCAGGAACATCTTCAGAAGTAGTAGTAGCTCTTGCCCAAGAGCCCTGGCCCCAGCTCTCTTCCTTCCATGATACTCATTTTACTGGAGAGCCACTTAACCACAATTCAAGTAGCAGCCAAGGCCACAGGCAGCCCTGGTGGTGATCAGGCTGAGTCAGAGGATGTAAGTCTTAAAGGAAAGGGGAACACTTTAAGAACACAGAGGTTGCTGAGAGCATTGTAGAGAGTCCACGAGAGACAAAGAGTGCATGAGATCCCATTCCACTTCACATCATAAGGGCTATAATACGAAGGATATACTGTTCAAATACATGAGGTCAACTTGAAAAGTCAGTTGGCTGTTCAAAAGTAACCTAGTTATTCCAACTAATAAAAGTTCTGTAATGTTAAATCTCCTCTTTCACAATTTTAATTTCTCACTGTCTACCCACAGGTTTCTCTCACCCTGAATTATCTCCCATATAAAAAAAGAAAGAGAAAAGGACTAACAACTTTGTTCCTCTCCTTTTCATTCTCTTTTTCACTGACAAACAGATAATGTGCTCCGTCTCTCTCTGTGGTTCTCATGCATCTTCTAATTTGTCTTTCATTGCTCAAGTCTTAACGATTGGGCTGGGCATCAGCATTTCACTGTTGTAGTTTTTGCTTCAGATTTTCTAGTCTTCTCAGGCCTTACCTGACTAGCCCTTACCAATAGTCATTCTTTCTTCATTTGTATAATTGTTCTTCCTTCTGATTCATCATCCATTTCTTTGACTGGTATTTCTCTGTCCTCGGGTTCCTCTTTTCACATTACCAGGTTTGAAATGTTCTTGAGCCTGGTACTTCACTTTATCTCTCACTTCACTACTGAACAAATGTTTGGGGCAACTTCATCTCCAGGCTGATAGGAAGATGACTCAGAAATTCCAATTTCCACAGTTATTTTTAACAATGTTCAGAGGACAAAGAGCAACTATACGTTTCTGTGAACTTTCTTCATGAGTAGATAAAACATCCCCCAGAAGCTCATTAGCAGGCTTAGTTAATTGTCCCATTTAATTGACCCAAATTGGGTCACATGACAGCAAGTAGTTATTGAACCAATGACAGACAAGAAAAATAGAATTTTCATGGTGGCTAATCCCAGTCAGTTTGAGAAGGAATTATTAGGTTGTCAGGAAAGTCTTGACATATTTTTCTATGTAAAAACGCATCATGACTTTCCCAACAACCCAAAATATTCATCAGGATCCTAGCAGAAGAGGTTAATAAAGGACACTTGGACAAAGTAAAGGAAGACCAGAAAGGTTAGTGCAGTTACCGGGGTCTCATTACAACATGACCACAGAGGGCCTAGGGAGGATTGTCACCCTTAGATGTGAGAGGGGACAAAGGATAAAGTTATGTGAGGAGATTCCTTAAGTGGAAATACGGTTTTCTACACAATTATTTTGGGTATAATTTACTGATATTCTGTGTTGATTTTTAAAGTAATCTTGTATCCAGCAAACTGATCAACTTTATTAATTAATTAATTAATTTATGTATTTATTTTTCAGAGGGAGATTTTTGCAATAGGACATGTGCACTTGCTGGAGAGACAGAGAGAAACAGAGAGATGGAAAGAGAGAAATCACTCTCCAGGAGGGATGGTCCCACCACAATCCCTTTTCCTCCACTCTCCTCTTGGGATTTTGGGCATGCATACACATATACACCCGGCTTGAATTTTAGGCTGCTGATTCCGCGACTCCAATCATAGTTGACTATGTGGGAGTCCAGGGGTGTAACCATTATACCATCTGTCGGGTCCCAGATCAACTTTATTTTTAGTTTGTGGATTAATGTGCATGTGTTCATGTGTATATGTGCGTGTTCATGTATCTCATCATCTGTAAGTAATCACATACCATCCTATCCCTTTCTTTTTTTTTTTTTTTTTGATAGGTTTTTGCTATAGGGCGCATGTGCTTGCCAGACAGACAGAGAGAGACAGAGAGACAGAAAGCGAGAAATCACCCCCCAGGGGGGATGGCCACGCCACAATCCCTTCTCCTCCGTTCACCTCTCGGGATCTTGTGCACGCATGCACGCATGTCCAGAGTGAGTTTTAAGCCACGGGGTCCAGGACGCGAACCGCGTTCAGTCAACTACGTGGGAGTTCAGCATAGCCATTACGCTAATTGCTGGTCCCCATCCTATCCCTTTCAATCTGTATCCATCATTTTTTATTTTTGAACTGAATCAGCCAGACTTTCTGGGCTATGCTGGAAACTTGCAGTGAGAACATGTATCCATGATTTATTTCTATTTTAAACAGAATGCATCTAAATTTTCTCTATTATGTTTGCTATTTTCTCTAGGTTTTTATTAGATAACCTCATCATCTCCTTCTATTCCCAATGGCTCTTCTTATTTTAATCCCTCATTATCTCTCCCCAGGAATACTGCAACAGTCTAACATATTTATCTGCCTTCGGTCTCATACCCACAAATTCATCATCTGCATTGTGATCAAGGTAATACTCATAAAATGCAAATCCGATCATTACTCTACGTACTCAAAATCATTCATTAGCCTTCTGAAATGCATATAACACTCAAGTCCAGGCCACTGATGAAAAATAGTCAACTCTCCAATAGCAATCAGAACTTCCTCTTATACAACTTCCTACTAAAGAGATGAGAATATAGTCTCTGCAAATGAAAATACCTCTGTGTTTCCTAGACAAATCCTGAGCCCCTTTCAAGTCTAAGTTGTCACAATTTTTCACAAATAGCTTTCTGAAGAGGGTTTTTCATAAGCTTTTTTCTCTATTTTTCCCCAAAATTCCTCTCCTCTCCTTACCACAAGTTATATCTCTATTATCTGTGTATCACAAAATTTTCACTCCACTGCCAACAAAATTCAATTCTCGAATAGATTTTAGGTTGTACCCTTATAGAAAGACTGAGTCCAATATGCAAAGTAATTGAAGTATGACCACAGCCCAACCACTAGCTAGTGAGCATCCCCTCCTTCCTTTCTTAGTAAATAACAAAACTTTTGGCTAAATTCTAAGGCTTTGGTCTTGTTTTGTACAATACCCTTGCAACCCCCTTGTCCATGCTAAGCTTCTGTGATATCTACATGTGACCATTTCCATAACAAGCTCTGCTAGGTCAGGTCTGCTATATTTTCACATGTGTGTTTCCCCTGCCTGCACTCTTCTTCCACTGGAAGCCTATTCTCTTACAAAACTCATTTCATATGTCATTTACTTTTGGAAGTTTTCTCTTCTAACCCCAGGGAATAAGGATTCCTTCTTCTGTACAGTTTTTCATTTTTTACCATACTTTTTATACTATTTTTTAACTTCTTCACTGGGACTGTGTGTCATGCACAATTTGGCTCCAAGATGGCTTGCAATAGTTTTGATGAAGAAATGAGTGACTACATGAATGAATACAGAAATATCTCCCTTTTTCTAAGGAACAGATCTGGCCAAGTTCTTGGCATGAGATCAGTAATCTACACCTTTCTATTCTGTCAGTTCACAAGGCAATAGCAGCAGGCTTCTCTTATCCAAAGATGGCCAAGGAAGACCTTCAGAAGTAGAGCCACCTTGGTTACTCAGGGACAGTCAAACTAGGTCCTGGAAGCATTCACCTCCTCTTCCATCTGTACATTACTCACCTTTATTATTCTCAGGGAGGAAAATAAGGCAGCAAAGCTCATAGCTGATGTTTTCCCCACTGAAGGGAAGCTCCCATTTGAGAATCCTCCAACTGGCGAAGGTAAGAGCTCAGAGAAGAAAATGCTACCTGGCATAAATGTGGAACTGAAAAGTACCCCAAGCAACAACACTGTGCGGGAGGGAATGGGAGCCTGCGGGGGAGCTACAGAGGAAGTCTCTAACTCGCACCAACACCAGCTTTGGAACAGGAGGAGAAACAGCTAGGCATGTACTATATGAACTGTGCTAAAGTATCTCATTTACTTATCATGAGAGACCTGCACAATCAGTATTATTCCCATTTTTTTTTTTTGGAGAGGTTTTTGCTATAGGGCGTGTGTGCTCGCCAGACAGATAGAGACAGACAGAGAGATAGAAAGTGAGAAATCACCCCCCAGGGGGGATGGCCATGCCGCAATCCCTTCTCCTCCATTCTCCTCTTAGGATCTTGGGCATGCACGCACACACACCCTGCGTGAGTTTTAAGCCACCAGGTTCGGGACGTGAACCACAGTCGACTATGTGGGAGTCCAGCGACATAGCCATTACGCTAACTGCTGGTTCCCAGTATCGTTCCCATTTTATAGGTGGAGACCTCAGGGCTGAGTGAAATCAAGTTGTTTATCAAGGTTATAGAAAGGAATTCTCTAGCCCCAATTACAAAATTAGGTCTCATTGTCTCCCAAAGAATTTATTGTTCTCTTGTTACTTACTTAACCCTGAACCACAACACACTTTAGTCTGAAAGCAGAAATGTCTTCAACTTGTTGCCATCCTCACAGCCACCTCACTCCCCAGTGTGCCTAAGCTGGGAGTCTACTGTAGTACAATATATCAAGTTATTTCTATAAAAGAGAGAACTCAGCAAGCATTTAATGCTAGTTTTCATCAAACTGACCACCCACCTCTCCTGTACTAAGAAGCAAGAACAAGAGCAATTAGACTGTGGTGATGGATGTCAGACTGAAGGAAATAGACAAGAAGGTGGTGTTATACTTTTAAAAGAGGGCTGCTCTATTTTAAAAACAACATGAATCAAAATTTAAGCTAAACTGTAATTTCCGTAATTTGGTGAATAAAATGAAATTAAACTTCTATTCATGTCTAGTTCAAAAAGGTTTTGATTGTCATATTATATTTTCCATTGCACAGAAATAAAAAATTGGGAGTTCATTCTAGATTTGCAATAGTAATTCAAGGCTGTCATGTGAAAGAGGCATTTGATGTGTTTTGCTTGATCCCAGGGGCGGAACTAAAGCCAACAAATGGAAACCTCAGAGAGCATAATAAAAAATAAATAAATAAAACTTTCTGTAATGGATAGAGCTGTCCAAAGATGGAAAGAGTTGCTTCCAGTAAAACTGGCTCCCTAAAAATAATCAAAAGTACATGGAACAGCATTTAGTGGGGTCCTTCAAAAAGACAAAAGACCCTAGTGGAATTCCATCAGATGATCGCTCAGAACCTTTTCCAACTTGCAGTTCATTGGTTCTAGAACATGTCAAAGGATTTCTATTTTTTTCTGCTATTGGTTAAACACCTTACATTTATTAGGAAATGATGTATTATCATGTCAGTAATTTATCTTCATATGTACTCAAGGACTTAATTTGTGTTATGGCTTCCATGTTGCCCTTCATTAATATTAAATGTTAACAGTCTTTACTTATAGTAACTAGCTGCACTGGATTTATTCTGTATAAGGGGACTTCAAAAAGTTTACGAAAAGTGTGTTTTATGAAAAAACCATGCTTAGATTTCAAATAAACATTTTTTGTACCAAAACAAACTGATATTTTATTTCCACTTTTTCATGAACTTTTTAAGTTTCTTCATTTTATGGTGAGCTTTATAGCCCTTGATTAACAAGTTTACTGTTAGCATTAATTAAATATTGATAATCCACAAAATCAACAGACATAGAGTTTCACTTTTTTTCAAATTCTGACATGGAGGACAATAGATGGCATGGTGGTTAAGGCACTGGATTCCCACATGGCCAACCATGGTTCGAGTCCCAGATCTGGTGGCTTGAAAGGCATGTTGGGCACATGTGATAACTTCTAAAATATTCAGTTCCACTAACATGTATTTAACTTCTGCTGTGATCTTCAGGCTTCCTAACCAGGCAAACATTTCTTCTGTCTTAGTAGAGCTTACAGTATGAAAATGAAGAGAGACAATTAAGAGTTAAGTTTCAATGTTGGTGATAAACACCATGGTAGAGGTTATTATAGAAGTTTAGAGAATTATCGATCTTGGGTCATGGAAAGGTGGAGACAATACAAAGAAGTCTTCAAGGTAAAGGGATGGCTAAGTGGAAACACCAGGGGTGAATAGCAGTGAGCCATGGTAAAGGCCTAGGAGAAAAGAGAAAAGAACTCCAGAAAGAAGGGCAGGGCAAATCCATGGCCTGGTGGGTCACAGAGTCCCAGTTCCAGCATACTGAAAAACACACTGGGTGTGTGTGCATGTGGGTGAGGTGGCCAAAATCTCAAAAGGGAGGAGAAGTGGAGAAGAGATTGAAGCTGACCACACCCAACTGGTGCACCCCACGCCCCATCTCTCTGCCTAGCTAATGAATGTACACACCCTCTGGGTTTTTTGCACACTCAGAATCACTGAAGTGAGACAGAGCAAGGTGCGCTCCAGAAACTAAAAGCAGCTCAGTATAGAAGTGAGGATTGAAGAAGAAGGCATAAGAGTGATAAGAGTGTGTAGAAAGAAATTAGGATGGAGAAAAAGGCATATAAAATAATAAGTGAATAAAAACCAAATAGGCCTTTAAGGTTTATACCACAGATTATGGCTCCTTCTGAATTTTCACAAGTATCCCTCACATACCTATTTTCCCACATTACCTCCAACTCAGAGAGTTACTTTTTTTTTCTGTTTTTCAAGCTCCATGAATGGTACCACCATCAACCCAGCCACCCATGCCTCCTAAGTTTCTCTTGTATCTTCACCTTTTCACATCTTCATAAACGCTACTGTGTTTTATCCTGGTTTACAGCCAGAGCAAGGAAGTCTTTTTGTTTTTGATTTACCCTTTCCCTTGCCAATCCTTGTTCAGCATTATCTCCTACCTTAGCTGGAAGCAAAGTGTACCGTGTAGAGAGCACTGGGATTTAAGAGTGAAGAAGTAGAGACTGCCCACCAAAATTTCACCTGTGGCCAAGAGTCAGACTTAATAAATACGGCTGATGTCCCTAGCCAAGTGCCATGTGGAAAACATGAGAACAATGTCTCTTTC
>NW_006208722.1:133417-147246 GCF_000334495.1 Tupaia belangeri chinensis
TTTCTCCAAAGCCCTACCCTGCATGCACACACACACGTGCGCGCACACACACACACACACACACACACACACACATCCTTTACAGATACCTGTTGCTAGGACACAGCCCTGAGAAGGCTCCCACAAACAATGATTTTTGGCATTGTGCTTAGGGGCAGACACACCTCAGACTTGTCAGACCTTTCCTGTGCTATCGCCAAGCCTTCCTAATTGGCCATAAACACTGTTAGGAAGCTTGGCAGCCTTGGAATTGGCAGCCTCCTATAAGCACGCTGCACTGAAAACCAAGTACTGTCCACTGTTCCCTTTCCACTTTTTATCCTCCAGTACCAAAAAAAAGGAGTTGAAAGAAGGAAAACGTTGATCAAAAGATACGAAATTGTAATTACTTAAGAGGAAAAAGTTTAAGAAATCTATGGTACATCACAGTAACTACAGTTAATAATATTTGTATACTGGCAAATTGCTGAGAGAGTAGATTTGAAGTGTCACCACACACACACGAAATAAGTATGTGAAACAATTCATATATTAATAAGTTTAATTTATCTACCACACAAACTTGTGTGGAAAAGAACTTCAAAAAGTGTGAAAATTAAAATTAAATTATAATTTTATTTTTTCACAAAAAATTCTGAAATTCAGTTTTTCATCGTATACATTTCCACAATCTTTCTGAAGAATCCTTGTACATGTAGCAAAACATGTTGTAAACAATAAATATATATCATTTGTCAAATAAAAATTATGTAAAGTTAAAACGAAGCTATCAGGAAGATTATTCACATGCTGGATTCCCAGCGATGCTATTAAGATACGTTCTGGATTTTTCTTCTACACGACACTTGCTAAAAATAAGTTTGTGGGTTGGTTGATAACATCACTAGTCAAATAATTGCCTTTTAAGCTTAATTTTTTTTTTGTCAATATAGATGTTATTTTTGTGTGCCATGTTTTTCTCACCTTTAAATACCAACATATGAGTTTACTTCTGACTAAGGAAAAGGTCAGAAGACAGTGGAAAAGCACTATGAAACAAGTTCTTGGAGAAACACTGTGATCATCGGGTCTAGTCAGTGAGTAGGATATTATATAAAAAGTTAGGCCTTTAGTTAGAACTGATTTGGGCTGTATTTAAAGCCACACAGTCATTAGCAATTTCAGTGGGAGGGCCAAGAAGAGCTTAATGTTTCCTAAGCCATTTAGGGTCTGTGCTAAAGTATGAGCTTCATTTCCATTCTGCATCTTTGTGTCAATGGATTTTGTACTACTGCATTTTCTGTGACCATCCTTGCCATTTTATCAGAAACAGTACTAGGAAGAAAGCTGAATTTCCCCCAACAGATTTCCAGTACAAAGAAGCATATTCCTAATCCTTTTTTTTTAATTTGCAGAATTTGCCCTTTGAACATGTCTAATTGCATGTTAAAGTTTTGTCACACATATGTTACCTGTACTATAATCATGATACAAGATCCTTCTATCAGGTCCCAACAAGTTCTCACAGAACACTCATTTGCTTCCTCCTACCCACTGAACCCTGTCAATACCAATCTGCATTCCATCACTGTATTTTTTTTCTTTCCTATAATTTTATATGAACAGAATTATACAATATGGAACATTTTGTTTCTGGCTTATTTTTCTTAGAGCAATACTTTTGTGGTTCAGCATCAATGCAAATATCAGTTTGTTCCTTTTTATCGCTACTTGCATTTGGTTGCATTTCACTGGGTATTTAATATGGCTATTCCAAAATTTGTCTATATACTCTGTAGCTATCAACATTTGGGTCGTTTCCAGTTTTTATTATGATGAGTAAAACTGCTACAAACATTCATTTATGCATCTTTGTGCTGATATCATCAAATGAGTTTGCATATATTTTTCTCTCTATTATCTGGAAGAAGTTGTTTCATATTGATATTTCTTACTAAACTTTGGCAAAATTTCTCTAAGAAAGTCATTGGGCCTGGAGTTTTCTTAGGGGAATTTTTTATTTATTATAGATTTTTGTTATAGGTGTGTAACTTACAAGAGAGAGAGAGAGACAAAGAGACAGAGAGGGTGAGAAACCACTCCCTTTACCCCTCTGGGTAATGGGGATGGCCACCACAATACCTTCTCCTCCATTCTCTTCTCAACATTTTGGGCAAGCGCATGTGCCCAGCGTGATTTTCAAGCCACGGGGTTCAAGACTCGAACCACATAGTCATCTATGTGGAATCTAGCATCTTAAACACCAAGCCATCTGCTGACCCAGGTGGATATATTTTTAACACCAAATTAATTATATTTCTTTCATAGGTATGAGGATACAAGTTTTATTTCATTTAATTTATTATTTTTTTATCTTGTATCCTTTCTGGTCAGTTTTGCTTTTAAAGGACTTTTCCATAATCTATAAGTAGTCAAGTTTGTATAGAACTGTTCATACCATGCCCCTATTATCCCTTTAACTTAATAAAATTCATACTGACTTTCTACCAGTTACTCCTGATACTGGTAATTTAAGGTTTTTATCGGGCTTATTTTATCTTGTTTATTTGATCACTTTTGCTAGGGGTTTATCGATTTTTATTAATATTTTCAAGGGATAGTTTTTGTTCATTTCTCTGTTGGCATACTTTTTACATTTTTATTTATATCTGCTAGATTTTTTTGTGTGTGTCCCATGTATTTTAGGTTCAATTTGCTTGTCTTTTTCTACCTCCTTTTTTTCAAGTGAATTTTATCCTATACCTTTGAGAATTAGGACTTTCAAGGGATGCAGAAACTGCACAGAGAGATACTTATGGCTACAAACACTTAGTACAATAGTTACTATAGTGATGTAGATTACCTATGTCACATTGTTACTTTGTGACAAAGGCAACTAAAGTCTACTTAACAAAAATCCCTTATCTATTTCTTAATATATGTTCATTTTTAAAAAGCAAAATATTAACTTTTTGTTTTATTAATTTGTTGTATCATGTTTTTTTTCTTTTCTTTTTTTTTTTTAGATTTTCATCACAATTTCATTTCAAATCTGATCTTTATTATTTCTTTCCTCATACTATTTTTCAGTTTGGTTCATCTTGCTTTTCCTTGAGGTGAATCATTAAGTTATCTATTTGCAACCTCTTGAAATCAGCATTTATTGCTATAAACTTACCTTAGTACTGTTTTAGCTGTATAACCATAAACTTTAATACCTTTTACTTTCATTTTTATTTATTTCAAGAAATTTTAAAATTTTCTCTTTTTTTTTTTGAGAGGTTTTTGCTATAGGGGGCGTGTGCTCGCCAGACAGACAGAGAGAGACATAGAGACAGAAAGCGAGAAATCACCCCCCAGGGGGAATGGTCACGCCGCGATCCCTTCTCCTCCATTCTCCTCTCGAGATCTTGGGCACGCACGCACACGCACCCGGCATGAGTTCTAAGCCACTGGGTCCAGGACGCGAATCGCGGTCGACTACGTGGGAATCCAGCAACATAGCCATTACGCTAACTGCTGGTTCCCAAGAAATTTTAAAATTTTCTTAGCTTCTTTATTGACCATGTCGTCATGCAGAAGCATATGGTTGGATTTCCATGTATCTTATAGTTTCCAAATGTCTTCCTTTTATTGATTTCTAATTTTATTTCATTGTGGTCAGAAAGGGTACTTGGTATGACTCTTTTTCAAAGCTCTTGAGGCCTATAATATAACCCACCCTGGAGAATGCTCCGTATGTTGATGAGAAGAATGTGTATCTTTGCAGCTGTCAGACAAGATGTTCCATAAGTGTTTGTTTCGTTTAAGTCTAGAGTACAGTTTAAATCTGTCTCTCTTGATTTTTAGTGTAGATGATCTACACTTGGAACAAGTAGTACAGTGCTGAATTCTCAACAACAATTATTGTATCGGCATCTATATCACCCTTTAGGACTTGTAACTTTTGCTTTATTTGGGGAGTACTCTAGGATTAGGTATATTTATAATTGTACTAGTCTCTTGATCATGGTTATATAACAATGTCTTGTCTCTTTTTACAGCTTTTTTTTTTTAAAGAGGTTTTTGCCTTAGGGCATGTGAGCTTTTCTGGGGGGCAGGGAGTAGAGACAGTGACAGAGACAGTGAGAAAGAAAGTGAGAAATCACCCCCCAGGGGAAAGGTCATGCTACAATCACTTATCTTTTTTTAATTCTTTTTTTATTTATTTTTAAAAATTTTCTATATACATTCAATCACATTATTTAGCTTACAAAGTGAATATTTCAATATGTGAATCCTCAGTCCAGTTGATCGAAATATCTTCAACCAATAACACCACACCTCCCCATCCCGTCCATGCTCTGCCTCCATACCCCTCCTCCAAATGTCCTTCCTTAGGCCCCACTTCTCCACACACACCACATCTGGCATTAACCCCCATCTCTTGTGTTTGTACAACCTTAGGTCAATCAGTTTCAGTCACAGAGTGCAAACGCTTGGTATATATTAAGTGGGGACATACAATGTCTCTCCTTCATAGCCTGGCTTGCTTCACTCAGCAGTAAATCTTCCATATTCTTCCACTTTCTGTCAAAAGCTCTTCTTCTCCATTATCCTCCCAGATCGTGGGCACCCACAAATATGTGCCCTGCATGATTTTCAAGCCACCAGGTCCAGGGCTTATAACACAGTCAGCCATGTAGGAGTCCGGCAATGTAATTGCTATACCATCTGCTGGTCCCTCTTTTTACCATTTCTGAATTAAACTTCATTTTACTTGATATTAGTATTGCTTCTACTGCTCACTTTCGGTATCTGTTTGCATGGAATATCTTTTATTTCATACCTTCAGTTTTAATCTATGTATTGTCTTTATCAGTGGAGTAAATTTCTTATAGGCAGCATATAGATGTGTTTTCTTTGTTTTTGTTTTTGTTTTTTTGTTTTTTGTTTTTTTGTTTTCTTGTTTATTTATTATTATTTTTTTTTACCAATAAGCCCACCTATATCTTCTAATTTGGAAGTTTATTCCATTTACATTTAAAGTTTCTATTTTTTCTTTTTCTTTTTTTTATAATATCTATTCCTTTGTTAAATTTCTTATTCAGGGGACCAGCAGTTGGCATAATGACTATGTCTCTGGACTGCTATGTAGTCGACCATGGTTCAAGTCCTGGACCCGGAGACTTAAACTCATGCCGGGTGTGTGTGCATGTGTGCCCATGATCCCGAGAGGAGAATGGAGAAGAAGAGACTGCAGTGTGACCAACCTCCCTGGGGCATGATTTCTCGCTTTCTGTCTGTCTGTCTCTCTCTCTCTCTCTCTTTCTCTGTCTTTCTGGTAAGTGCATGTGCCCTATAGCAAAAACCTCTCCAAATTTTTTTTTCTCATCCAGATCATGTATTATGATTTGTTGAATTATATGTCTGTATTATCTTGTAAACTCTAAGTTTTCCTTTTTTTGTTTTTGTTTTTGCTATAGGGCACATGTGCTCACAGGAGAGAAAGACAGTGAGGGAGAAAGTAAAAGGGACTTTGTTTTTACTTTTTTTATGATTTTTTTTTTTTTTTTTTGCGTTAGGGCACTTGTTGGAGTTACATAAAAAGATAGAGAGACAGAAAGCAAGAAATGACTTCCTCCAGGGACTTTGGGCATGCATGATATGTGCTCAGCGTGATTTTCACTCTAACAACAGTTGGTCATGTGGGAATCTAGTGCCTTAACCATCATGCCACCTGATAGCCCCATCTCTGAGTTTTCTTAAGATTATTATTTCAGGGAACCAGCAGTTAGCGTAATGGCTATGTTGCTGGACTCCCACGTAGTCGACCGCGGTTCGCGTCCCAGACCCGGTGGCTTAAAACTCACACTGGGCGCATATGCGTGCGTGCCCAAGATCCCGAGAAGAGAATGGAGGAGAAGGGATCGCGGCGTGACCATCCCCCCTGGGGGGTGATTTCTCGCTTTCTGTCTCTATGTCTCTCTCTGTCTGTCTGGCGAGCACACGCGCCCTATAGCGAAAATCTCTCAAAAAAAAAAAAGATTATTATTTCACTTTTTGTTTTTGTTTTTTGATGCATTTGTAAAGCATCTGACATTTTTATGTGATGCTTGCCTTCTTTCGTTATTTCCTTCTCAGATTAAACATTAAAGCTTTGCAACTCAAAACAAAAAAAAAAAAAAAAGCATATTATTTTGAATTCCTTTACAGTCATTTCACAGATTTTCCTCTCTGTGCAGTTTGTTGATGGAGAACTATTGCATTCCTTTGGAGGTGTGTTATCTTGCTCTTTTAGGTTTCTTGTATCCCTTGGTTGTGGTTATAGGGATGCAGTGCCGCTATCCATTTTACAGAATACTTTTGTGGCAAAAGACCTCTTCCATACTTTGTCTTAGTATAACGACTGGGTAGGGCTCATTGGCTCCATGTTGTCATGGTAGTGCTGTTGCCATGAAGTATCTTCAGCTATTATCAGTGTTGGTAATGCGTTTTAGTGCTTCAGTGAACAATGCTGCAGTGGCTTGTGGAGCTGGCCTGTTGATTGGGCCCTGGCTCTCCGACAGGCAGCCTGCAACACTGAGCATGCGCACAAGTGCCCAAGATCAAATGCATTGGAGGATGGAAGAAGAGAATCACAGCGTGATCAGACCCTGTGGTAGGTGACCATTTCTCCCTATCTCATGCATATCCACATGTTCTGTCATGAATAATAATAATAATAAATTATTCAATTGTCTGTCTTCAATTTTTGACTCGTGAGAATTTAATCTGTATTGCTTTACGGTGTAAGGGAAAAACACTGAGTATATTTTTCTCTGACTACTCTCAAGATTTTCTTTTTCCTTTTTGGATTGCAAGGTATCTGTAATTTTCCTTGTATTTGCTGTTCATGAGTTTCTTTGACCTACAAATTAAAGTTTTTAAGCAAATTTGAAAAGTTCTCAGCTATTATTTCCTTAATTTGTTCTGGTCTTGTTGTCTGTTACAGTCTCCCTTATCTTGTCTTTTAGGACTCAAATTACATGTATATTAGGCTTCTTGTTACTGTCCCACAGATCTCTGAAGCTTTGTTCAACTTTCTTTCATCTTTTCTTTTTGCCATTCTTTTGATTAGCTAGTTTCAACTGATCTTTCTTAAAGTATACTGACTCTTTCTTCTACTATCTCAAACCTATTTTTAAGCCCCTTCAGTAAATTTTTCATTTCAATTATTGTACTTTTGGGCTTTATAATTCTCTTTTGCTCTTTTTTTTTTTTTTTTAAGAAAAATACTTTGTTTCAGTGCTAAGATTCCCCATCTGTTCATCCTTTATGCACATATTTCCTTCTAAGAACTTAAACATATTTATAAGAGCTCTGTTAAAGTATTTGTCTCCTCCTCACAACATACTTTCTGATATGTTTCTATTAATTCAGTTTTTTCATGAGCAAAGTTCACATTTTCCTTGATTTTTGAACATGTAAAGATTTTTATTTGCATATGGGACATTATGAATGATACACTATAAACATTCTGGATTCTGTTATGTTTATCTTCAGAGTTGTTAAAAAAAATCTAGCAGGCTATTAATTTCACAGTCAATTCTGTCTCTGCTGCACTGGTGATACCTGAAGTCTCCATTCGGTAGTTTCATCTTCTACCTACTGCCTTTTTCCCCCTGTATCTCTAGGATTTCCTCTGCAAGCATACATAATTCAGTGGTCAGCTAAGAACTTGGGTAATTTTACACATTTCCTTTGGAAATCACTCCTTTTGTAGTCCCTTCCAAGATTCTCCTCCCAAATATTGTGACTGCTCTGACAACCTAACACTAACTATATTCTTTGTTACCTCAACTATGTGAAGTTGTGCATTTCTGTAGCATTTGATATTTTTAAGGCAACTAGCTACAAAAAAGCAAGTTTTACCTATTTAGATGAGCTCATCGTTGAAAAGCAGTCTCCTCATGTGGCCAACAGTAGCAGAGCAGGTGGTGACACTGTGAGGCAGAGCTATGATGCAAGATTCCAGATTTGTGTCCGGAGACCTCCCCGAGTGTGGTAGACACATGTTTGTCCGTGATCTCACCTGGCTGAAGCTGAGGGGGTGGATTGTGCCATAAATACCTCATCAGAGGTGCTTTATCTCTGTCTTTGACGTCCTCTTTCCTCCCAAGGAATACATAAATAAACTTTTAATAAATCAAGCAGTTTCCTCTATGCTTTTTGCGTATTTTTAGTTCCTCTTCAGTGCCTTCAAATAGTTGTGTTTTCTTAAATTTTGTTTAGCTTTGATAATTGTTACCTATGGAAGGGTTGATCTAGCCAGGCTAATTCATTGAAGCATAAGCCCTGAATAAAGAAAAGCTGAAACTTTTTCCACTAAAAACTGGTATAAGACAAAGATGCCCACTCCACTCCTTTTCAATGTATTACTGGAAGTCCTCACCCATGCAATCATAAAATAAAATAAAAGGCATTCAAATAGAAAAAGAGGTGAAACTATCTCTATTTGCAGAAGACATGATTGTATAAGTAGAAGGCCCAATAGTATCCATGAAAAAATTCCTGGAAATAACACATGAATACAGTAAAGTTGCAGGATACAAAATTAACATACAGAAATCTATAGCATTTCTATATATGAACAGTAGGCAGACTGAGATAAAACTGAAAAAAGTAATTCTATTTACCATAATAACAAAATGTATAAGATACCTAAAATAAATCTAACCAAAGAAGTTAAAGACCTCCACAAGGAAAACCACGAGAAGCTAAAAAAAGAAATTGAAGATGACGAAAAAAAGTGGAAAGACATTCCATGTTCATGAATTAAAAGAATTCATATAATCAAAATGGCAATTATACCTAAATTAATCTACAAATTTAACACAATCCCAATCAAAGTGCCAGAGACATTCTTCACAGATCTAGAAAAGACAATCATAAAATTTGTCTGGAATCATAAAAGATCTCATATTGCCAAAGAAATCTTTCACAAGAAGAGTAAAATGGATGGCATCTCAGTCCCTAACCCAAAAAATACACTACAAAACTGTGATAAACAAAACAGCATGATATTGGCACAGAAATAGACAGTGGACCAATGAAACAGAATAGAATCCCCAGAAATAAACTCCCAAACATAAAGCCAACTGATTTTTGACAAAGAGTACTAGTCAATCCAATGGGAAAAGGAAAACTTCTTTAGCAAATGGTGCTGGAAAAACTGGATATCCATCTGCACAAAAATGAATCTGAGCCCCTATCTCTCACCATTGACAAAAATCAACTCAAGACAGATCAAAGATCTAAACCTAAGACCTCAAACTATAAAACTGCTGCTGGAAAACACTGGGGAAACTCTGGGAGACATTGGGGTAGGCAAAGACTTTTAAAAATAAGACCCCAAAGCACAGTCAATAATCCCAAAAATAGACAAGTGTGATTACATCAGATTAAGAAGTTTCTGCATGGCAAAAGACACAGTAATAACATGAATAGACAGCCTACAGAATAGGAAAATATTTTTGCTAACTCTGTCTCAGGTAAGTGACTGATAACCAGAATACAAAAGGAACTCAAGCAGCTGTCCCAAAAAAAGATGATCAACCCTATAAGAAGATGAGAGAATGAATTGAAAAAACCACTCTCTAAGGATGACATAAGAATAGTCAAAAGGTATATGGAAAATTGCTCAATATCCCTCATTGTCAGGAAAATGCAGATCAAAACCACAATGAGATACCACTTAAACCCAGTCAGAATGACTGAAACAAAATTTTAAAAATGATAAGTGTTGGTGGTGGTGTGGTGAAAGGGGAACTCCCTTACACTGCTGTTTGGAATGCAAATTGGTCCAGCCACTGTGGAGAACAATCTGGGGAGATTTCTCAAAGATCTACAAAGAGGGATCAGCAATTAGCATAATGGCTATGTCACTGAACTCCCATGTAGTCAACTGCGGTTCTAGTCCTGGACCCGGTGGCTTCAACTCATGCTGGGTGCGAGTGTGTGCATGCCCAAGATCCCGAGAGGAGAATGGAGGAGAAGGGATTGCGGCATGGCCATCCCCTTTAGGGGGTGATTTCTCGCTTTCTGTTTCTCGGTCTCTCTGGCAAGTGCACGCACCTTGTAGCAAAAACCTCTCAAAAAAAAAAAAAAAACTACAAATAGGGAAATCACCTCCCAGGGGGGATGGTCACGCCGCAATCCCTTCTCCTCCATTCTCCTCCCGGGATCTTGGGCACGCACGCACACGCGCCCGGCGTGAGTTTTAAGCCACCGGGTCCAGGACATGAACCGCGGTTGACTACGTGGGAGTCCAGCGACATAGCCATTACGCTAACTGCTGGTTCCCGCAATCCCACTTCTTGTTATCTACCCAAAGGACAGAAGAATTCTTAACTGGAAAAGTGTTTGCACATCGATGTTTATTGCAGCATTATTCACATTTGCTAAGACATTGAACCAACCCAAATGCCCATGAACAGATGAATGGATAGAAAAACTGTGGTACATATACTCTATGGAATACTACTCAGCCATAAAAAAAACCCTGGCTTTTGACAGAAAGTGGATGATTATGGAAGATTTATCACTGAGTGAAGCAAATCAGGCTATGAAGGAGAGACATTGTATATCTCCACTTAATATATACTCTATGGCCATAACTGAATGACTAAAGGATATAGGAACATAGTAAATGGTTGTGAATACCAGAAACAGTGTGGGAAGAGGGTAGGTGGAGGAATAGAATCTGAGGAAGGACATTAAGGAGAAAAATAGAGATGCAATTATTATCTATTGAAGATAACTTTGTAGTATTGCTAACTAGACTTTTGAGAAATGTACACATGTTGGAATATTCACTTTGCAAGCTAAGTAACATGTGATTGCATGTACAAAAGAAGTTGAAATTAAAAACATTTTTAAAAAGCATTAACCCCTACACTTTATTTTTATCTAGAGTCTAACAGTTCAGAAATAATAGGCGTCACAGTATTTAACACATGTTTAACAAAACATGAATTACACAGGAAGAGTAAGAGGGACTTCACTTCATGCCTATTTTTCATGAATCTTTTTCTATTTTGAACAGAAGAAATTTTATTCTGTGTACTTTTCCCTGGACATTTTCCTAAAGAACTAGGACAAATCTGATTAAGATAAATTAAAAAAAAAAAAAAGGGTTATGAAGACTGTATGAAACCCTGCCAAATACCACCCTCTGTTTCCCACAAGTAGAGAGCAAAAGAATCAAGGTTATATGAATGTGTCTGCTATTGTAATATTCAGACATGACCTATCTTGCCATTTTAGGTCTCCCGGTTTGTAAAAAAACTTCCATAAAGAGGATTGGAACCAGCTGTTCTTCCTTTTACAGAAGACCTAAAAGGAAGAAATAGATAAACTGCTGCATTTGGAGATTAAGATGAGCTATATTAGAAAATATTTTTCAATGCTGAAAGTGATTAAACTCCTCAATGGGTAACCGAAAGCAGTGTCTGCAGCAATGTTGTGTGTGTGTTTGTGTGTGTGTGTGTGTGTGTGTGTGTGTGTGTGTGTGATTGACTATATCTTTCTGGAGGAGACATCTGTGTTTAAAAATGATAGCATATGCTTTTTTCTTTTTTTTTAGTTGTTAATCAAAGCTCTGTCACAAAAGTTTATGTCAAATTTTTTAAAGATACCATTTAAAAGTAAGTTTTCTTTCCAGGATGTATAAGGAACATGCAGCATAATATTGCAGCAAAATGACACACCTCAGTTATTAACGATTTGGGATCTTTTCAAAGAAGGACTGTTGAAAGCATTTTCTGTGTTTTCAGTGCTCTAAGGTGGATGAGCCTGAAGGTGGTCATGGTCAGGGGATGCTACAATGTCCAGTAGTAAATAGTTCCTAGTATTGAGGAATACCCATGCTGCTCAGAGGGTCTGCAAAAGTCAGTCTTTCTCTGAACTCTCCATAGGCTTTGGTCTTGTTACTTAATAGCCAGGATTAAATTCCTTACAGAAAAAAAGGTCTGAGTCTGTGACAATTACCACTTTTCTTTTTTTTTTTTTTTGGAGAGGTTTTTGCTATAGGGCACATGTGCTCGCCAGACAGACAGAGAGAGACAGAGAGATAGAAAGCGAGAAATCACCCCCCAGAGGGGATGGTCATGCCGCAATCCCTTCTCCTTCATTCTCCTCTCGGGATCTTGGGCATGCACGCATACGCGCCCGGCGTGAGTTTAAGCCACCAGGTCTGGGACTCGAACCGCGGTCAACTATGTGGGAGTCTAGCGACATAGCCATTACGCTAACTGCTGGTCCCACAATTACCACTTTTAATACATGTACCCTAAGGACTTATCAAGACCTGTTTGTTTTGTTTTGTTTTTGTAAGTGTAATTTTATTCTGAGCTACTAGAAAGAAAAATGGCAAAACCGAAGACACCTAGAAGTTGTATTTTTGCTCTGGGGCCACAAAAGCACACCATCGACTGGGTGGTTTACACAAAATAAATTTATTTTCTCACAGTTCTAGAGGCTGGAAATCTATGCCCAAGGTGCTGGTGGGGTGATTTCCTTTATGGCCTCTCTACTTGGATTGTAGATGACCTTCTTCCTGCTTCTTCACATGGTCATACTTCTGTGCATGTTTACCCTTCAATATGTCTGTGTCCAAACTTTTTCCTTCTAAGGATACCATTTAGAAGCTGGTCCCACAGCCTAGTGGCTAAAGGAACTGGATCCCACATAGTCTACTAAGTGGTTTGAATCTCAGCCCCAGTGACTTCAAAAATGCACCAGGCATAAGTGCATGCATGCCCAAAATCCCAACAGGAGGGAGAAATGGAAGAATAGGAAGTGCAGTATGGCCATTCCCCATTGGGGATGTTTTCTTCCTTTCCCTTCCTATAGCTGTGGGGAAAGCACAACCCTTTGACAAAATATTAAATTTTAAAGAAAGGGAAGGATACTCGTTAGGACTAGGGCCCACCCTAAAGTTTCATTTAAATTTAATTACCTCTTTGAAGGTGTTATCTCCAGATAGTCACATGGAATGGAATCTACCTTTATGACCTCAATTCCACCTTAATTACCTTTCTACAGGCCCTATCTGCAAACACAGTCACATTTTGAGGGACTGTGGATTGAACTGGGATTTGTACATGTGCATTTTAGAAGAGAGAGGGACAATTCCACCTGTAATGGGCACAATATCTATAACTAGCCCTTTTGGCACAATCATAGAAATTACAGGCTTAACATAAAAAAAAGTCACTTAAACACTTGACACCACCAAGAATCTATACAATATAAGTTATAGTCATAATTTATCTGTCTTCTACTATTTCTTCTGCATCATCTCTTCCCTTTCTCGTGAAAAAGGAGGTTTCCAAGCCAAGCTTGCAATACTTGCATATGTGCATAAGGCCATAGATTATCCAAACCATAGAATGTCAACAGTTTACACAAGTCAAATCTAAAAAAGAAAGAAAATGCAAACAAACACTAAGGAAACAAAATATTTACATAAGTAGTCCTGTATATCACTTGAGGTAGCTATGAGGATTAAATTAGTTAATACAGTAAATATAGAATGCTTAGAAAAATAATATGGCATAAGATAAGAGTTCAATATATGATCATTTTTATTATTGCTTTAACATATAAAAGAATACTTCAATATTTTTACTGTTCACCTGGTTGTCTTTCTCTGTGCTACTATACCTGACCTTTCCCTGGCATACATTCCTTCTTTGGAATTCAATATCTTTTGGAACTCAACATCTCTATTGAGGCAAGAATATTTTAAGTCCAGCCTCCCTAACAGACTTGAAAATTTCCTTAGAGGCTATTTTAAGTGAAATTGAGAGGAATACTTTTCTTCAGCA
>NW_006208722.1:147277-150138 GCF_000334495.1 Tupaia belangeri chinensis
GACCAGTCTGTCAAAAACACACCAGCTACAAAAGACTTGAATTACACAATTGTTTGGGAAAGGTTCCTGCAGCCCTTACCATCATTAGTTAGAAGGAGCATTTTGTATATTAATCAGGTCCCCTAAGGATGTTGACAAGGATAATAATTCTTTCTCAATGTGTTGATATAACTCTCAATTGTTTCATATTCAAACAAGAGAAGAAAAGAGATTTGGGATAGAATACACATTTCTAATAGAAGCTATAATTCTATGAGAAGGGTTATCTGAATACTTTGCACAAGAAATAAATTATAGCACTTACTCCATTGATGCAGGCATTGAGGGAATGAAGCCAATGTCCTATCATCTTTTGCAATAGAGGTGTGTAAGGTCACAGTTAATGAACCCTGTGTATCTTCTGTCCATAAGTCCATAGAGTTTTGCTTTGCTCTAAAAAAATCCCAAACTGGTTCTATCTACCTTTTTTTTAAATCTGACTACACAATCTTATAAAATATAAATTACATTACAGTTAATGAATCCTTCCAGGTATTAATAACATGTATTTAAAATGATTGACAAATCGCAAACAGAAAAAGTACATAGCCTCTTGGAAAACCCTGGCTGTGTTGGGTACTGATAGTTAAAATTAAATCTTACCAGAGTTAATACAGCTTACTTTGCATCATCCTAATTATATAATATACAAAAACAAATAAACAAAAAAATCTTGTTTCTGTTTACTTAAACAGTCAAAAATTTCTAAGTTGCCTAGGTAATTTTTTGTCCTTCTATCCTCTGGAAGATCACCAGAAGACAAGTCTACTATTAGAGCCCTTCAGAGAGCAGAACTAGTCTTTCTTGTTTAATTGTAACTTCCTGTGGGTACCAAACTACTGTTTGATCTCATGGGGAAAATATAAAACCCCAATCAATTTTGAATTTAGATTTAGACCTAGAAGGTAACCAAGTAATGCATTTTTTTTTTTAATTTTTTTGGAGAGGTTTTTGCTATAGGGCACGTGCGCTCGCCAGACAGAGAGAGACAGACAGAAAGCAAGAAATCACCCCCAGGGGGGATGGCCACACCACAATCCCTTCTCCTCCATTCTCTTCTCGGGATCTTGGGCATGTGCACACATGCGCCCGGCATGAGTTTAAGCCACTGGACTCGAACCGTGGTCGACTACGTGGGAGTCTAGCGACATAGCCATTACGCTAACTGCTGGTCCCAATGCATTGTGACTTTCCAGAAAGACTAAGTACAGGCTAGTAGCCCTCAAGGTATCAAGTAACAATTGTTAAGTCCACCTCCAAGTAGGAGAAAAAGCTGGAAACAGCTGTTTTTTAAAAGAGAACTTTTAACAAATTATATTTAGCATAGTTTAATTGAGCGAAGAGTGATTCATACATTGTGCTGTCCCCAGAACCAGAATAGACTCAGAGCAACTCCAGGGCCACTGCAAGGTTGGATAACATTTATCAACAGAAATAGGAAAGTGATGTACAGAAAATGAAAGTGAGGAACAGAAACAGCTGGATTGATTACAGCTGGTGTTTGCCTTGTTTGAACTTGGTTTGAACAGTGGGCTGCCTGATTGACTGAAACTCAGCTTCTGTGATTGGCTGACTCAGCTACTTGTTACAAGAGTAGATGACAGTCTGTTTACACATCAAGTTAGGTTACATTTCACTCTGTATGGAGAAACTTTTAGGCCAAACTTAAAATATATACACAGACAGCTTTAGGCCAAACTTGATTGAATTGAACACGGCCTTTATTCCAACACTGTTTTGGGAATGGATTACAAATGACTCTTCTATTGGCCAAAACAAAACAACAAAAAAACTGGTGTTATTAACCTTTTTTTAAAACTGACTACATAGCCTTATTTAAAAAAAAATTGCATTATAGGCACTGAATCCTTCCAGGTATTAATGATATTTATTTAAAATGAATGACAGGTCCCAAATAAAAAAAATAATGTTTAAAAAAAGAAAAAGAAAAAAAAAATATGGCCTCTTAGTATTATAGGGCTCCATAGAGAAAATATCTAATCCCATGCTCTCATTTTAGAGGTGAACAGATTGAGACCTATTCAGGTTTTGGGACTTGCCCAAGATCGCATACTTGCTAACAGCTCAGGATGGATATGGAATGTACAAGCATATTCATATTATTAAGGATCCCTAATCCAAAAGCTGAAATGCTTCAAACTTGTTGGGTGCCATCATGTTACCTCAAGTATTCTTAACCTGACCTCATGTAACAGGTTGTAGTCAAAATGCAAGTGTACAACATACAGTTATTCGGGGTGTTCAAAGGGAAAAAAAATAAAATAAAGACCCTCCCAACCCTCTTTAGGTGTGTGGAGTAGGGACCCATCCCTAGAATATCTCGTTATGTATATACCAATATTCCAAAATCTGAAAAAGTCTGAAATCTGAAACACTTCTGCTCTTAAGCATTTTGGATAAAGTTTACTCAACCTGTGTTTGTGAAAGGCTTGCAAAACATCTGATACTTCTTAGTAGCATACACTCCTTTCTTCTTTGATATTTCTAACTCTATTGTTTGTAAAAAGTACCAAATTTTATTTCAGCCCAGCTACCACTTGGAATAAGTTAAAAATTAAAACACAACTATTTTTGTTTGGAATTTGATGCTTCTTTAAGCAAATAAGTGCTAAAAATGGCTCACCTTATAAGCTTATTTCTAGATAGAGAGTGGGAGTGAGATGCCTGCCAAGTTTATAGAGAAAAGAGACCATTGGACCTTGAGTGCTTTTTCCTCCAAGGCAGAGAAAGCCCCTTTATCATTTTGAAAGCAATACTGTTTCTTGGCTTCTTAGACTTGGGGATGCATTCTCTCTGCTCTT
>NW_006208722.1:150169-179967 GCF_000334495.1 Tupaia belangeri chinensis
TCCGACTAGAGCAGATTTGGGAGACTGGGGCTGGCACTCAGGGTCACTTCCTATTCATTGCCCTCTTTAGGTCAGAGAATAGGAGGAAACAGCTAAATAGGGGTGGAGGGGTGGGGAAATGAGTTGACTGTCACAATTTAATACATATCCATGGTGTCTGGAGTCATAGCAATGAAATGGTCAGAGAAAAATTATACATATATATGTTGAAAGAGAGAGAGAAAAAGCCAGCATCTCTGATAGAAGCAGGGTTATAACTTAGTTGAACCAGCTTGATTTTTGGAATCATGTTGGTGCTGAGGCTAGCAGGATATTCTACAGATTTAGGGGGTGCTGATGAAGTGGACACGGTATAGAAACACAATGGGCTTCAGGGTAGTAGAGGTCTTGGCTACTCTGTACCATACTTAATTGAATTAGAAATTTCATTTGAGTAGGAAGGGCCATAGTTGCAGTCTTATATTTGGTCTCAAGGAGCATGGAAGCAAGGATGTTAGATAAAATTGGACCCTAATTGTCGCCATTGTCCACTGTCCCCTCAGCACATGCTGGGATAGGCCAGAGGGAGGCAAGCTTATCTGTGGTGAGAGGTTGGCAGTTGGCAGGGCATGGGTCCTTTTGGAAGAGCCAAGGAATTATTGCAGCTGCTCCCTTGCATTACTTTCCCGACTGTAAATGAGGCTCCTCATTAATGAATCATGCATGCAGACTGCCAGGGTCTCGGCATTAATTGGCACTAATGGGCACATCTTATGGTTGAAGGGAGAGCTGTGGGAGCCATTTTCAGTCTGATTTGATTTGGAAGAGAATTCAGACAATTTACATTTTCCATGAAATTCGAGGGCAGTCTTATATACTACAGTTGCAGTCCAAACCAAAAATAAGTTGCTGAGTATCTGCAGAAAATGCTATCAAATTCTTCATTTAGGATAAGGAATATTGAGTGCTTCAATGAGAGCTTCCTTCTGTCAGGCATTGCAGCTACAGAGGGCATTTGACTCTGCATTGTACTGTACATGCTAAGCTCTAATGTATTGTATGTAATTCCTTTATTTTTTTGAGACCTTTCTTCAGGGCTTCAATGCAGGTTAACCATGAAGATGTGTTATCCAATAAATTTTTTTCTAAAAATGTGTCCTCTCATAATAATGCAGTGTTATACCAACAAAGTAGGCCAATGCAAAAGTTTAATCTGAGCTATCTTGAATGTTTTCTCCCTTTAAGTAGAGCAGATACATAACATCCCTTTTTCAGCCCCAAAGAAAGAGTCCTTTATAATTAGTTTTGTGATATGTGTTTGATATCAGGGAATTTTTACTAACAGTGCTGACTTAGTTCAGACTCTTTCAGAGCATGAAACAGATGGGTGAACCCCACTTTTCTGAGCACTTCGGGGCCATACTATATCTTAGACTGAATTAGAAAAAGGCATATCTGCCCTCAGGTAGATGCACCTGCACCAAAGTATACTACTTGCAGCCCTTATGTGCTCTTTCATTTTGGCACCTTTGTGTAGTGAAAAATCTATACAAGGTAGATAATGGCCATGGTGTCATCTTCCTGAAGGTTAACACCTCTTAACCCAACAATGATTCTCTCTCTATTTTTTTAATAGAGATTGTTGCTATAGGACACATGTACCCACCATAGACAGAAAGTGAGAACTTGCCCCCCAGGGGCGATTGCCATGCCACAATCCCTTCTCCATTCTCCTCTTGGAATTTTGGGCACACATCCACATGCATCTGGCATGAGATTCAAGCCACAGGGTCCAGGACTGCAGTCGGCCATGTGAAAGTGGAAGTCTAGTGACATAACCACACACCATCTGCTGATCCCTACAACAATTCTATGGGAAAGATTTAGAACAAGTATATTCATATTATAAAAATATATATACTGACTGTCCACACTCTGTGGCAGAAACTGAAAGGTTAGAGAATATAGAAGCATGGAAGATGGTTTTGGATACTGGAGACAGTGTGGGAAGAGGGTGGGAGAAGGAGGAGAGTAGGGGAAAGAAACTAAGGAGAAAATAGAGTGGCAAGGCATTTATGAGACACAGAAATGGATTGTTATCTGTTGATAATAATGTATACGTGTAGTATCTCAACTGGACTGGTGTGAAGTGTATTCATGTTGGATAAATTCACTTTATAAAGTCTAGGTCTAGTGATGTACAGTGATTGAATGTATAAAATAAATAAAAAGAAAAAAGAAAGAAAAACAGGGATCAGTGAAGATGTGGAGCAGGCTTATGGTGCAGACATAATGATCACGTAATTTTCGGTAGAGGAGAATGTGATAGAAACCTTGAGATCCATATCAACATTTCCTACCTGCCAACATGTTCTACAGCCTACCTACTGCCAAAAGTAGATATTTTCTTTAGATTATGTAATTTACTATTGGAAAGAACTCAAAGATCTATTTAGTTCAACCTCTTCACTTTACAGGTGAGAAGTCACATGTACAGCATACTGCTTCACAAGTAGCTGATGATGGAGCTTAGACCAGAATCTAGCACTCATGGCAAGAAAGTTAATTCACATTCCACCGTGACAAGCTAAATACCATACACACACCCAAGTTGTCAGTTCAAGAAGTACCTATAAGTCTGATATCCTGTTATTAGGTGACTGTGTCTGTGTTTACCCCACCCATACCCTTTCCATATTAACAGTTTTGATTCTTCTCCTCTCTACTTTTACCTTTAAAAAAATGAATCATAATAATCTTCTAATCTAGTCTTTCAAGGACAGTTGAAATTCAGTAATGACAATGGAAATAGCACTCCCCATAGGGTAAGAAGTCAAGTTAGCTGACATCTGAGTTTCCTTCTATCCCAGCATCTAGTTTTTGATTTTTGTTTGTTTGAATTTGCTATAGGGTGTGTATGTACACCAGGGACAAATGGAGAAAGAAAGATAGAGAGAAAGGGAAAGTGAGAAATTGTCCTCTGGGGATGGATGGTCACATCTCAATCATGATCCCTTCTCCTTTATTTTCCTGTCAAGATTTTTGACCATGCATGTACATGCACCCAGCATGTTTCTCAAGTCACCGGATCTGGAACTCAAACCACCCTGTTGGCCATGTGGGATCCAGCTACCTTAACTTCATAGCACCTGCTGGCTCAGGATCTAGTTGTATCTACATGATAACTTCTTTTTCTTTTGCCTCTTTAGCTGTCTTCACCTTCCGTGTGCTTATGTCTTCCTTGAAAGCCAATACCAAGACCTGTCCGTTATGGATGTAAAAACAAGATTAAAACATGTTTTCATTCCCCTGCCATGCTCCTGAATCCCCTCCATCTCTGCCCCTGTCATGTACATCTCTCTCACACACACATGCACATGCAAATTTTGGATAATATGCAGTATTGTATTGCTATTTTGATGTAACAGTACACTGGAATTAGTCCACTAAATCTCCTTAAATTAGGTTTGGTAGGCCCACTTGGAATTAAATGCTGCTTTAGTAAAAAAATGCCTAAAACTATCCTGCTGATGAGAGTCTCGTGCTTATCTCTGGGAGCATCATCTACATATATCTGGAATAATCATGAAATTCTGAGCAATTATCAGACTCATAAGCAATTCTGGGAAAGGTGTTCAAAGAAAGTCCTTAGGCTAAGGTAGTCGAGCTTTCTGAAACGTACTAGGTCATAGGGAAAGTCATGATGTATTTTCCTATGTTTTTCTATGCAAAAACACGTCATGACTTTTCCTGGCAATCCAATAACTTTATGGATCTGGTCATAATTGATTAGAATAAGAATCATTAGCCAAAGGCATACATCTATAGATCTGTCATTGGACAAGTAGTCTACGAGAAAGTCAGTAAGATTTCTCTATATTTAATAGCGAATAATAATGTTCTATCTAGAAGATGTTTGAATAAAATGCAAGATACACTGGGAAAACGTGGTAGTTACAGATATTACAGGAAAAAAAAAAGATAATGGTGCAGTGATATTACATCTGGATCCCTGTGGGAAAGGTCCTCAGTTTATGTCCTGGGACTTCCCAGGGTACAACGGTCACATGATCCGTACCAGCGGAGGCTTGAGGTGGATTATGGGGACTACCTTATGGGGACTACTTGTTTTTCTGTCGCTGTCTCTTTCATGGAGGAAATAAGTAAATCAACATTTTTTGAAAAATAGCATCAAGGGAGACCAGCATATGGCATAATGGTTATATCACTGGACCCCCACATAGTCAACCATGGTTTGAGTCCCAGACCCAGTGACTTAAAACTCATGCCATGCACGTGTGCATGGGTGCCCAAGATCCCACGAGGAGAATGGAGAAGAAGGGATTGCACTGTGGCCATCCCTCTGGGGGGAGTGATTATTTTTATTTATAAAAAGAAAAAAAAAGCATCAAAGAGGCTAGTGGGCCAGCGGGTGGCAGAGTAGCTAGAGGGTTAGAGCACTGGACCCCCCCCCCCAAACACACACACACATATTTCTTACCATGGTTCAAGTTCTGGACCAAATGGCTTGAAAATCACACTGGGCTCATGTGTATGTGTGCACAAGATCCCTGGAGGAGAAGGGATTGCAGAATGGCCATCTCCCCTGCCTGAGGGGTAATTTCTCACTTTCCCTCTTACTATCTCTCTCTGGCTAACCCTATGGCAAAAACTTTAAAAAAGAAAAAAAAAGGATATATTAAAAAAGCATCAAAGTAGCATAAATAACCTATCTGTCCCAATGACTATCTCCTACTCACAATTTACAGAGGGATATATTTGGATTCAATGGTTAACAAATCTGGATTCGAATCATACTGTCTCATTAAAATAAGGATCTTAAACTTCTTTATTTTAAAAATGGAAATAATAATAACCTGTTTTTAAAAATTATGAAAATATTAAAAGAGAATATATTGTAAAAGACCAGGTCACAGTGTATATCATAAAGATGAATGATCAGCAAATGATAGTACACAGAGAACAACTTACAAGTTTCTCGAAATGATTAAACAATAATGATTCCCATGCTCCAAACACAGTGCAGGCATTCACACACAATAAATGATCCCTCTGTTCCATGTACTTCGAAAAGTATAAAGACCTCCTTTTAATGACCAAGTAGATGTGAATATGCTGGTCTTCATTTGTGTATCCACTCAAGAAATGTTTAGTGAGCATCTGCTATGTGCCAAACTTGGATAAGAAGATGAGGAAGAAAGAGTTTCTGATATCTATGAGTACAGGAATCGAAGTAAAAGATATTAGTGCGGTAAGGGCTATTAAAAGCTGTCACGGGCACATTCATGGTTATCCAAACCCTTGAAGATTTAAATAGATCCAGAATTATAGTCTCCCCTCTCAGAAACCAACGGGAATAACGGGAAATGCCAAACCCGCTACTGCGTCTAAGAGGTGCATGAAAAGAAGCTGCTCTGGCTCTGAATGCTGAGAAGAGAGGAAACGTGTCAGGCTAGCAAAATCCAGCGGAAATGCCCATCATCAAGAAAACAAAATCTCTCCTCTAACACCATCTGGCATAAGAAAGGTCTGAGTTAATAATAAAATAGCATCCTGTGTATTTTAGCTTTCATTCTGATGTTGTCTGTTTCCCTGTTTTCAGATGAAACTGAAATGAGAATATTAGCTGCATTCATGTTTCCATTCATCCAAATCCTCACTCTCTATAACGTATGCCATATGGGAAAAAAAGCTTTAAAAATACATAATGCTTCTATTTTCATCGACTTCTATAAATATGCACTATAAATTATGTCCAACCACTAAGTAATATTATTGAGCATCTGTTCATGGCATTTAAATGTCTAAAGGGGCTAAGGTTGTTTAGCCGAGAAAGGACAAAACCAAAAGTAGCATTTGTGACAGTGTATTATTCAAAGAACAGGAAATAACTGTTTATTATTCCCTCTTAAGAGAGAAAACGGGAAAAAGAGGCTTGCAATATAACAATTTCTTGAATATGAAGTTTCAAATGAAACAATGCAATAGCTAATTCCACAACTCTGTATTTATTCCTATAACCATATCTATGTAAACTATCTATAGCTGTATAAAATTATATAACCAGAATGCCCCAAATTTTATGAAAAGGCAAAATGGAGGGAATGAAGTAAACAGAAAACCGATCTGCAGATAGTGTTACATTGTAAACACATAT
The DNA here is from genome assembly GCF_000334495.1 of Tupaia belangeri chinensis. Lineage (NCBI taxonomy): Eukaryota > Metazoa > Chordata > Mammalia > Scandentia > Tupaiidae > Tupaia > Tupaia belangeri. The sequence goes on from NW_006208722.1 coordinate 156,327, forward strand.
TTTAAAAAGTTATCTATAAACCCATTTTTCTCAGTCAGCAAGTATTCATTGAGTAAATAGCATGTTATCAGGCCAAGTGCTTAGAAGGACTACAAAACATCTAAAGTGTAATTCCTGCATTGAAGGATTTTATAGTCTAGTTAGGAGTAAACTGGATGAAGAAAGCAGAAGGCAATATAATGTTATTTATAACTCGGTTGTGTAGTGTAGATGGCAATATGGCAAATGTTCTGAAAATGATAGGCACAGATTAGTCTGGAAGTCTTAGTCTGGAGGCAGAAAAAATTTAAACTGAACCCAGAAGCATCCGATTTTTTTAAGTAAAAAAGGAAAAGGAGAAACAGAGATACGCTGTGAGAAAAAGTAGTGAAAGAAAGACTAATAGGATATTTTTACAGTCAGTAGATAAAGTAGACCTGGGCCAGCTGTGGTAGTGCAGTAGTACCACAACACTGATGTGGCAAAACCAGGGGTTCATGTCCTGTTTCCTGTGTCTCTCACGCACATGCCTCTGATACTCACTGGCTCAGGATGGGGGTTGGATTGAGGCATGAAGACTTTATTGGGGTGACACTCTCTCTCTTTTTCTCTCCTCCCAACTCCCTCTTTCTTAGAAAAAATAAACTTTAAAATATATATAAAGAGAGGTGAATAAGAGGAGGGTGAATGAGAGTGTGGGGAATATGTTCCAGCAAGTAGAGTGGGACAGCTCACCAAAGTGTCTTCCCTTTACAGGCAGGACAAGGCCCACACATGACACTCATGGGCCTTCCAGTCATTTTTAATCCAACTGAACAACCTACCCTAAGCTTACTTTTTATTTTCATTCCTCTCAGATTAGCATCTAACTAGATGGTCCATATAAGAGGGCACTAGAATGAAAATCAAGTGTTTATTTTTAAATAAAATGTGTGCTTGGTAAAAGCAGATGAGATCTTTCAATAGCACTTTGTTGCCATTATTTGCCTCTCTCTCCTTTTCATTTCTTCTTTTCATTTTTGCTCATTCATCCTTATTAATTCAACAGATGTATTGTTGAACTTTTCCTCTGCTTCCTATTCTAGGCTAGAAAATGGGAATACAAAAAGATACTCTTCTTACCTTCAAGAAGCTTTTAGTCTAGTAAAAGGGACAGACAGGTCAACTTGCAACTCTTATAAGACTTTGATGTGTGTTACATGTTGCATGTCCTCACTTACTTCCTGAGGACGGTCATCTAAATTGAATGCTAAAGAAAGAGGAAGTGAAGGTGGTGGAGGGAAGGGTCAGCTTTCTTCAGACAAACCAGTGTGTGAAACCTAAAATGAGCAAACACAGCGCACATGGAGACCCACAAGAAGTGCCTGTGTGCTACAGCTTGATAGACAACAGATTTGTGAACTGAGAAATCCTACGTTTGAGTCCCATTCTCATGGTCTTCAATAATTTTAGTTAGTCATTGACTCATTAGGCCCACACACTGAACAAGTACTCGCTGTGTGTCAGGGACTGCGCTAGAGCCTAGACAGAGCTCCACACAAGACACAGAGCTGCCTCGAAGACGCTTTCACTCGAGCTGAGAGGTCATAGCAGTAAAATGACAATGTAGGATGGTCGTGATGGGCACGGAGGGAAACATGACTTTTCCCAAATCCATTCTATGACATTCCCTTTGTCTCTGTTTTCCATAACTCCTGAATAGGAGGTAATCTCATTTAAAAAATTGCTTGGAGTATGTTGGAAGTCTGTTAACTTTTGCTGCTCTACTCTTTATTTCATTCTTAACTCTTGGATTGCTTAAATAACCCAAGTGAACATCTTTCCATTAATATTCAGAAATAGTTTTTTTTCCAAATAAACCACATGTGCTGAGGTTCATTTTATTCTTAAATTTGCTGAGAAATCTGTAAAGGATTTAAAGAGTTGTTTTGTTTTTGTTTTTGTTTTTGTTTTTTTGGAGAGGTTTATTGGCTATAGTGGGCATGCGCTCACCAGACAGACAAGAGACAGAGAGATAGAAAGCAAGAAATCACCCCCCCAGGGGAGATGACCATGACGCAATCCCTCCTCCTCCACTCTCCTCTCAGGATCTTGGGCATGCACACACATGCACCCGGAGTGAGTTTAAGCCACCGAGTCTGGGACTCGAACCGTGGTCGACTACGTGGGAGTCCAGTGACATAGCCATTATGCTAACTGCTGGTGCCTAAAGATCTTATTTTTATCAAATATAATTTTTTAAAAGTTTGCTATAAGATGTGTGTACTCACCAGAGAGAGAGACAGAGAGAGGGAAGGTGAGAAAGCATCCTCAGGAAGAATGACCATGATGCAAATCCTTTCCCTTTCTTTCTTTTCTGGGAATTTGGGCATGCATGCTCATGTACCGGGGGTGTTTTTCAAGTCACCAGATCCAGGATTCTAACCACACAGTTGCCCTAACCACCACACCACAGGCTGGCCTTATTTTTTAAATATTTTGGATAAAATAGAAAGCAATGAATTGGAACTAAATGTGACAAAAAGACAATGTAGTGGTTAGTCATCTTTAGACAATATTCTTTCCTCTCAATGCCAAAACAAAATGTAAAAATATAAAAATAAATATAGAATTAAAGAAATGACCTTAATCACAGGACAAATCACAAGAACACAAAGGGTTTAGCTCTACAACTTAATTCAACATTTCTTCAAGGAGGTAGGAATTTGACAGCAAGCAAGTATCCACTAACAGTAATTCCAGGAGAAGGATGAAGAGCCAGCTAAAAAAAAATAAAACAGTAATAACAGGTCCAAGAAAAGGTAAATAGGATGCTGGGACCAACAATAGTAAAAGTGAATGAGATAGTGAAGAATAAATAATAGACGTGCTGAGAAAGCAATGTTTTGAGATTGAAGGCAACAACGAGGAAATTAAATTCAGAGAGAGTCAGGACATGAGAAAGAACAAGCACAGTTTTCTCTCTCCTGTTTCTCTAACCGAAAGAAATAACTGTCAGCTACAGGTCATAAAACTTCATAGATTAATAACCTTTGACCTCTGACCCTGTGATTTATTTTCTGTGAGCAGAGGTGTAGCCTCTCCTCCTTCTGAGAAAAATGAGACAACATGGCTGGGTAGTTTCTCCCATCCATCAGGCAATGTGTCTCCCAGTCTCAATCTGCCATCAGCACTCTTGCTCCAGGTCAAGTCAGGACTGGTTTATAGACCAATACAAAGAATCAGCAGACACATTTTCTTAAAATAAAAAAAATAAGTAGTAACAATATAGACACACACACCTACATATGTGTTCATTTATGTATATATTTATTTGTTAATCTTAAAATCCTTTCTACTGAACCAGAGAAAGCAAGTAGTTTCCAATTTAATTAAGAGACTTAAATTGTCATGAGTCAGCAGAACTCTTTCATAATTGGCCAGAACTGATCTGACCCACTTGCAAAAAAAAATATCACTTAATGTAAAGGGAGAGGAGTTCTTTCATTTGCATTGGGCTGTTCTCCTTGGCAAAGCAGAGGAATCCATTTTGAGATGTCCACACTTGCACACAGACCATCAAAAGGTATTTCCAAAAGAACAGTAATAATTAAGCAGAGTACACACACCTTCTTTGATGCCACTTGAAACAGCAAAGAGACTGACTGGAGTCTACGAGGGGACCTGGGGTAAACTGTTCTTTTGTGAAGCCAAGACTTCTGGTAGCCAGAGTTGGCTCTGGTTATAGGGGGCAAAGGAGACTGAGTCATCTCCCTTCATGGAGCTGATTTGTTAAAAGGGCACAAGAAGTTCCCAGGGATCTCATGCTGCTTTGAGGCAACCTCCATTTCAAATGGATGGGAACGGAGTGGGGGAAGTGAATTTTGTTGCTAGGTCTCCCAAAGACTTGCCAAAATTTTGCCTGTTTCTTTGTGAACCTGGTAACCACCCCAGCTGGATTCCCCATTACTCTAAACAGGAAAGGGATGAATATGTCCAGTTCTTTTCAGCTTGCAAATGTGCCCTGGTGAGGGTAAACATGGCTGTGTTTGTTCTCCCTGGGGAACAAGTCAGGCATGAAGTCTCTTTTGTTCAGAGTCAGAACAACCCTCCCTCATTCAAGTCCCAGAGAGGCTGGCAGCTTAGTCAGAGAAAGTGAACATGAATCCTACCTGGGAAGGAAAGAATTCTCTAAAGTGGACCGGAAGTTAGCAGGGTCTGTGAATCCCTTGGGTAATAGAGAGGTGCAAGCTATTCCTGGGAGAAATCCCCTTTGGTAAGTGTACAATTCCATAGAAAGGGTCTTCCAAATATGCAGGATAGAAAAGAGTTTGTCCAGTAGTGTCTAGTCCTAATTAAATTTACTATGTGTTTTAAGCTAAAGGAGCAAGATAGATCTTCGATGCTGTGGAAATATAAAAGTATAGCCCTGAGTAGTGTATTAATGTATGTTCCTTAAATGAATATATGTAAAGAGGCAAACAGAGTGGTAACTGTTTCTTTATCTACTCTTATTTTTCATGGCGACAGCAGTGCATAAGACCTTGCGCTTTGTTTCTGTGTGTGTGTGTGTGTGCGTGTGTGTGTGTGTGTGTGTGTGAGGGTATGTGTAGCTATGAATAAGGTGAGTCGTGGTTAATGCTGGGTAGATTGATGACAAAAGTAAGTCATCATCTCTAACTTTGGTGCATTTATAGGAAGAGAATAGAGTCATATGACTATGATATAGGGAAAGTACTGATGCGATATAATATGAAAGAAACAAAGAATTCTGAGTGTTGACAATTGGGAGAAATCATATTTTATAGAGCAAAATCAGGAAAAACTCTATGTTAGAGGTGTCATCTCTGATGAAACCTTGATTCATGGGGAAGATTTCAACATATAAACAGGATGTAAAGGAAAGCCTTCCACAGATAGGGGAGAGGATGAACAACAATGTCAAGGTGGGAAAGTGTAGAACTTGCTGGTCAAACTGTGATTTGACTGAAACCATCTCATTCTTACAGGAAAATACTAAGAAACTATGGATGAATAGCCAGACTAGGCTATTAATGGAGGCCTTAAGTGTTAGGCTGAGTGTTTGGTTTTCTAACTAAATAGAAACTAGGAAATCTGTGAAGATTTTTAACATGGATTTTTAACAAATATAATTGGAGTCACATATTTCAAAAACTAATCTAATCATGGGATAGATTGGAAGGGGATTGGTGACTGAAACCCATGAGACTATCTATTTTAGTTAGCTAGTCAAAATGTAACATCTTTTATATTAGGATTGTGGAAGTGGGAATAGTAAAAGAAGGACAAGATCGGAGAGACTTTGCACTAGCAGAAGCTACAGACTTGACAACTCATTGGATGTGGCTGGCAAGGGAGAAGGACGAGTTGGAGATGATGCCAGGGTTTGGAGCCCAAGGGATTGGAATAATAGTGTTGCCATGGAGAAAAAAGAAAATCTGAAGTCTTAGAGGAGATTTGAGTTCAGTTTGGGGTGTATTGAAATAAAGGCATTAGCTAGAAACAGTTATAAATGCCCAGCAGGAAATGAAATTACAGAAATAGATGAAGGCTAACACATAACATTGAATTTTACTTAGCAAAAATAAAATAAAATTTTATTTAGCAAATTGTTAGGGAAAACCTACTATGTGCAAGGCACTCTTTAAGGCATAATGATAAACAAGGTAGATGGCTTCTGATACCCGAGAGAGCTTACAGTCCACTGTGGAATACAGACAGATGAACCCACCAGTGCTCTGCAAGTGATAACTGTTTGGAAGAAGGCAGGGAAGCACAGGGTGGTATGACATCCAGAAAGTTCCAAAACACTTTACTCAGACTGTGGAGTCAGAGGAAGATTCTAGCAGAAAGTGAACTCTAACTGGCAGGAGATTAGAGTAGGGAATTGGGAAGAATATTTCCATACAGAGTGAAAGTTCAGTTTAGTGAGAGCAAGGTGTAATTATCCAGCAAAAAATACAAGATGGAGAATAGTAAAAGACTAAAAAATAAGGGCAATTAATCTGAGCCTTAAAGGTCACAGAAGTAGTTTTGACTCTATCCAGAGAATCATAGGAAGCAGCTGATGAGTTTCAAGCTAAAGAGCTATCAGATTTTAATTTTTTTTCACTCTTCCAGAGAGTATGTGATCCCACTGGAGAGAGACAGATAGAGAGTGAGAGAGATAAAAAGTACAAAAGCACTCCACATGGGGGGATGGTCATTCCATAATCCCTTTTCCTCCATTTCTCCTTGTCATATGTTGGACATACATGTACCCATGCCTGGTGTGTTCTTCAAGGTGCCATATCTGCCTCAGAACATCACAATTAGCCATGTGGAATTCAGCTACCTTAACCACCACACCACCAGTTGGCCCCAGATTTTAATTTTATAAATATTTCTCTAACAGCAATGTAGGAATAGAGAGGATAAAAACATAAATAAAACACAGGGCAGTGAGATTCAGGAGACCTGATCTTAAGTATTATCAATGTCAATGGAAAATGTGAATAGACTCAAAAGAGGTAGAAGACTTCATAAGAACTTTAACGGAAATGGAGAGGAGTGAAAGAGAAGAGTTGAGAAAAATATCTAGTTTCTTCTTGGCCACCAAATGGTTAGAATCGCCATTCACTAAGTAAGAAACTAAAAAAGCAGCCAGAGATGGTGCAATGCATGCCTGTAGCTTAATTTTATTAGCTGATGGGTAGAAAGGGGCCAGATTTTTTGTGATGCTAAATTTGAGATTATATGTAAAGGGAGATATCTAGTAGGCAGTAGGCAGTTAAAACTATGTGTTTGATATATGAGAAAGGTCAAGTATGTGAACAGAAATGTTGAAGTCTTTACCATAAAGTGGAAACTAGAACCTCAGAAGAGGATGAGCTTACTACATACATTCCCAGGAAAAAAGAGTAAAGAGCCTAAACATATCCCTGAAAGACTATTAATATTAAGGGATAGAAAGAGGACAAAGAGACAACAGTGGCTGGGAAGCTCTTATACCAGAGAGGCAGGAGGAAAACCAGATGAAATCTGTGTTCTAGAATACAAGGGAAGAGTATGTTAACTAAAAAAAAAAAATGGTTAATTATACTAAACAAATGAGATGGCCTATTGGATATAAGGGAAAGGACTAATTAGTTTCTTTATGCTTTATGCACTTCATGGCAGAGTAAAGAGAAAGATGCACAGCCCCAAGCAAGGCCTCCCACAGGGTAACTGCAGAACTTCCATGTGGACATTACAGTGGGTTAAGGATTTTAAATGCACAGACTCTCCTTTTTCAGAGAGAGAGAGGGGGAAAAGGGCACACAGTTGTCTTTCATTTAAATATAAATAGCTAATTAATTCTCATTTTATTTTCCTTTCATGATTAACTCCAGAGACAGGAAGCAAGGTATCTTGATTTTCAGAACCTTTTGCATTTTGAATACTCAGTAAATACTAAGAAAGCTATCCAATATGTGAAAATAAAAAGCCTGAATAAATCTGCCTCCTTTCTTGAATGTTGAACTTTTAAGCACTCAGCAGGGAAGAAGCATTTCTCTTAATGTAGAGATAGAGAGTTGTTTGTTACAAAAAAGGAGAAAAAAATCCAATTAAAAAGTGGAATTTGCGAGGCCCCAGCTTTGGCATGAACAACATAGCAGAGTCGATACATCAGCTCTAATGCCAAAGGCGAGGATGCCTGATATTGGAGATTATAAGCCAGTTTCCAGTCTATTGGCTTTCTCATCAAGGGAGGTAGTTTAATGTCCTGAATTCCGTAATAAATATTACTGAATAAACTTAAGTGATAAGGCCTGAACTTCTTTTGCCTTAAATGCTTATGCAAAAATGTCTAAAACTTGCCAAAATAATCAACTGAAAATGAAAAATTCAGTCGTACTGGTTGCATCATGCAGAATAAAAATGGTCATTTGGCTGAGTGATCTACTATTTAAGCCCAGAACCAATTATTGGGTCCAGTAAGACCATTTCCAGTGACATCCATGTGCTATTTAAGAAACATGAGATAATGAAATAACACCTCTCCTCTGAGTCCTTTGATTTTGTCCTGTACAATTACTCCAAAGTGCTCATGCTGCCAAGAACCTGCACCTAAGTCTCTAAAAGCTATCCTAAGGGTGCTGGGTCCTCCATTGCCTGCGGGCTTTGAGAAGAATATACATGTGTAATATATGTAATGTTCAGTGTTGAAAAAAAAGAGTGTGTCTATGTTCTTCATGTGCTTTAAAAAACAGAAAGATATACAACAATAACATGTAAACCAGAAATCATAATTAAGGAAAAAAGAAAGAATAAGAAACAGAAAGCTTTTAATAGGAAGATGTATTTCTGGAGAAGGAAACTGGGTATCTTGAACAGGAGAGATACGTTTTTATTTTAGACTCAATTGTGTGCTTATATTACTTTCCCAATTTTGAAAGAAATAAATGCAGATTTTAGTACAGAATTTCACAAAGAGAAAGAAAAAAGGCTGGTTAGCTCTCTCAAAATTTTCTCGGAGATCAAATGTTTCAGATACATATATTAGCAATCTTATTACCAAACCTCAAATGTGGGGGTTATTTGCATTTTTAATAAATGAAACTGAGTCTCTGAGTATTTTGTAAGTTACTCAAGTTCATATAGTTAGTGAAGAAAAGAGCCAGGATTTGAATCCAAAACAGTTTGATTTCTAACTCTTTCTTTCTGTATAATTTTTCTTTAATAGAAGTATTTTAGCTACTTTACAAAAATAAATTTGAACCAAAAAAATCTCAATTTTAACTTTGTTCTTTATGACAAAATCTGCTTGCTTTTTTTTTTATTTTAGAGAGAGGTTTTTGCTATAGAGCGTGTGCGCTCACCAGACAGAGAGAGACAGAGAGACAGAAAGTGAGAAATCAGCCCCCCAATGGGGATGACCACACCACAATCCCTTCTCCTCCATTCTCCTCTCGGGATTTTGGGCACACACGCACAAGCACTCGGTGTAAATTTTAAGCCATCGGGTCCAGGACTTGAACCATGGTCAACTACATGGGAGTCCAGCGACATAGCCATTATGCTAACTGCTGGTCCTGAAATCTGCTTACTTTGAACAAAGATTTAATTGGAATATGAATTTAGTCATAGGAATTTTTTTTTCCTTTAAGAACTAGTATAAATGTAATTAATTGTAATGTAAATACAAGTTTAACAGAACATATGAGCAATTAATGGGAGGATGATAAAAAAATTATTTCTTTGTTTAGAAATGAGAAATTTATTATATTTTAAGAATTCCTAAAAATGCTAATTTTTTGGCTTTCATTTAAATTTATAAAGTCAAGTCATAATACCAAAGAGGCAGCAAATGACCTAACCAGCGATATGCAAGAAATGCTACACACTTGTTTGGGAGAACCAATCACTAATTTTGAGTGTCAATAGTCAGAGACAGCCATTATTATACAAAAATAATTACATAAACCTACAACTAAATAAATTATATTAAAAACAAAGATAAGGTATACTAAAACCTCATTATATGCTAATTACTTTAATATTATCTATGCCCGAGCAGTTATTTATATCTCATCAATCTTTATGGTGGAAATACCACACAATGGTGTTCTGATGTGAATCTCTTTCTAACTCAGTGTTTAGCAACATCACTTTGGAATTTGAAATCTGATTTTGTTACTGTATTTATGCTAAAGAAAGTTTGCAAATGCTAAAAATGGACTCAAACCTCATTTTAGTGAGGGGAGGCAAAACTTGTGATATTTGCAGTAAAAGATGCTTATTACATTTAGTGGTGGGTCAGCTGATGGCATGGTGGTCAGAAGAGAAGGGATTGCAGTTTGACCATCTCTCTTGGGAGGTTGTTTTCTTACTTTCCCTCTATCTCTTATTGTCTTCCTCTGTTTCTTTCCAGCAAGTACATACCCCCTACAGCAAATGAAAAAAAAAAAAAAAAGTACCACCGGGTGCCATAGTGGTTAAGGCGCTGGACTCCCATCTTTTCAACCATGGTTTGATTCCTGAACTCGGAGGTTTGAAAATCATGCTAGGTGTATGTGAGTGTGTGCCCAAAATCCTGAGAAGAGAATGGAGGAGAAGGGATTGTAGCATGGACATCTGCCCTGAGGAGCAACTTCTTACTTTCCCTCTCTCTGTCTCTCTCCAGTAAGCACACATACCCTTGGACTAAAATCTAAAAAAATAATAGAAGAAGAAGAATAACATTTAGTGGGCCAACTGGTGGCATGGTGGATCCCACCTGGGCCACCACATGGTTCAAGTCCCAGACCAGCAGCTTGAGAAACATGCCAGGCACATGTGCACACATGTCCAAATTTGGAGAGGAGAAATGGAGAAAGGATTATGTGTGACCATGCCCCATGGGGTGGGGGAGTATTCTCTCCCCTGCACTCTCACTCAGTTTTTCTATTTCTTTCCTCAAGCACATATACCCTAGCAAAAGCTAAAATCAAAACAATAAATAAATAAATACATGTTTAGTGTGAAAAATTGGCCAATGATTTCTGTGGTTGATTCTTGAAACTGTATTTTTAACTATCATTTATCATATATACCTAAGTAGGTTCTTTAAAAATTTTTAAAACACATAGGCTAGCACTGTGACACAATAGTTAAGCCCTGTGCATAGAAAGTCAAATCCCACATGGCACACCATAATATAATTTGAATCATCCTGGGCAGCTTGAAAATAATACCAGATGTGTGTGCTTGCATGTTGAATGTCCTCACAAAATGGAGAAGTCAGGGAGAGGGTATTGTGCAATGACCATGTCCCACTGGGAAATGTTTTTCTTTTTTCTCTGGTGAGTACACATGCTGTTTGACCACTGTAAAAAAAAAATTAAAAATTCAGCAGGGGAAAGAGAATATAAAAGACAAAATATATAGGAAGTATAGTTCTAGATTTATAATTTCTTCTCCAAAAATTGTTTGCAGGATTACAGAATAAAAACTCTACAGATGGATTTATTCCCTGTGTTATCCATTTTTGTAGACTTGGGAGAAAGAATGAAAAGAAAATGCTTTTCTACTCATAATAAAGGCAAAGCTTTTTCTTATTTTCTAGAACACATTGATAGACAAGGACTCTAAACATTAAATAATTTGAAACCCTAGTGCCATGGTTTGAATGTGATACTCCCAAATTCTTGTATTAATATTTGGTAAGCCATGGTAAAAGTATTCAGAGGGTGAAAAGGTAATATGATTATGGTATTGGAAGGTAGGACCATCGGGAAGTGAGTAGGCATCAGTGTCGGGCCCTAATGGCTGAGCCCTGTGGTTTTGTAAGGAGAGGGAATGGGACAGAGTCATGTAGCAAATTCTTGCCCTTCACTATGTTATCCACTAGCAAGAAGACTCTTACCAGATGAAGCTACTTGACCCTGGATCTTCAAACTGAGCTGAATAAACCTCTATTCATTGGTCAGACTCAAGTATTTCTCCCGTAAGCAACAGAACAGACTAGAACAATTAGAAACCATAATAATGGAAACCAATATAAAAAGAATAACTAAATGATGAATGAATCTGTAAAAATAGTTCTCCATATGATACAGTACCTGTAAAGGAGCAAAGAATGTGGGAAAATTTTTTAATGATCTGTTGAGTAAAGATTTTAGATCTTGAGATACAAATATTGAGAGCTTTTTGCTATAGGGCACGTGCACTTGACAGAAGGACAGAGACAGAGAGACAGAAAGTGAGATATCTTCCCCTGGGGGAATGGCCCAATCCCGCCACAATCCCCTCTCGTCCATTCTCCTCTCAGGATCTTGGGCACGCACACACACACACACACACCTGGCGTGAGTTTAAGCCACCAGGTCCAGGATTTGAACCATGGTCAACTATATCCCAGACCAGTGACATAGCCATTTCACCAACTGCTGGCCCCAGATCTTGAGATATTTTTAAAAGACCAAATAATGATGATAATGATGATAACAACTAAAAATATGTTGGTCAATCAGTGGGTCTTACACAAGATGAATGGTCTTTTTGATATACCTCAGATTTCAACATTATTCTTAGAGAAAAAACTAAATTTGGTCAGTGGAGGAACTTGATTTCTTCCCTATAGAATCAGCTTGCCTCAATTTGCTCACAACAAGTCATTTCTTTAAAGAGGAAAACGTACATGTATGTATATAAGTTTCAAACTGTTCTGTCCTTTTAAATCCACAGAAGGGGGGTTTCAAGTGAAGGTATTTGATCACTCTCCCAGGACCATACTATGTACTGAAAGGTATAATTAGAGGATATTGGGTTAAGCTGATGCTATCTGAGGATAATTCCCTGGACACACAGTCATGTTTCTAGGAGTTGTTTTGCTGACTAGGTCTCACTTATGACCTTATTAAACAGATTCTAACTTTTTAATTTATAAGGTAGCCTAAAAAGAATATAGCTGAGGTTTCTTCACTAGAAAAAGCACCTGTTCACAGTTGCTGGGCATGGTAGCTTAGCAGAATTAAATGCATACTATGGTTTTTTGATTTTATAATCTTAGTCATTCTGACTGGGGTTAGGTGGTATCTCATTGTTTTGATCTGCATTTCCCTTACAATGAGGGATGCTGAGCATTTTTTCACATGTCTTTTAGCTATTCATATGTCATCTTTAGAGAGTGGTATTGTCAACTCATTCTCACATCTTTTAATACAATAAGTGCTGGCAGGAGTGTGGTGAAAGGAGAACTCTCTTACACTGCTGGTGGGAATGTAAGTTGGTCCAGTCAACTGTGGAGAACAATTTGGAGATTCCTCAAAAATTCAAAAATAGAACTACCATACAATCCAGCAATCCCACTCCTTGGTATCAACCCAAAGAACAGAAGTATACTTAATCGGAAAAGTGCTTGCACATAGATGTTTATCGCAGCACTACTCACAATTGCTAAGTCATAGAAACAACACAAATGCCCATGAACAGATGAATGGATAGAAAAACTGGCACATATACTCAATGGAATACTATTCAGCCATAAAAAAAATAACAGAACCCTGGCTTTTGACAGGAAGTGGATGAATATGGAAGATTTACTGCTGAGTGAAGCAAGCCAGACTATGAAGGAGAGGCGTTGTATGTCCCCACTTAATATATACCGAGTGTCCTCACTCTATGATTGAAACTAACTAACTAAAGGATATAGAAACACAGGATATAGATGTAAATGTCAGATATAGTGTGGAGGGTCTGAGGAAGGACATTTAGAAGAAAAATAGGGAGGCAAAACATTAATGGCACAAAGAAATGTGGTATTATCTGTTGAAGATATTTTGTAGTTTTATCAACTGTACTAGGGAGAAATGTTCACCGGTTGAAATATCCATTTTGTAAGCTAAATAATAATGTGATTGAATGTATAAAGGAAAATGAAACAAAAATAAAAATAAATAAATGATAAAAAAAGAAGTTGAAAAAATAAAGTAAAATAAAAAATAAATGCATACAATGTATGCAAACCCTGCTTCATCCTCTAGGTAGCTGAGGTGACCACTGATGTTACATGATGGCAAGGAACTCAAAGGATACCCTTACTTTTAATAGGTCTTTACCCTTAAAATTCCCACTGTTTAAATTACTGCATTAGATAAACTATTGTTTCCTGACAAGTCTTGAGAACAAAAGCAAAGTCTTAAATACATATTTTAAAAATAAAGACTGAGGGGAAAAAATGAGATAGAACTCACTTGAAGGAGCTGGAGAGGGCTGGCAGGTATCGTGGTGGCGAAGCTACTAGACTCCCACATGGCTGACCATGGTTTGAGTCCTGGAACTGGTGGCTCACTTTCTCACTTTCCCTTTCTCTCTCTGGTCAAATTAAAATAATAAATAAAATTAAATTAATATAAAAAACAAAAAATGTTTTTATTTAAAAAATGCTGGAAAGAAAGGACAAGAGAGTAAACACAAAGAAAACAGAGATGGAGGAATTATAAACAAAAGAGCAAAATGAGCAAAAACTGTTGCAAAGACACCATAAGCAGAGAATAAGGACAAATAATAAGCTGGAAAATATTTGGAATGCATGTCATAAAGGGCTTACTGGCAATCAGCAAAGTGCAAATTAAAACAAAAACCTGGCTTACTAGTTCACATCTTTCATATTAACAAAATTAAAACCCTGACAATAATAAGTTTTGCTAAGGATGTGAGATAATAGAAAATCTCACATACCAGAATTTAAATTGTATGAATACAGTAAAAAGCAATTTGGTGGCCTAAGAAAGTCAAAGATGCTCTTTCCAGAAACTCCACAATTCTTTCTCCACTTCACAATTCCATAGTATATTTCCGTAATATGTTCAAGAGGACTGTACAAGCGTAAGAAATATTACTTGATTAGAAGAACAGTAGATCTGGAAATAAATATCTACCCATTTGACAATAGTCAAAAAAAAAAGGTGTTATACTTTTTCAGTGAACCATATATAGCAGTTCAAATTAACTTACCATGGCTATATAAATATGGGTGAATACAAAGAAATCTCAAAAACATAATTTTAATTATTTAATTTTATTTATTATTAGTAATAATATTATTCGATTTGAACAGAGTGATACAGAGACAGAGAAAGAGGGAGAGTGAGAAAGCGAGCTGCCATGTCCAAGACTTGAACCATAGTCAGCTCCTTAACCAACATTCTACGTTCCAGCCCCTCAAAAACATAATTTTAAACAAAGGAAGATAAATATGGACTGCTACTTATAACAGGATGTCATTTATGTAAAAATAAAACGTGTAGATATGTTATATGTTTAACATGATTAGATATTAAAAGGACAAAATTCCGAACAGAAAGGATATCAGACTCCATTTATAAATGGATTTATAAAAAGAGATTCAAAATCTTCTATGACGTGTATAACATGACTTTTTAAAAGTTTATTTCTTTACTAATTTCAGAGTGACACAGAGAGACAGGGACCACCAGCAGGGTCCTGTCATTCTCTGATCTTTCCACCGCCAGCACATCTGATCAGTCTGGGATTTTAACCCTGAACTTTCTCAGTTAGCTCCAGCACTGAGCATCAATATCCTACCATTTATACCCTCATCACTGGGCCAATTTTTTTAAAGCAAATATGGCAAAATGGTATATTTAACTAAATTTGATAGGCACTACAGATTGTTTCATTTTTCTCTAGTGATTTTTTGAGTTTCAAATAGTCATGATAAAAAAGTAAAAAAGAATAAACTGTACTCACTTTAGCTTCTTCTAAAGTCATTTTAATAAATAACTCTTGCTTTTGAAAAGAAACGGATAGAATTTTACCTGATTCTGTTATAAATTTGTATATACTAAGTTAATATCTAAAGTTAAATGCTTGATGTTAAGGAATCCTACTTTTATCTTTTTTTCCAGAGAGTTGTTTTGCTATAGGGGTGTGTGCTCACCAAAGAGACAGAGAGAGGCAGAGAGATTGAAAGGAAGAAATCACCCCACAACAGGATAGGCAAGCCACAATCCCTTCTCCTCTATTCTCCTCTTGGGATTTTGGGCACGTACACACATGCACCTGGCATGAGTTTTTAGTCACCAGGTCTGGGACTCAAACTGCTGTTGGCCATGTGGGGAGTCCAACGACGTAACTATTATGCCACCTGCTGGTCACCCTCCTCTTATCTTTAAAACAACATTATGGCCAGCAGGTGGCATGGTGGTTAAGGCATTAAATCCCATGCAGCCAACTTCACATTTGAGACCTGGACCCAGCCACATGAAAAACACACTGAACACATGTGTGTGCATACCCAAAATCCAAGGAAGAAAATGGAGGAGAAGTGACTGAGCATGACCATCTCCCTTAGGGGGGTGATTTCTCCCATGAGTGTATGTACTCTATAGCAAAAAATCTAAAACAACAAAAACAACTTTAAGCAAATTGCCTTTTCCCCCAGAAGAAATAAAATATTTATTTTATTTATAGATAAAGGGTAAGAACGTACTTGAAATGCACACACACACACACACACACACTCACACACACACTCATCCTCACACCTACATTAACAGAACAAATATACTAACACAAACACACATACACTCGAATGTACACAGGTATACACACACTTACACATATAGACCTGTTTATTACATACATACATATATTCCTAATTTCCCTATAGTAATGTGGTACTACTATAGTGTGATTTTACATGATTTAGTAACTATTGTCCTTTATACTTTAGATGCCATGTACATTCTGCAGAATCATGTCATAAGACAAGCGTAGTGAAGCATGTCTGTAGTATTGTTGGATATTTGTTTACAGCTAGAACCCATTGATTTCTTTCACAATTCTATATTTGCTTTTGCAGTTTACATTGGTTTCATCTCGAACTCTCTTGGAACTGAAAGTTTGTTGTTGTTTTAATTTGTTCTTTATTCATGATAAAGCACATTACATGTGCATGAGAAACAGAGAGAAAGACAAGTATTCTTTTTTTTTTTTTGGCTATAGGGCGTGTGTGCTCGCCAGACAGACAGAGAGAGATAGAGAGATAGAAAACGAGAAATCACCCCCCGGGGGGATGACCATGCCGCAATCCCTTCTCCTCCATTCTCCTCTTGGGATCCTGGGCACACACGCATACGTGCCCGGCATGAGTTTAAGCCACCGGGTCCGGGACTCGAACCACGGTCGACTACGTGGGAGTCCAGCGACATAGCCATTACGCTAACTGCTGGTCCCTGGAACTGAAAGTTTTGGACATCATTTGAGCCTCTAAATTTTTACTCTGAGTGTTGTTTCTGACACTTCAATTTATTTGCTTTTAGCCATTTCTGATGACTGCAGTCATTTTTAGCACTAACATACAGTTCCATTTTAGAAAGGAAGTAATTAACTACCCCTAATGATATATAACTTGGAAATTTTCGTATGCTACATTGGGAATCAGTTTTAATAACAATCTTCATGACACTATTCCATTTATGGTTTATATAAAATACAGCAATACTGTAATTTCTGTATGTAAACACAATTTGAAATTTAGTAGAAAATTAAAGTATTGGGAAATGAGCTTTACTCTTTTTTTAAAATGGCCATCTAATAAGATCCATTTGTGGAACTGATATTGTTTCCAATGATTAAGTTAAGTTTTAGTGTTGCCTGAAGTGTTTCTCGTGTGGAGAATGATTGAGAAAATAATTATAATGGGCCATGTCTTTGACAGAGTCTATAAACACTAGGATGGCAGCACACGATTAAATTTATGTTTAGATTGTAGAAATCGTTGCTACTTAAGAAGAGAACAAGCATATTGATCTTCAAGAGTGAAATAAGGCGAGATGAAAGGAATAATTAAATCAGGCGGTATTGGTGTTCCCATCTATAGCACTACAATTATACAAATTACATCTCTCCTCACCTTGCCCTCCTTCCTTTCTTCTGAAGGCTTAAACTGAAGACCCCTTTACCAAATGTTGTGAAAAGATTTTGTTTCCTTTTTTCTTGTTAACTCAGCCTGTTTTCCAGAGAAAAAGGCTCTAAGCTGGTCTGTGAAAATGTTCTTGGGTAATTTTTGTTTGAGGTGGAAGAGTGTAGAGTACTTAAGTTTATTTCGATCTTTGTGCATGAGTACTCTTTGACCCTGAAACCCTATGAGTAACCTAGGTGCTTGGAGAAGTAAATAATGAACTCATTTGGTCCAGGAAGATATAATTTAGTGCCAAGGCAGTCACTGAACTACTGTAGGGGTGGGGGAGCATCTGGAATTATGTCTCTTCAAGATGAAAAAAAAAGTTTTGAAATTAAACACTTAGAAGTATATTCCATCAATCCTCATCTAGGAACATCTAGGGATGACTCAACATTTCAGGAGTTCTGAGACATGAGTCCTTTCATTTCTGGGATTCCTTTCAATTGGGAAAATGACAACATTTAGAAAAAAGACATTATTCCTCCTTGAAGCTGTGAGTTTGAGTATCCTTCTGTTTGAATACTAGGATCTCCCCTGAAAGGCTGTTTTTGTGTTTGCTTGGCTTTTGCACTGAGCACCACTTGCTTCCTTAAATTTCTTACTAATGTTACAGTTTCATTTTCCTTTTGACTGCTAATCAGGTAATTCAGGTGAATGTCAGTATGTTTCTGTATATATTCATAGATGACCCCAACACAGTCTGATACTAATATGGTGCTGAGCTAATGTTCACAACAGCCACAACACAAGTTTCATCTTTACTCAAATTTCATACTTTGAAGACATTTTCCATCTTTTCTCATTTCTCTTGCATCTGGTAAACTCTCCATTAGTTTCCTCCACAATGAGTGTTTCCCAAGATGTGTCTCATAGAATATAATCCCTCAGCATGCTCCTTGAAATGCAAGTCATATAAAATCAAGTTTGAGAAATACTGCACAGTCCAGCACTGTCAACTGGGATGGCCACTCCCTATGCACGGCTACTGACCATGTTAAATGTGGCTAGAGTGAAATGAGATGTACTGCAACTTGGACTTTAAATATGTAAAACAGGAAAAAAATGTAAAATGTCTCAATAATTTTTATATTGATATGTCAAAAGGATGACATTTTTGATATATTTGGTTAAGAAAATACGTTATTAAAATAAAGTTAGGGACAGCTGGTGGAATGGTGATTAAGGCAGCTGGATCCCACATGGCTGACTGAGCAATCTGAGTCCTGAAACTGGCAGTTTGAGAAACATGCCAGATGTGTGTACATGTACATGCCCATAATCCTGAAAGAAGGGAGAAATGGAGAAGGGATTGAAGCATGACAATGCCCCCAAAGGAGGGTCTTTCTTAATTTCCATGTTTCTCTGGTGACCACACATGCAATCTGGCAAAATTTAAAAAGAAATAAAATAAACAAATTTAACCTTATTTTGTTTGTGAGACAGAGAGGGAATAAAAAAAGAGAGAGAGGTATTTCTGACAGGATCTTCCTATTAATATCCTCTTCCTCAACCTCACAGTTAGCTAGGATTACAGACCCATACACCATGCCCAACCTGTTCAGATTGGACAGGATTTAAATTCAGGCCTCCCACGTGGCTCCAGTCTACCACAGTTACATCTTACCACTTAGGTCACCATGGCTGGGTCAGCTCTCTAAGTTTTTCTGGTCTTGTTTTTGTTTTTTTGAGTGAGAGATTTTTTGCTATATACAGCATATGTGGTCGCCAGAGAGACAGATGGACAGAAAGGAAGAAATCACCCCACGAGAGGATGTCCACGCCACAGTCCCTTCTCCTACATTTTCCTCTTGGGATCTTGAGCACACATGCACACATGCCCAGTGTGAGTTTTAAGCAGCTAGTTCTGGGACTCAAACCATGGTCGACTACGTAGGAGTTCAGTAATATAACCATCACACCATCTGCTGGTCCCAGGCTTTTTAATTTTTAATGTGCTTTCTGGAATTTTTTAAAAGACATTTGTGGCTCAGGTAGTTCTATTGGACAGCACTGTCCTATTTCCTTTTGGAAATCTACAATATATAATTACATAATAAAATTTCTAAGTGGTCTTACAGTAAGAAATTCTTTTTAACTTTATTAAAACCTGTATTTCTCAACTTCATGATTAACTTCACTGAACCCATTTTTACACTGGAACTATTAATAATCTCCAAACAGCTGGCACTCTTAAAAACCCACTTTAGAAAACAATATATTACATGGTATGGATGAGAAACCTTGCTCCTCTCTTTTCTATAGAACATGCTTCCAGATAGTCCATAAGAAATAGAGCACAAGTTAAACAGAATAATTGCCTGTCTATTTAGACCAGATATCACAAGTATACCTATCTGGTATTCTTGACATTAATATAAAGTAATTACTTATGCACTCACTGATTATTTTTGTCAATGAAGATAAATTCAAATTTATAAATTTGCCAATGGTGTTTACAGCCATGGACATTAACCTTCATTCAGGATTTGGCATTGTTAAATATATACATAAATGTAATGATTTCATGGCATAAAAGAATGGATTTTCCATTGTCTCTGTAATCATGACATGTACTTAAAACGTGATCTGCAATTATCCTAAATCATGGGAAGAAATGAGAAAATCAAGATCACAATAAAAGGACTAAAGAAAGAATCAAAATGAAACTACCCTACCAAGTTTACCCAAACTCTTTGATTTGGAGGGTAGCATACAAATTCAGTGCTTCAAGTAAGAATAATACAATAGTACTTTATTTGCCCATCTCACTTAATTCTTAAAATATCTTCATTAGTTGTAGTTGTAATGAGTTTTGATGTCCAAGGCTGCAGAAGTAATCTGTCTTGCTTTCTCCAAAGAAACCAGTCTGCTTTCTGTAGTTGCTTTCTCTGCACTACCCACACTAAGGTAATCTTCTCTACCTAGTTTACTCAGACTCACATGCTAATCTCCTCCAGAAGCCCCACTCTTCCACAGTCATCTCCAGAATAATGCTTTTTTTTTTTTTTTGAGAGAGAGAGACTTTTGCTATAGAGCACGTATGCTTGCCCGAAAGACAGACAGAGACAGAGAGACAGAAAGCAAAACATCAGCCCCCAGGGAGGATGGCCATACCACAATCCCTTCTCCTCCATTCTCCTCTTGGGATCTTGGGCACACACGCAAACGTGCCCAGCGTGAGTTTAAGCCACCAGGTTCAGGACTCAAACTGCAGTGGACCACATGGGAGTCCAGTGACACAGTCATTATGTCAACTGCTGGTCCCCAGAATAATGCTTCATCTAGTTTCGAGAGAGTACTTAGTTCAGCCAAGTTGACATCTAAGACTAACCATCTAAGCCACGATGGGCATATTTAACCTGATATCTTTTGTTGTATAATAATGCCTAACACACTGTTCTAAAAATCTACTAGTAAGAAAGATCTCATAGTGGATACTTGTCACCTGCATCTAAGATGTCTTTCCGTGTTTAAGAAATGCTTGACCTTACAAGAGTTGGTGGCAAGTAAAGCTCACATCTCTGTCATGCAGTCTACTAGTTAGGTTTACCATATCTTGGGATATTTGAATGTACTTGGATGAGTGGTAAGCTTCAAAAGAGAATTTTAAGTAAGGTTTTTAGGACTTGAGAGTGAAGCTATGCCCATCTGGGAACTTTTCTAAATTCTGTTTTTAGAGTCAGCTCTTACTCTTATAACTAAACATCTGATCAAAAGTTAATTGGTGACCATATGTTCTGAACAATGCATTATAAACTGAGCTTAATCTATATGGTAGCCATAGTCAGGCTTGCCTTGAGTCATTCCATCAAAGAGTGAAAGTGATACATACACAACATGGTTTAGGTCAGTACTAAAAACCTAACTATTCTGCATTAATAGAAACCCTTTAACCCAGAACAGTTAATATCCTTTAACCCTTACCTATGGATCAGTACCTAGACTGACTGACTAAGAAGGAAAAATTCTAGCATGATTTACACATGGTATTACAGGTTAGTTCTCTATAAGAAGATGCTAAGATGGAGTTTGGAATGCAGAATATTTATTAGGAATCTATTTCTGAGAAAGGAAGAGAGGAAGTGTAGGACCGAACAGAGGGAGAAGTCAAACAGTGATGCAGAATGAAACAAATGTGAACACTGTAAGGAACTGCAGAGCATATCCAGCAATAGTATCCTGCCTTGGACCAAAATGGCAGGACTTTTGTACTTTCACCTCAGCCACTGGACAAGGGCTGCCCTGGGATAGTTGCACTCATGGACACCATGGCTCTTTCAGCCAAAGCAAAACCTGAAGGAACCAACAAGAACCAGAAGCAGTATAATGATTGATGAAGCACTTAGTCCTTACTTAAGGAATGAAAGAAATCCTCCTAATGGGACAGAACTTTGAATTGTATACCTGACTGTTCACCTTCACATGAAGGAACTAAAGTCTTCACTAAAGTGAAGACTTCATCCTGAAATAACAAAATTGGAAGGTTGTTTGAAAGGGGCATTGATACAACAACAAATGAACCTTCTGGAATGAATTAAAAATGAGAGAACCTTAGTTCTGATGTAAGTTTTCATCAAAGGGCCTATGTGGTAGAGGAGACTTTCACTGGACCAGCAGTTGGTGTAATGGCTATATCACTGGACTCCCATGTAGTCAACCACAGTTCGAGTCCCAGACCTGGTGGCTTAAACTCACATAGGGCACATGCGCGTGCATGCCCAATATCCTGAGAAGAGAATAGAAGATAAGGGATTGTGGTATGGCCATCCCCCCTAGTAGGGTGATTTCTCACTTTCTGTCTCTCTCTGTTTTTCTGCCCTATAGCAAAAACCTCTTAAAAAAGAGAGACTCACTGACTGACTTAATGTAGGCAAGAGCAAAATGCACAAAGATTGGGCAGGATCACATAATGAGCACTCATCAAGCATAGCACATGCCCAGAATAAATCAGGAGGGGCAGTGTGAATGGGCACTGGGTATAACACTGTGCCTCTCTACAGCCTTCTGTGTTCAGCTGTGTAAGCATTCATTCACTGTCACTTGCTGGCACAAAACATTTGTATGCTGGGATAAAGCACAACTGGACCAGTACAACTTCTGTGTTACACTGACATCGTTCCTTTATCAACCAATCATGTCATCTCATTTCTTTATAGACACATGTATTGACTGAGCCTGCCGTGTAAGTTAAGGAAAGAACAGAATATGTTGATTTGGGGCAACCAGAATCAGAACTCTGATGGACATTTGTCACTGAGATTGACCTATATGCCAATACCATTGTTAAATTTAGAGAATTCTACTATGGAAGCTGAAAATGTCAGGCACTCTTTTAACTGGCTTCCCTTGGATCTAGAGCAGGCACATTACTTAGGCTCATCAGCAGACCTGCCCACCTGAGCTTTTAAACCAAGACTAAAAATGTGAGAAATCAGAACTTGGAGGCATCCTTTCAGCTGATGACAGCAACTGTAGCAAGATCCAGTCACTTAGGGCAAGAGAGGCAGAGGGAAAAGAGGTTACTAGCAGGGCTCAGTATCAGATGTGTTTCCAGGAAAAGCTGCTGGGTCCAGCGTTTGTGTCCAAAGTACTGATGCCCTCATCGCTTCCCTAGAGGTGTCATTTTGGACATTGTTTCTGTTTATGCCTGTATCTGATCCATTTCGTTCTTGGGAATTCTTTGAGCTACTCATGTTGTTTAATAAAACTATTTTTCTATTTTACTCAGACAGCATATCTTTTTTCAGTCTGAAACTCAGAGCACTGACTGTCACAGTCATCAACTTGAGACAAAGGACTTTGCCTCTTATCATGAATGCTTGTGTCTTTTTTTTGTGTGATTTTTTTTAATTAATTCACTTTACACCATCACAACACACAAATGATTTTCCATCCAAAATACACTGTGCATTGGCTCAATCAAGCACATCCACATACATGTTCTCAGCAAATAATTTTCCAATTCTTACGTCCTGCATACCTTGCCCTTTGTCTTGCCATCCCTGATTCCCCATCCCCCACCCTTTGCTATGTCCCATCTTCCTCCCCCATTGTCCCTGGTATCCATGGTTGCCCTCCATACCTTCCTCCCCCCCCCATTCAATTGTTCTGCCAATGAACTTAATTAGTCTAAATAAATCCATTAGCTAGCACAGCTGACACAAACCTACACATGTATCCAAGTCTGACCCTAGGCATAAACCCTGGTGAGTAGAATGAACATACTATAAA
>NW_006208722.1:181238-303589 GCF_000334495.1 Tupaia belangeri chinensis
CTCTCCCATTACCCTATCTCTGCTATATACAGTTGTCTTCCAGGGGAGTTATTGAAAATGTGATACATGCAAGTCGCCACCACCTCACTCTGCACGATCCCGGGGCTGGGGCTGGTGGGGACCTGCAGCCAGGCCCGTGTGGGCTGTGGCAGGGCCCCTCCGCCCGCCGCCTGAATGCTTGTGTCTTTAAGTCAGGAAGTACTCAGTAAATGCTTGCTATGCTAAATAATTAAATAGATGATATTACTATGAGAGATATATTTGCCCGCAAAGCAATAAGATCTAAGTAATTAAAATAATAACTAATATATCATACCTGGAATAGCATTAAGATACTAATATGATACTAATAATAGGTTTCCTAATAAACACTAATAATTTTTTTCTAAATTTTTCTACATAATAATCTCTTGAACAAGTAACAAGGAATATTGCTATTTTATCTTAAATAACCATTTGAGGTTAGACTTACATTAAGAAAATAAAACAGTAAAATAAGAAAACTTGGTATCTATTTTTTTATTACTACATGGTACTAAGACATTTGTCATAATTATCTTTATTATGCTTCATTATGGCCTCAGATCCTGTTATAGGTAGTCAGATAGATATAAGGAGAAAATCCCAAGACATTGACATAAAGGGCATGTGACACATTAGTCATCATCAATAGGGGTTGCAGGTCCCTGGCACCAATAGGGACAAGGTTATCTGACTTTACTGCCTAAATTGTCATTGGAGGATCTAGAAAATGAAGCTTCTCTCCCTCCCCAGCAAGGCACCCTCCTCCCTGCTTGACCAGTATTTCACCATCCACTGGAGGCACTGGACCAGTATAGGCAAAATCATACCCACACACATGCTCAAACCTTCAAAGTCTACACTGGGCATGTAAACAAATCCATTCCATTGGTCTCTTGAGTTCTCCTTACCAGGCAAGAAGTATGCAAGTACAACAGAAGTCCATGAAAACAAATAGTAGAGCCATCTATGGTGATGGACCTTCCCTCCTAAATACTCATGGCAAGACCCCAAAATAAAAGCAATACATAACCCCAGTCCTGGTGTAGTTGCCACCTGGCAACCTGCTCCCTCAGACCTCTCCCAGGCATGCTATTGAACTTCTATTTTCCTTATTTTTCTTGTAGCTGTGGCTTTATTTAAGATTTGGAAAGGATCTCTAACTTTAGAGATCTGGATCAAAGAACTGAGCATCTCATCACAAGATACCCTAGCTCCCCATCCAAAAACATTCCATGAGATTTTCTGCTGCCAACTTTGGGAATTTTTACTAAGTACTGAGATTCCAACCTTCATCCACTAATGAACAGTGACTCCACTGGAACTGCAAAGCATTCACAAAACATGTACTTGGACTGTAACACCTTTAATACTTTAACTCTCTGTCTGATATTCTCATTTCTCAGGGTAAAATAACTAGAAAGAGAAAATCATGATTGTAATAGAGAGCAAGAGGGAAGTAGAGAGTTTGCTATTAGGTTATTGAGAGTTGATATGTACATGCAAGATTTTTTTGTCTTTTAAATATGATGATTGGTCAGCAGATTTTTTAAAAGAATTATTTATTTAATATTATTTTAAATTTACTATAGGGCACATGAGCTCAACAGAGAGAGACCGAGAGAGAGAAAGTGAGAAAGCAAGCTGCCAGGTCCAGGACTCGAACCACGGTCAGCCATATGGGAGCCCAGTGCCCCAACCACTATGTCACCAACTGGTCCAATGAACAGATTTAATCCAGGATATAAGGTGGTTCCAGCAATCCTCCCTCAGCATTGCAACTGGGAAAATTTAGACAAGCATTAAGAAAACATCTATCTCTTATCCCCAAATTAAAAAAAAAAAAAAGATCAAGGTAAGAAGATAAGGGTAGAAAGGAATAGAAAAGGAGTTTGAAGAAAGTGTATGTGTTGAGCTGTTCTTTTGCATTAGAGCCAACAGCAAATGTCTAAGAGCTCCTCCATTAGTTTGTTTCACAAATCACTAAAAGAAAGTTGTAGTAGTTGTTATTATTTTTTTGGAGAGATTTTCGCCATAGGGTGCGTGCACTCGCCAGACAGACAGAGACATAGAGACAGAAAGCGAGAAATCACCCTCCAGGGGGGATGGTCACGCCACAATCCCTTCTCCTCCATTCTCCTCTCGGGATCTTGGGCATGCACACACACGCGCCTGGCGTGAGTTTCAAGCCATCGGGTCCGGGACGCGAACCACGGTCGACTATGTGGGAGTCCAATGACATAGCCATTACTCTAACTGCTGGTTCCCAGTAGTTGTTATTAATCTTAATAACATACAACAAAGAAGTTTACACAACACATTTTTCTCCTAACTCCTCCCAATCACCCTTAAAAAAGGTAAAGTGAAGGGAAGAAATTCACACATAAATATAATATATTAATTTTGGATTTGGATTTTAAAACATCAATAGATATCACTTTGCTCCTAGCAGTCTAGTTTGGAAAGTGGTTGAATTAAGTAACTTCCCAGACTTTGTCTTAGATTGCTCTCTATATATGAAAAATAGAGAAATGAAAGAGGGGCCAGCAGATGGCATGGTGGTTAAGGGTGCTGAACTCCAACATAGCTGACTGTGGTTTGAGTCCTGGATCACCATGGTGACTTGCTTTCTCATCCCCCCCACACACTCTGTTCCTCTCTGGTCAAATTAAAATAAATAAATAAAGTTAAATAAAATAATTTTTTTAAAAAAAGAGAGAAATGAAAGAAGGAAAAGGCATACTGTCCTCTCACATGAGTAATGTCATTTTTTTTACTGTATTTTTTCTTTTAGAATGTATTTATTGAGCCAGTTTCCAGAAAAGCTATACCTTTTATTGGGTTCCATGCTGACAAACTGCAGTATAGTGATACCTCAAATATTATTTATGAATCATAAATCATTGAGACTTTCTCTGACAATTCTTATTTTTAAAAATGTTATTATTACTTTTACATTTCTTAAATTTATATTTAATCACTATGCATCTTTACAAAATCGTTTTCTCCAGCATAGATGCAGTGCACGTCAATCAAGTCAAAGATATTATCATATAAGTCTTCAGCAGTAGATAACTTTTCATTTATGTGTCTCTTCAATGTTTTCTCCCCACCCCTCCCTATCACTCCCTGCTACTTACTCCCTCCTATACTGTCTCTGGTATCTACAGTTGCCTTCCCTGCTCTTGTAGCATCCCATCTTTCAGTTTCTGCCATAGAGTGAAGACATTCAGTATATGTTTGGTGGAGATATACAATGTCTCTCCTCATAGTCTGGCTTGTTTTGCTTAGTATTAAATCTTCCATATTCATCCACTTCATATCAGATGACAGAATCTTTTTTATGGCTGAGTAGTATTCTATAGTGTACATATGCCACATTTTTCCAATTAATTCATCTGCTCTTAGGAATTTGGGCTGATTCCATGCTTTAGCAATTATCAGGAGGGAATTTCTCCATGACACCCTATTCAAAATGTACCAACATAGGTTATAATATAGGCAGTTAAGAGAAGAATGGGAAATTCAGATTGGAAGATCAGACGTGTGGAGGCATAAAAGTACACTACGCATCCAAACAATAAGTATGAGTTGTTCCTCTATTCCTACCTCATGCTTCTTGTCATAAATTGAAGCAGTCGTTGACCTAGTTCTGATTCCTCAGGCCTCTATACCCTAGACATAGGTCCTCTAGCTCACCTAGGCAGCAATTTGTCTTTGGTTCCATTTCTGATCTATTAATATGTAATATCAAGGCATTTATGGCTACCTTAGGATTGGATTTTTATATTCAAAAGAATGCACTCTTAGGATATGGAATCTCACCTCTTCTCTTTCTTTATAGTGTTTATTTATCCATTTCTTTCACGAAAGAAACAGGCACCCAACAGGGTCTTTATGTCACAATCCACAGAGCATCAGCTAGCCAGGTTCATGGACATACGTGTATGTCTACCATATATGCAGAGACCTCAGGATGAGAACATGGGACCTTCCCACATGGCTTTAGCATCATGGAATATCACATCACCACTACAGCACCTCAGTTAGACTCATCTCTTCTGATTTGTGTTTTAGTAATCTATACAGATGAATACTACAAAGCATAGCTAGGAATTTTTTAATGTGAGGGGATCTTTTGATTTGACCACTTCTACAAAAGTTAGTAACACAGTCCTCAGGTTTACCCTGGAGACTTACCTATTTCTCATATCCCTGTTTCACATTAGGGAAGAAGATATAGAATAGTCTGAACTTTTAACTTTATTTCTCCTTCTCTCCACATATTTTCCATGAATATAAGCCAAAGCACTTGATTCTAGAGGAAACAAAATCCTTCTGCTGGTTCCTGAAACACCCTTTTATCAAATTTAAAAAGTGTTTTTAATGCCCAGGAACATGACAGGTTAAACTTCCTAAAAAGTCACTTTCCTGATATCATTATGTGTTCCCAAATCTCCATTGGCTTCCTATGCCTATTTAATGAATCAGTAAGAACAATTCATATCATTCATTATTCTCTAGTGATTTTGATTGAAACAAGCAAGAAGAATAAAAGAGGAAGCAAGTTTGGCCTATCACAGGCATATCCAGAAATCAATACGTTGTACATGTAATTAACCATCATCTAGAAACACTAGGCCAAGCAAGAACAAGAAGAAAGGGGGCACCCTCACAGCATGGTGGTTAAGGTGGCTGGCTCTCACAGAACCAAATGTGTGGTTCAAGAGTTGGATCCAGTAGTTTGAGTATAACCAGGCACCTCTGTGTGCATGACAAAAATCCTGAAAGGGGAGAGAAATGGAGGAGAAGGGATTGCAGCATGACTATTCTTTCCCCACAGAGGAAGCACTTCTCACTTTCCCTATCTCTATATCCGGCTCTTTCTAGTGAATGCATGCACCCTCTAGCAATTTATTTAAAAGTAAATATTACATGTATCTTGGTATTCAAATACAAAAATCAGACTACTTTGACAAATACAAACTAACATATTTTAAGAAGGAAGGCACGTGAAAGAGAAAAGGAGGGGGGAAGAGCAGAAATGAATCTAGGAGA
This sequence comes from Tupaia belangeri chinensis, assembly GCF_000334495.1. Lineage (NCBI taxonomy): Eukaryota > Metazoa > Chordata > Mammalia > Scandentia > Tupaiidae > Tupaia > Tupaia belangeri. Next base: position 186,318 of record NW_006208722.1, read on the forward strand.
GGGCAGATGGGAAGAGTAAGGGAGGGGTAGAGAGAGAACGGATGAAAGAAACTCATCCAAGAATATTATATAATTGCTTCTCTTTAGATTACTTCCTTGTAACATCTGGATTTTTCTTTTTGTGTAAGCCCAATTTTTAATGAAAACAAGCTTGTTCTAAATAAAAAGAAAATAATAAAAGTAAGCTCATGAAACAGAAGAGAAAGCACATGATTTGCTTTGACTCTTATACTTTCCTGAAAGATATTAAACCAGATAGCACGCCCTATTCCACTTTTCCAATTTAGAAAGGAGAGAGAGAAAAATATTTTTGTGGCTTTCTCTCATGAAAGTCAGAACATCCTGTTTATCTGAATCCTTCATGGCTTAGATGTGGTGCTTAACATTTTTCTCTCTTAAGATTTTTTTTTTTCTGTCACCTTTGCTTATGTGTTGATTAGTATGTCAAAGAGAATATTGAGACTAAAAAATGATAGTCTGTGTTTAAGGTATTTTATGGGCACAAGACACAGAGAGTAAACAACTTTAAAACTGGAAAGTGAGCTTTTCAATCTATGCTGGTAAGAGTAAAGGCCAAAAACAATATTGAGAAAATAAAATTAATAATCTGAGTTATTTTTCAACCAAAAACAATTTTGTTTTAAAGTAGAAGAAATAACAAGTAATTGCTGCTGCTACTTTTAATATTATGCTTGGCTCTTTAAGTTGCCTAGAAGAAAATCCATTGGGAAGTGGACCCTAATGTGAAGGAGTTGAGTTAAGGTCTTTTAATTAAATTTAAAGATTTTCTTACCCATGGGAAAGGGCATAATTAGCTGTTTTTTTCTAACGCATTTGACCTGAAGATGCTTGAATCAGCAGATAATTGAATGTATTAAAAGAAGTAGCAAATTCTAATTATGAGACTTAGTTGTTGGGGTAGGGGAAAAGAGAACTAACTCCTTATTTATTCAAGACAGTTTACACAAACGTTGAAGGAGGAAGCAGAACAGGCATTTACCCACAGTCTCAGGTTCACAATTGTACAACCTCATATGGTGGCTCTTTGGAGGAGAATTGGGCTGCTCAAGAAATGCGTCATTTTGTTATTCCCATGGAAGATCTCAATCTGCATGCCAAATAAATTACCACTAAAAATAGAGTGAAGCACTCATAGCAGTAGGATGTACCAGCTGGACTGATGGCTGCATCACAGATTAACTCTGATATATTGGACTTTGGTATGTTGCCGTGACGTTTCTGAGGGCACATATATCCAACTCTACACACTAACAAGCTGTTCTCAGATGGCATGCTACTGAATAAGTACCAGGGTCATATGGTGCTTATGCAAGTTTGAATAAGGCATGGTCTTTTTGTAAAGGAAAACAAGTCTCATGAACTCCCAGTCCAAACTATTTTATTATTATGTTACTTTAAATATGCATTCAAGTAAAAGCTATGAACTTAAAGATAGACTCATATGCGTATTAGCAGTTGTGTAATTTTTTAAAAATTAATTTACAAAATAAATATAAATGATGAATCAATAAAATTGAAACTGACAAAATTTAATGGATGAATGACACTGTTCTGGTGATAATGTATCTTAACAGATAAAAAGAATGTAAATTATCTGTTGAAAATGATGTGTATGTTAATAGCCTTGATTTATTGTCATGTAATACATATATACACATGTTTTAAAATTGTATTATGGGTTGTATATTGCTGGAATCTAAATAAAAAAGAAAAACAAAATGCATCTTCACTCAAAATACAGATATAATATTGGCTTCTCTGATACAGATTCTGCTGTTTATCATGCCTACACCATTGGGTATTCTGAGGTGACTCAGTTCTCCATTACTCTTCTTCATTTGAACAAAGGAAAACTGACCCTCTTAGTCTACAACATCAGGGCATTTGGCTTTAATTTGCATTGAGACATCATTTAATTATTAAGCAACCATTTTCTCTATTATTAGACCTCTATAGTTAATGTAATAATGCTGATCCAAATGAAACTAAAGCAAACGTAGGTTCAGATGCTAAGTACACTGTGTTCTATGTTGCATTATTTTATTTTCTTAGCAGATGTAGAACATGTTTCTTCTTTCTCATTCATGCATGCATGCATTCATTCAGCAATTAAGACTGTTCGCTACATATTAACTCCTACAAGTAATGATTATGATAATCAACAGTGGACAATCCCTGGTCAAGAACACTTAAAACGCACAAAATTGATTGTTCAGTAATAAGTCATATATACAAACAGTTACAATTTTAGAATATGTTAAAGTAGTCATAGAAGTGTCTGAATAAGATTTTAGAAAGTTTGAAAGTAGCAGAGTACATCTTACTGAGATGGGAAATGGGGCTTCAAATTTAAAATAATTACAGAAAAATAATGAGGATAATGATTATATTTTACATATGCTATTGAGTGTGTATTAGGTGCCAATAACTGGTTAGATATTATCTTGTTTAATCTTTACAGAAACCTAATGAGATAGTTATTGTTTTAATCATTTTATAGATAAAGCAATTAAGACCCTAAAGTACATGGCTAGTAGTGATAAAGCTAGGACTACAGGCAGAATAAATAAAAAATCTAAGTGTTTAACTGTTTTTTTTTTTAACATTAAAAAGTCATTATTTGAATTGGACTTTTGCAATTAACAAGTATTAATTGAGCACATACAATGTATCAGGTGCCCTTGGATGCCAAGTTAAGTAGTTTACCTAATAATGTGTTACATAATGTATAAGTTATATACTATATATGTGTGTACATGATAAAACATCATTACCAATAGATATTGTCAATAAATTTAATAATAATGTGATGGTTAATTTTATGTGTCAACTTCACTGGACCACCAGGTGCTCAAATATTTGGTCATTGTTTTAGATGAGATTAACATTTAAGTTGGTAGACTGAGTAAAGCAAGGTGTCCTTCTTAATATGGTAGACTTCATTCAAGTAGTTGAAGGTCTGAACAGTAAAAAAATGCTGAATGTCCCCCAAATAAGAGAGAATTCTTCCAGCCCTAATGCTTCCAAACTGGTAAATGAGCTTCTTCTCACCTCGAGACATGAACTGAAATTCAGATCTCAGCTCTTCCTGTGTCTCAACCCTGCTGGCCTTCAGACTGGAGCTACATCATTGGCTTTCCTGTATCTCCAGCTTGCCAACTCACTCTGAAGATCTTGAGACTTACCAGCCTCCATAGTCTTCTGAGCTAATTTCTTGTATTAATCCTCTGCTTCCCTCTTCTCTCCCTCTCTGTATTTATAGGTTCAGGTACCTATACATTTATATATGTATGTAAATATACCAAGCACTTTGGTTTCATTCTCTCTCAAGAACCCTGACAATAATAAATCATTAATATCAATTGGGCACTTACTGTTTCCCAGCCATGTTTTCTATATTGATTAATAAATTATTGGGCCATCCAGGTGGTGATGGTTAAGCCAGATAGATCACATGTGGCTGACTATGTACTTCAAGTCCTGGACCTGGGGTCTTGGAAAATATATGAGGACTTCTAGTACTATATTGAAAAGGAGTGGAGAAAGTGGGCATCCTGGTCTTTTATCAGTTTTTAGTGGAAAAGCTTTCAGTTTTTCTCCATTCAGGATGATGATAGCTATGAGTTTTTCATAGATAGCTGTATTGTGTTGAGAAATGACCCTTCTATGCCGATTTTGCTGACAGTCTTGATCATGAAGGGATGTTGTATCCTATCAAATGCTTTTTCTGCATCAATTGATATGGTCATATGGTTTTTATCTTTCTTTCTGTTAATATGTTATATTACATTTATGGTTTTATGTATGTTGAACCAACCTTGCTTTTACTAAAATATAGTGCCCTTCTTTGTCTCTTTGAACAGTTTTTGTTTTAAAGCCTATCTTGTCAGAGATTAGTATCGCTACTATAGCTTTTTTTTGGTTCCCATTTGCATGGAATAACTTTTCCTAGCCCTTCACTTTTAGTCTACATGTGTCTTTATCCACGAGATGTATTTCTTGTAGGCCACAGATAGAGAGTTTCTGTTTTTAATCCATTCAGCCAGTCTGTGTCTATTGATTAGAGAATTTAATCCATTAACATTCAATGTTATTATCAATACTTCCAGGCTTGTCCCGACATTTAAGATGGCCATTGCCTTGGTTGCCTTTTATTCCTTTATTTCTGGCTGTTCACTGTTTAGTTTTCCTGGAACAGTACTCTCTTCAGGGTTTCTTGAAGAGCTGGCCTGGTGTTGGCAAATTCTCTCAGGTTTCGTTTGTCTGAGAAGACTGTAATCTTTTTTTCCTATATGAAGGATAATACTTCCATATATAATAATCTTGGTTGGAATTGTTTCTCCATTAACACTTTTAATATGTCTTCCCCTTCTTTCCTTGCTTGCATTATTTCCATTGAGAGGTCTGGCTTTAGCCTGATGGGATGATCTTTGTAAGTCACTTGTCATTTCTCTCTTGCCAGTTTTAGTATTTTGCCCTTATCAAGGGTCTTAGCCAATTTGGCTAAGATACTCCTTGGGGAAGATCTTCTTGGGTTGATTCTATTTGGGGTCCTTTGTATTTCTCGGGTCTGGATGCTTGAGTGCCTCTCTAGACTTGGGAAATTTTCTTTCAGAATTTCATGGAATAGATTTTCCATGCCCTTATTAGTTTCTTCACTTTCTGGGATACCAATTATTGGGATGTTTGAACATTTAATGGAGTCTAGTATTTCTCGTATATTATCCCTTTTTTAATTTTCTCTATCTTTTTGAGTTTTTTTTTCTAGGTAAAAGGTTTTATCTTCTACATCAGAGATTTGATCTTCAGCATGGTCTAATTAATTCTTAATACTTTCTAGAGAGTTTTTGATTTCTGCATTATAGACTTCATCTCTAATCCATCTGAGTCTTTCTTAGACTGTCTATTTATTCTTTCATATCACGGAAAGAGTTCCTAATCTCCTGTAGCTTGTTGTCTCTTTTCTGTTCAAACTCATTGAGTTTTGTCACCATGAATGCTCTAAATTTTTCCTCTGACTGACATTTTAGTAACATCTTCTGTTTCTTCAAGAGATGGAAGGGAGTTACTGTGTTCTTCCAGCCACTTTGGATAACAATTTTAACATATTACTGTATGATCCAGCAATACCACTTCTTGGTATCTACCCAAAGAACAAAAGAATTCTTAATTGGAAAAGTGCTTGCACATCCGTGTTTATTATGTCATTATTCACAATTACTAAAACATGAGACCAACTCAAATGCCCATGAACAGATGAATAGATCGAAAAACTGTGTCACATGTGCTCTACTACTCAGTCATAAAAATCAACAAAACCCTGGCTTTTGACAGAAAGTAGATGAATATAGAAACAAGCCTAGCAATGAAGAAGAGACATAGTATGTCTCCACTTAATATATACCAAGTGCCTGCATTTGATGGCTGAAACTGAATGTCTAAAGGTTATAGAAACTAAGTAAATGGTTGTGAATACCAGATACAGTGTGGGAAAATGGTGGGTGAAGGAGTAGAGTCTGAGGAAGGACATTAAGGAGAAAAATAGAGAGGCAAGGCATTTATGGGACAAAGAAATTGATTATTATCTATTGAAAATAACTTTCTAGTATGGTGAACTAGACTGGCAAGAAATGTACACATGCTGGAATGTTCACTTTGTAAGCTAAGTAACATGATTTAATATATAAAAAAAATAGAAATAGAAAGAAATAAAATTTTTTATAAAGATGAAAAAAAAGTATTTTCTACCATGGTATTGGTAAGCTAGCAAAGGAGCCTGCACTATGGTATTTGTTTCAGCAGTGGAAAAAGCCTGAGTTTTTGTTTGTTTGTTAGATTTTTCTTTTTTTGTAATAGGAAGGGTACGTGCGCTTGTCAAAGAAAGACAGAGAGAGAGGGAAATTGAGAAATCATCCTCCAGAGTAGATGGCTATGCCACAATCCCTGCTCTTTCAAGGACTGGGATATTCTGACCTGGTTTATTTTAGTTATTTAGTCTGTTGGTTGTCCTATCTACTTCAATGATTAATCCATACCACTTTGGAAACATTCTTGTAATATTTTTCTGCATTTTTCCTTGTGACATTGTTAGTTGTAAAATATGAAAACTTGTAAACACATAAATATTTTTCTACTTTCAGCACTTCTGGTATTTTCATTAAAATAGCTGCAGAAAGTATGCCTTTTTGCTTATTAATTCCTTTCCTGTTTCTAGAGATTGGGCTACTATTGAGACTGCTGACACCTATAAAGATAAAAGTTACTCCTCCAGGTGCATGTGCAAGACACAGTATCCGTAAGTCTGGGAAGCCTTTTCATACAAATCCTGGATGATAATTTATATGATGCTTGATTTTGATATAAACTTTGTAATCTAAAAGAATAGTAGTATGTATTTATATGACTACGCATTTTTAAAGTTTATTTCCTCCATGAATGAGAGAGACAGTGCTCCCAACAGAGTCCTGATGTAATGATCCACCTCCAACCTTCAGTCGGCCCAGATCATGGGGACACAGGTGCCAGGCACACTCAGGGGGATCTCCAGACTTGAACCTGGAACCTACCCATGTGGCATTGCCTCTTAGTGCATCATAGTTTACTGTTGTGCCACCAGCTGACTTCCCATAACTACATTTTAATAACTTGAAAGGGATGTGTTCAGTCAAGTTGACTATTTGATACTTTACAGATTTTCAAGATCACAGTTTGAAAAGTATGATCTAACTTCCATGACTGGCATATCTTCATTTTATCGATGTGGCCTATAACAAGTAATGCTAAAGAAAAAATATTGAGTCCTTTCACATGGGAAGGTAGTATAAAGTGTACTAAGACTTTATAATGTATTTAGCACTCTGAGAACAAACCACATTGCATTCTTGAAACATGAAAGTCACCTTCAACATTCAACTCCCATATGCATATTCAAGGATTCATAAAGAAAGGAGAGTACTGCTGTAGTCAGGATCCCAAATACATAATGAAAATGAGAAAAATGGTAAAACTTTTAGAAAAAAAAAAAGAGTTTTCTATGCAATAGTTTTCTATGCAAGAGTTATCAGAAGTCTTCAAGAAATAGGTGGAACTTTAAGTGGCCTTGAAACATGAAATATGACTGAGAAACATATTTCATTACTTGGTATAAATTAAATAACAAAGAAACTCACCTTCCTCCAATCTGCAGCTAGAAATGGGAAACAAAATCTAATACTAATAAGAAAGATCTGAATTTGGACACTTCACCTCACTCACAACAATATTGGTTCTTAAGCGTAGAGCCTCGGGACAAGATGAGTGACAAGGAACTGCAGATGATCTGTTTGGGAAACAGACCTTCTTAAAGTTTCTTCTCACTTTATACTTTGCCACAGCTAGAGAATGTAAGCCTACAGGATCCCTTCCCCTGAGAAGCAAGAAGATATAAGGACTGAATACCAATACAGGTAGTGCGATGATTAAAAGAGTAAGAAAACCAAGTAGAGGACTGGCCTAGTGATTAAAGCAGTTGATTCTCAATGGCCAATGTGTAGTTCAAGTTTCAGCCCCAGTGGCTTCACAAACACAGCCAGTGCATGTGTGTGCTTGCCTCCAAACCCGTACAGGGTGAAGAAATGGGGATTGCAGTGTGACCATGCCCTCTTAGGGAGGGGGTCCTTTCTCCCTCTCTATCTCTGTTTCTCTGTCTCTTCTCTGGCAAGGGCCTGTGCCCTCTGACAAACTGAAAAAGAAAAAAGGAAACCACATAGAAACCCTGAAGTAGCAAATTATGTCTTCATAAAATGAAGAGAATTTTGAGGGTTAATTATTACATCCAATCTCAGAAATAAAACAAGAATTATTTTAAAGCAGTAATATTTTTTTAATTTGCCCAGAGGGCATATATGCTCACTACAGAGAGACATGAGAGAAAGAGAAAGAAAGAAAATGAGAAGATAGCTCTCATAAGGATAGTCATGCGGCCATCTCTTCTCCTCTAGTCCTCCTTTCAGGATTTTGGGCATGCATGAGCATGGGCCCAGTGTGTTTTTTCAAGCCACCAGGTCCATGACTCAAACCACACAGTCAGCCATGTGGGATCTAAGTGCCTTAACCACCAAAACATCAGTTAGCTCTTAAGCAGTAATTTTTAACATTAATGACTAAGAAAAAAATACATACACACACACACACACACACACAGCAAATATATGAGGACTTCTAGTACTATATTGAAAAGGAGTGGAGAAAGTGGGCATCCTGGTCTTTTATCAGTTTTTAGTGGAAAAGCTTTCAGTTTTTCTCCATTCAGGATGATGATAGCTATGAGTTTTTCATAGATAGCTGTATTGTGTTGAGAAATGACCCTTCTATGCCGATTTTGCTGACAGTCTTGATCATGAAGGGATGTTGTATCCTATCAAATGCTTTTTCTGCATCAATTGATATGGTCATATGGTTTTTATCTTTCTTTCTGTTAATATGTTATATTACATTTATGGTTTTATGTATGTTGAACCAACCTTGCTTTTACTAAAATATAGTGCCCTTCTTTGTCTCTTTGAACAGTTTTTGTTTTAAAGCCTATCTTGTCAGAGATTAGTATCGCTACTATAGCTTTTTTTTGGTTCCCATTTGCATGGAATAACTTTTCCTAGCCCTTCACTTTTAGTCTACATGTGTCTTTATCCACGAGATGTATTTCTTGTAGGCCACAGATAGAGAGTTTCTGTTTTTAATCCATTCAGCCAGTCTGTGTCTATTGATTAGAGAATTTAATCCATTAACATTCAATGTTATTATCAATACTTCCAGGCTTGTCCCGACATTTAAGATGGCCATTGCCTTGGTTGCCTTTTATTCCTTTATTTCTGGCTGTTCACTGTTTAGTTTTCCTGGAACAGTACTCTCTTCAGGGTTTCTTGAAGAGCTGGCCTGGTGTTGGCAAATTCTCTCAGGTTTCGTTTGTCTGAGAAGACTGTAATCTTTTTTTCCTATATGAAGGATAATACTTCCATATATAATAATCTTGGTTGGAATTGTTTCTCCATTAACACTTTTAATATGTCTTCCCCTTCTTTCCTTGCTTGCATTATTTCCATTGAGAGGTCTGGCTTTAGCCTGATGGGATGATCTTTGTAAGTCACTTGTCATTTCTCTCTTGCCAGTTTTAGTATTTTGCCCTTATCAAGGGTCTTAGCCAATTTGGCTAAGATACTCCTTGGGGAAGATCTTCTTGGGTTGATTCTATTTGGGGTCCTTTGTATTTCTCGGGTCTGGATGCTTGAGTGCCTCTCTAGACTTGGGAAATTTTCTTTCAGAATTTCATGGAATAGATTTTCCATGCCCTTATTAGTTTCTTCACTTTCTGGGATACCAATTATTGGGATGTTTGAACATTTAATGGAGTCTAGTATTTCTCGTATATTATCCCTTTTTTAATTTTCTCTATCTTTTTGAGTTTTTTTTTCTAGGTAAAAGGTTTTATCTTCTACATCAGAGATTTGATCTTCAGCATGGTCTAATTAATTCTTAATACTTTCTAGAGAGTTTTTGATTTCTGCATTATAGACTTCATCTCTAATCCATCTGAGTCTTTCTTAGACTGTCTATTTATTCTTTCATATCACGGAAAGAGTTCCTAATCTCCTGTAGCTTGTTGTCTCTTTTCTGTTCAAACTCATTGAGTTTTGTCACCATGAATGCTCTAAATTTTTCCTCTGACTGACATTTTAGTAACATCTTCTGTTTCTTCAAGAGATGGAAGGGAGTTACTGTGTTCTTCCAGCCACTTTGGATAACAATTTTAACATATTACTGTATGATCCAGCAATACCACTTCTTGGTATCTACCCAAAGAACAAAAGAATTCTTAATTGGAAAAGTGCTTGCACATCCGTGTTTATTATGTCATTATTCACAATTACTAAAACATGAGACCAACTCAAATGCCCATGAACAGATGAATAGATCGAAAAACTGTGTCACATGTGCTCTACTACTCAGTCATAAAAATCAACAAAACCCTGGCTTTTGACAGAAAGTAGATGAATATAGAAACAAGCCTAGCAATGAAGAAGAGACATAGTATGTCTCCACTTAATATATACCAAGTGCCTGCATTTGATGGCTGAAACTGAATGTCTAAAGGTTATAGAAACTAAGTAAATGGTTGTGAATACCAGATACAGTGTGGGAAAATGGTGGGTGAAGGAGTAGAGTCTGAGGAAGGACATTAAGGAGAAAAATAGAGAGGCAAGGCATTTATGGGACAAAGAAATTGATTATTATCTATTGAAAATAACTTTCTAGTATGGTGAACTAGACTGGCAAGAAATGTACACATGCTGGAATGTTCACTTTGTAAGCTAAGTAACATGATTTAATATATAAAAAAAATAGAAATAGAAAGAAATAAAATTTTTTATAAAGATGAAAAAAAAGTATTTTCTACCATGGTATTGGTAAGCTAGCAAAGGAGCCTGCACTATGGTATTTGTTTCAGCAGTGGAAAAAGCCTGAGTTTTTGTTTGTTTGTTAGATTTTTCTTTTTTTGTAATAGGAAGGGTACGTGCGCTTGTCAAAGAAAGACAGAGAGAGAGGGAAATTGAGAAATCATCCTCCAGAGTAGATGGCTATGCCACAATCCCTGCTCTTTCAAGGACTGGGATATTCTGACCTGGTTTATTTTAGTTATTTAGTCTGTTGGTTGTCCTATCTACTTCAATGATTAATCCATACCACTTTGGAAACATTCTTGTAATATTTTTCTGCATTTTTCCTTGTGACATTGTTAGTTGTAAAATATGAAAACTTGTAAACACATAAATATTTTTCTACTTTCAGCACTTCTGGTATTTTCATTAAAATAGCTGCAGAAAGTATGCCTTTTTGCTTATTAATTCCTTTCCTGTTTCTAGAGATTGGGCTACTATTGAGACTGCTGACACCTATAAAGATAAAAGTTACTCCTCCAGGTGCATGTGCAAGACACAGTATCCGTAAGTCTGGGAAGCCTTTTCATACAAATCCTGGATGATAATTTATATGATGCTTGATTTTGATATAAACTTTGTAATCTAAAAGAATAGTAGTATGTATTTATATGACTACGCATTTTTAAAGTTTATTTCCTCCATGAATGAGAGAGACAGTGCTCCCAACAGAGTCCTGATGTAATGATCCACCTCCAACCTTCAGTCGGCCCAGATCATGGGGACACAGGTGCCAGGCACACTCAGGGGGATCTCCAGACTTGAACCTGGAACCTACCCATGTGGCATTGCCTCTTAGTGCATCATAGTTTACTGTTGTGCCACCAGCTGACTTCCCATAACTACATTTTAATAACTTGAAAGGGATGTGTTCAGTCAAGTTGACTATTTGATACTTTACAGATTTTCAAGATCACAGTTTGAAAAGTATGATCTAACTTCCATGACTGGCATATCTTCATTTTATCGATGTGGCCTATAACAAGTAATGCTAAAGAAAAAATATTGAGTCCTTTCACATGGGAAGGTAGTATAAAGTGTACTAAGACTTTATAATGTATTTAGCACTCTGAGAACAAACCACATTGCATTCTTGAAACATGAAAGTCACCTTCAACATTCAACTCCCATATGCATATTCAAGGATTCATAAAGAAAGGAGAGTACTGCTGTAGTCAGGATCCCAAATACATAATGAAAATGAGAAAAATGGTAAAACTTTTAGAAAAAAAAAAAGAGTTTTCTATGCAATAGTTTTCTATGCAAGAGTTATCAGAAGTCTTCAAGAAATAGGTGGAACTTTAAGTGGCCTTGAAACATGAAATATGACTGAGAAACATATTTCATTACTTGGTATAAATTAAATAACAAAGAAACTCACCTTCCTCCAATCTGCAGCTAGAAATGGGAAACAAAATCTAATACTAATAAGAAAGATCTGAATTTGGACACTTCACCTCACTCACAACAATATTGGTTCTTAAGCGTAGAGCCTCGGGACAAGATGAGTGACAAGGAACTGCAGATGATCTGTTTGGGAAACAGACCTTCTTAAAGTTTCTTCTCACTTTATACTTTGCCACAGCTAGAGAATGTAAGCCTACAGGATCCCTTCCCCTGAGAAGCAAGAAGATATAAGGACTGAATACCAATACAGGTAGTGCGATGATTAAAAGAGTAAGAAAACCAAGTAGAGGACTGGCCTAGTGATTAAAGCAGTTGATTCTCAATGGCCAATGTGTAGTTCAAGTTTCAGCCCCAGTGGCTTCACAAACACAGCCAGTGCATGTGTGTGCTTGCCTCCAAACCCGTACAGGGTGAAGAAATGGGGATTGCAGTGTGACCATGCCCTCTTAGGGAGGGGGTCCTTTCTCCCTCTCTATCTCTGTTTCTCTGTCTCTTCTCTGGCAAGGGCCTGTGCCCTCTGACAAACTGAAAAAGAAAAAAGGAAACCACATAGAAACCCTGAAGTAGCAAATTATGTCTTCATAAAATGAAGAGAATTTTGAGGGTTAATTATTACATCCAATCTCAGAAATAAAACAAGAATTATTTTAAAGCAGTAATATTTTTTTAATTTGCCCAGAGGGCATATATGCTCACTACAGAGAGACATGAGAGAAAGAGAAAGAAAGAAAATGAGAAGATAGCTCTCATAAGGATAGTCATGCGGCCATCTCTTCTCCTCTAGTCCTCCTTTCAGGATTTTGGGCATGCATGAGCATGGGCCCAGTGTGTTTTTTCAAGCCACCAGGTCCATGACTCAAACCACACAGTCAGCCATGTGGGATCTAAGTGCCTTAACCACCAAAACATCAGTTAGCTCTTAAGCAGTAATTTTTAACATTAATGACTAAGAAAAAAATACATACACACACACACACACACACACACACATATATATATATATATATATAGAGAGAGAGAGAGAGAGAGAGAGGCATCTTTTTTTTTTTTTGGCTAGAACTAGACTCAAAACAGTATCACTATTCATTATAGACTGGTGCATGGTTATAATTTGTCAGTTTAACATTTTTGTTGTATTTCTAAAAATTGTAAATGAGAATAAATGTGGGTTCTAACACTAGTCTCAATTAACCATGGTTATATTCATTCATTTGGACCACGAAGTTATACAGGAATCGCCGTGTACCTATTGACAGTTTATCTAGATTGCAGACATGGTTTGTGGAAAGACAGAAAAATAATTATATTTTTGGTTGACAATTCCAGAGGAAATATCAGTTGTCCTTAATAAATGCAACAACACTGATGCTATGGCTGAATGTCCAGGATGCTAATGTAAGCAGACAGGTGATTACCTAAGGCTCTCATGGCCAATGGGAGGACTATGGGAAATACATCTGGAGGCGAGAGATGTGCCTGACTAAATAGGATCCTGTGGTGAGCATGTACAAACTCTAGCATAATTATAGAGAATAGTTTGAGTGGGAACTATGGAATAACGAGCACTTTTATTTTCAATATTTGGCTGTCTTTAGACCTAACTTTCTCTGATTTCAAATGTCTAAAAGGATCTATAGAAATGTTTAACCTATATTAAACACAGTAACTATACAAATACTTGATAGTTTGAACTAAATTATGAATTTCACATGTGCTTTGTAACTCCACAGAAACAGCTTTGCTCCTGAAACAAATGCTTTGTGGCTCTGAATCCCAAATTGTATCTGGTTTTATTTTAAATCTCATTTCAGTTTTTAAAGCACTTTTATCATATTTGAAGTACAATAACTAATGAAATTTGCAAAAAGAGTATTCTCAAGTGTAACTGCTAACCAATCGTCAAGGACAGTACATAACATGTTTCTTTAAACTGGCATGACAGCACACTTCATCCTAAATTTGGTTACTCCCAGAGGGTCTAAGGAAACATTTTCAAAAGATACAGCTCAATAATTATGTAGCCTCAAGTAACTGAACAATTAAGTCATTTAACCCATTAAAATTACTGTCCCCGGGACAAGCAGATGGCATAATGGTTACTTCACTAGACTCCCGCAGAGTCAACCATAGTCTTAGTCCTAGGCCCAGTGGCTTGAAACTCATGCCTGGTGAGCATCAGATGGTGTAATGGTTATGTTGTTGTACTCCTATTTGGTTGACTGCGGTTCAAGTCCCAGATCCAGTAGCTTAAAACTCATACCAGGTATGTGTACATGCCTGCCCAAAATCCTGAGAGGAGATAGGAGAAGAAGGGATTGCAGTGTGGCCATCCCCCAAAGGGGTGATTTTTTTGCTTTCAGTCTCTCTGTCTCTCTGTGTCTCCAGTGAGTACATGCACCTATAGCAAAAATCTCTCTCAAAAAAAACAAAACAAAACAAAACAAAAACCCTCACTCCAGACTCATATGTATGTGTGCCCAAAATCCCGAGAGGAAAATGGAGAAGGGATTGGTACGGCGATTCCCCCCACAGGGTGATTTCACACTTTCTGTCTCTCTTTCTCCAGTGAGTCACTCCAGGCTCATATGCGTGTGTGCCCAAAATCCTGAGAGGAGAATAGAGAAGAAGGGACTGTGGTATGGCCATCTTCCCTAAGGGATGATTTCATGCTTTCTGTCAGTCTTTCCAGTGAGTGCATGCACCCTACAGCAAAAATCTCTAAAAAAAAAAAAAAAAAAAAAAAAAAAAAATCACTGTCCTCATTTATTATAAGATGTACTGTGTAACTTTCCTACCTACATGAAAGTCATCAAGATGCATGAGTCAAGAGACCAGCAGATGGCATAATAGTTATATTGCTGAACTCCCACATAGTCAACTGTTGTTCGAGTCCTGGATCTGGTGGCTTAAAGCAAGCCAGGCATTTGTACATGTGTGCCCAAAATCCTAAAATGAGAATGAAGGAGAAGGGATTGTGGTGTGGCCATCCCCCCTCGGAGGTGGGAGATGGTTTCTAAGTTTCTGTCTCTCTGGTGAGCACATGCGCCCTATAACAAAAAACCTCTCTTTAAAAAAAAAAAACAAAAGAGTGTTTTGTGTTGGGCCTCTGGGTTCAGCCTCAGGACTATTAAACTCCCCACCCCCAGTCAAGATGCCTCCTCAGACCTCAGTGCTAGTCAGGTATGCAGATGTCTCCCTCTTGTTCTTCTCTGTCCCTTTTAACTTATTTTTTTCTCTTTAAAAAAAAATCCACCCTGTTTGTGCCTTTCTCTTGTTAATTTATTTCTTCTTTCTTGACCTAGGACAGAAAGCCTCCAGAGTTCTCCACCTCTGCCTGTGTTGTGTACAACCTGGTTTTCCATTTTTAAACCAATTTCATTTTCTGCAGCATGATTTCTAATTTTTTCATCTTTTTTTGTAGTACTTTCCTTCTTTTTCCTTTTCCTTTTCTTTCTCTTTCTATTTCCTACTCTTTTTCTTTTACCTTACTCTCCTGTTTTACTGTTCAGCCCTTACCCACTGCTTAGAGACGACTAGGTGCATAGTAGCTAAACATCTGAACATCGTGAATTTTAGAGAATTCTCTGCACTTCACTGTAGTGGTTGCAAAAATAGTGACATTTCCCTTCATAAATCTGATTGCAAAACTCCTGTTATTCCTGCACTGGAGAACATGGTAGAAGGGAGATAATAGCACCAAATTATTTCGCATTAAGGGAAACACATGAGTTCACAGTTATAGAATCCTTCTCCAACAAATTAGGCAGAAGTGAATATATTACAAATGATTAAAAATCAGAGAAGAGCCTCAATGATGAGAGAATTAAGTAATACATCTCCAGCAAGAAAACACTGTAACTTGTCTCCAAGTAGGGAAATATTAGAAGATATTACCGAAATGTCAGATATTCTATGAGATGCAAGAGAAAAAAAAAAAAAGACATTGAGCTTTAAGAGATGAGGAAGTCCCTCCATGATATGAAAGAAGAATTGCACACCATAAAAAAAAATCAAATGGAACAGTTAGATATGAAGGCTACAATACAGGAAATTAAAATCTCCCTCAAAAACATTTTAAAAAGGTTAGATCATGCAGAAGATCAAAGTTTGGATATGGAAGACAAAACTTCTGACCTAGAAAAAAAGATTAAAAAATTGAGAAAACAGCCAAGAAAACATATGATAATATATGAGAAATATTAGATATTATGAAAATGCCAAAATATCCAAATAATTGGGAGCTCATAAGGTGAAGAAACTAATAAGAGCATAGATAATCTAGTCAATGAAATCCTGGAAGAAAACTTTCCAAGTCTAGAGAGGCACTCAAACATTCAGATCTAATAAATACAAAGAACCCCAAGTAAGCTATCCTATCAGACTAACACCAGATCTTTCATCAGATACAATGCAGCAAGGAAAGAATGGGGAAATATATTCAAAGTGCTAAATGAAAAACAATTTCAACCAAGAATACTTTCCTGAGCAAGATTATTCTTCGTATGGGAAAAGAAAATAAAAACATTCCTATATAAACAAAACCTGATAGAATTTACCAACTCCAGATCAGCTCTTCAAGAAATTCTGAAAGGAGTACTATACCAAGAAAACTAATGAGAGACAGACAGCAATAAGAGAACAGAAAGCAACCAAGAATATGGCCACCCTAGTGTTAGGGAAAAGCCTGGAAATATCGATAATAATATTCAATGTTAATGGATTAAATTCTCCAATCAAGAGACATAGGCTGATGGAATGGATTAGGAATCAGAAACCCTCTGCTGCCTATAAGAAATCCATCTCATAGATAAAGACATACATAGACTAAAAGTGAAGGACTAGAAAAAGGCATTCCATGCATGTGGAAATCAGAAAAGAGTGAGAGTTGCTATAATGATTTTGGACAAAATAGACTTTAAGACAAAAACCATAAGAAGAGACAAAAAAGGGCATTATATTGTGGTAAAAGAGCTTATTCACCAAGAAGATATAATGCTTGTAAAGATCTATGCACCAAACTCAAGAGCACCCAAATATGTAAAGGAAAGACTATGAAATCTAAAAGGAGAGATAGACTGTAACATTATATATAATTGTTGGAGATCTCAACACCACATTATCTCCATTAAACAGGTCAATAAGACAAATATAAGCAAAGAGATCCTGGACCTAAGTGATACCATAAATCAGATGGACTTGATAGACATGTATAGAACTTTCCACCCCACAAATACAAAATGCATGATAAAGCACGAAACCAGCCTTTACAGATTCAAAGGCATAGAAACTATATCCAGCATCTTCTCTGACCATGATGTAATAAAACTTGATATTAATCTCAGGAAAGACCCTCAAAAATAAACGAATACATGGAAACTAAATAACATTTTTCTGAATGACTTTATGACAATTGAAGAGATTAAGACTGAAATCTCAAAATTTATGAAAACAAATGATAATGAGTACACAAGTTTCTGTAATTTGTGAGACACAGCAAAAGCAGTCATAAGAGGATAATTTATAGCAATTAGTGCTCATAAGAAAAAGATGGAAAGGTGGAAAAAAAACTTAACATCATGCCTCAGGGAAATGGATATACAAAAATGAAAAAATCCAAAAAAATGTCAGGAGAAAAGAAATAAAGATTTGAGCAGAAATAAATGAAATAGAAAATAAGTGAATTATACAGAAATAATGAAAGCAAAAGCTGGTTCTTTGAAAAGATAAACAAGATTTACACACCATTAGCTAGACTCATTAAGAAGAAGAGAGAAAGAAACCAGATAAGTCAAATTTTCAATAAATCAGGCAACATTACAACAGACATAACAGAAATACAAAACATCATTAGAGGATACATTGAGTGACTATACCCTAAAAAACAAGAAAACCTAGATGAGATGGACAAATTCCTGGAGATATATAATCTACCAATATTGACTCAAGAGGACATTGAAAACCTGAATAGACCTATAACAAGCAATGAGATTAAATCAGTAATAAATAACCTCCCAACAAAGAAAAGTCCAGGTCCCAATGGCTTCACTGCTGAATTTTACAAAACTTTTAAAGAAGAGGTAACCCTCATCCTACTCACACTGTTTCTAGAGATACAAAAGGAAGGAACCCTTACAAATTCATACAATGAAGCCTCCATTACTCTCATTCTTAAAACAGATAATAATATTACAGAAAAGGAAATCTATGGACCTATATCTCTAATGACTATAAATGCAAAAATTCTCAACAAGATATTCACTAACTATATCCAATAGCATATAAAAAAGGTTATTCCTCATGACCAGGTAAGCTTTATTCCAGGGATGCAAGAGTGGTTCAACATATGCAAAGCCATAAACGTAATATAACATATTAACAGAAAGTTAAAAACCATATGATCATTTCAATTGATGCAGAAAAAGCATTTGACAAAATAAAATATCCTTTCATGATTAAGACCCTTTGTACAGAAGGATCATTTCTCAGCATAATAAAATCCATCTATGAAAAACCTATAGCTAACATTATACTGAATGGGGAACAGTTTAAAGCATTTCCACTAAAAACTGGTACAAGACAAGGCTGCCCACTTTCTCTGCTCATAATCAATATAGTACTGGAAGTCCTAGCCAATGTTATCAGACAAGAGAAGGAAATAAAAGGCATTCCAATAGTGAAAGAAGAGCTGAAATTTTCTCTGCTTTCAGATGACATAATTATATACATAGAAGACCCAAAAATATCCACAAAAAAACTTCTCAAAGTAATAAATGCATACAGTAAAGTAGCAGGATACAAAGTCAGTTTCCAAAAATCTATAGCATTTCTATATACCACCAACAAGCAGACAGAGACAGAACTGAAGAAATTAATCTCATTTACCATAGCCACAAGAAGTATAAGATACTTAGGAAAACAACTAACCAAGCATGTCAAAGGCCTTTATAAGGAAAACCACAAAAAAACTTAAAAAAAAAAAAAGTGGAAGGAAATCTCATGCTCCTGGATTGGAAGAATTAATATAATCAAAATGGAAATTCTACCCAAATTAATCTACATATTTAATGCAATGCCAATCAAAGTACCAGACACATTCTTCACAGATCTAGAAAAGACAATTATGGAATTTGTCTAGAATCATGAAAGACCATGTATTGGCAAAGCCATTCTGTGCAACAAGAGTGGAGTAGCAGGCATCTCACTTCCTGACCCCAAAATATATTACAAAGCTGTGATAATCAAAACAGCATGGTATTGGCACAAAAACAGACATGAGGACCAATGAAACAGAGTAGAGATCTCAGAAATAAACCCCAAAATATATAGCCAACTGGTCTTTGACAAAGGGTACCAGTCAATCCAGTGGGAAAAGGAAAACCTCTTTAGCAAATGGTGCTGAAAAAACTGGGTATCTACCTACAGAAAGATGAATCTGAACCCCTATCTGTCACCATTAACAAAAATCAACTCAAAGTGGATCAAGACCTAAACCTAAGACCTAAAACTATAAAATTACTGGTGGGAAACCCTGGAAGATATTGCAGTAGGCAAAGACTTCTTAAGCAAGACCCCCAAAGCACAGGCATAATCCCCAGAGCAGACAGGTAGGATTATATCAGATTAAGAAGTTTCTGCACAGCAAAGGACACTATATTTAGTGTGAATTGACAACCCTCGGAATGGGAGAGATTTTTTTTTTCTTTTTGGGGAGAGGTTTTTGCCATAGGGTGTGTGCACGCACTAGAAAGACAGAGAGAGACAGAGATACAGAAAGCAAGAAATCACTCCCCAGGGGGGATGGCCATGCCACAGTCCCTTCTCCTCCATTCTCCTCTCAGGATCTTAGGCACTTATGCACACATGCCTAGCGTGAGTTTAAGCCACCGGGTACAGGACTCAAACCACAGTCAACTACATGGGAGTCCAGCAACATAACCTTTACACCAACTGTTGGTCCCAGGAGAGAATTTTTGTTAACTGTGCCTCAGATAAGGGACTGATAACCAGAATACACAAGGAATTCAAGCGGCTTACCCAGAAGAAAAACATTAACCCTATTAAATGATAAGAAAATAAACTGAATAAACAACTCTCTAAGGAAGACATACAAAGAGTCAAAAAGTATATGAAGAAATGCTCAACATCCTTCATCATAAGGGAGATGCAGATCAAAACCACAATGAGATACTATCTAACCCCAGTCAGAATGGCAAAGATTTAAAAAAAAAAAAAAAAACAAAACTGATAAGTGTTGGAGGGGAGGGGAGGGGATGTGGTGAAAGGGGAACACTTCTACACTGTTGGTGGAAATGTAAATTGGTCCAGCCACTGTGAAGAACAATATGGAAGGTCTGAGAGTCATTGGGGTAGGCAAAGACTTCTTAAACAAGACCCCCAAAGCACAGGTGATAATCCCCAAGTAGACAGGTGGGATTACATCAGATTAGGGAGTTTCTGCACAGCAAAGGACACAGTAATTAGTGTGAACTGACAACTCTCAGAATGGTAAGAGAATTTTTGTTAACTGTGCCTTATACAAGGGACTGATAACCAGAATACACAGGAAACTCAAGCAGCTTACCCAGAAGAAAATGATTAACCCAATTAAAAGGTGGGAAAATGAGCTGAATAAACAACTCTCTAAAGAATACATATAAACAGCCAAAAAGCAAAAGTGGAAGAAGAGTGTGGGAGGGGAAGAGCATAGAAAAGGAAATTTGGAGGAAAAAATAGAGAGGTAAGACATTTGTGGGACACAGATATGGTTTATTATTTGTTGATGAGGACATGTATAGTATTCTCAACTGGGCTGGGTTGAGATGTATATCATGCTGGGTAAAGTCTCTTTACAATCTAAATGTTACATAGCGATTAAATGTATAAATAATTTAAAAAGGATGCATAAACCAAGTGTAAAGAAGCAGTCTTCTATAAGGCATAGTATCTCACATCAGTAGTCCAATTCCCCTAAATTCAACACTTATTGTAATAAAATGGATCAAATACACTGACATCTTCATTTTTTAAAATCCCATAAATAAATAGTAATAAGCACATTTGATAAATTATAAGGTGGCTAAAGAGTAGTTCCAAGGCCAATCAAGTTATAGGTATTTTTATAGGTTGTCACTTGTGTAGTCTGCACATGTTGCACATTAGAGAGTGTTTCATGGTTATTATGTTAGCCCTTCGTGTCCTAAAAATTCTTAAGAGAACTGGCATTCTAGAACCTGCGGCACAAACACAGCATTAACAGAGAAATGGGACTCAATGTCAAAGGAACCAGCAGTAAAACTGAATTTATGCTGAACCCAGGAGCAGCTTCTACAAGGCTTACAGATTGCTTCTGTCCAAGCCCAGGTTTGGTCCTAAAGTCTGTGTGGGGAATTAAGGAGATCTAATTGTTGTAGAGATATGTTCAGAAGGAATGAGACATTTGCAGGGCCCAGCACTGTCAGTTCTATCCACTCTCAGCAGATCCCAACATCACCCTTACCCTGATCTGCCTCATTATGTCCATCTACTGATGGGTGAGAGCAGCAAGGGAGTACAGGCATATAACAGAAACAAAATTATTATTATGTAAACAAAACATTCATAGTCTTATCTTTCTTTTTGGCTCCTATTAGGAAAACTAGCATTGTCTATTTGGCATTTGTCTTAATTCTTGTCTTGACTATTCCTAATGACCCCTGATGTAAAGGACTGTGCCTGCTAAAATGTAAATACCAAAGAGATTCCCTGACTTTTAAGAAATTCTGCATTTTCATCACAATTACTTCATCCATATAATATTTCATTCTAAAATAGAGGAATGAACAGTACCACTGCCCAAATGTTCATATCTGTGTAACCACCAACTCAAACTTATTACACAATGTCCTTCGAGAGCTGAGTTTTCCAATATAGGATTATTGATCCAATGACCTAAAGTTTTCCAAAGTGCTTAAATACTCCTGAGGAGCAGCTTGTTAAACCAGAAGTAGAAGACCTTCATTTTGAATCACTGTGACTTACAAACATAGATATTTTATGTTCATAGTACATTACCGGAAAGTACCAAGCTACACTTCACAAAGATCATCATTATAAATAAAGTCTCTAATCAATTCTTGCTAATGCACCATAATTAGGAGCAAATGACACTGTCACCAGCACAACAGAATAACAGAGGACAATGGCTCATATTCAACAGCGCTTAAACCAATTATAAAGAACTAAGTAGGGTGGGGTGAGGCTCAGTATTAGGAGGTTTGTTTCTCTCTGGACAGATGGTTTCCTCATCATTATTTGTGGTGCCAACCAATGAAAACTTGTGTAGCTGGGAGGCAGATATCACTTTCTGTCTACACAGTACTCCCTTCTGCAATTCTATTTCTTTTAGGGGCCTCTCCTAGCAAGCTGTGAGCCTTTCTTCTTCTGGCTATGATGCATCATACAGTTGATAACTAATTGCAGCTGTCTATTTTATCTTTTTGATGATCAAAACAAATTCATACTCATGTAAGAGTGCCTTTTCCTTGGTGGGAACTAAAATCAGTTACATACAGTTATTCATACCAGTCAGAGCCATCATTAAGTCTTTATTCAGTCTGCTCCAAACTCAATAACCAAAATGAATTCAATGTTTCTCAGTTAACCTTCGAAGCATTTTGTTTTTGCTATTGTTTTCTCGTTTCCTCTGGATCCTATCCAATATTTCTACATTCTAGATCAATAATAGGATTAAAATTAATCTTATTATAATTGTAGTTAAGACCAGATTCTATGATCTACACTGGGGAAAATCACTTCATATTTCCAAAGCCTGCCATTAGAGCATGATTGAAATTGTGGACATGAGTTATTGATTCTGCTAGCTTGTACTCTAGACCTATTTAAACCATATTCATATAGAACCTAACTGAAAGAATCAAACTAGCTCTTATTCGCTTTCTACTTTCTGTCCTAAATGTTTTTTTTATTTTCTTATTTCTTCCTGAGTGAAATATACTGAACACAACAACTAAGATTACAAGCTTAGTAAGTTACACAATTAGTAAGGATATTACACTTTAATTATTTTCTATAAGCTCATAATCTAAATTGATATTTACATTAAAGAATATACATATATACAAATGTGTGTAATATATAAAATATTATATAAAAATATAATGTATATAAAATATGATAAAAAACAAGAGCAACAGTCATAGAATCATGAAGTCTTAGAGATGGATGAATATTTTGTTATATTTATTCCTTCGTAATCGCTAGCCTATTTGCCATATTTTTTAGAAATGGGAGGTAGGAAAATAGTAAATTCTCAGATTCTAGGGCCTATAATCTAGGCTACCCCCAAGAAAGAAAGACTTTGTATGTCCCCACTCAATGTATACCAAATGTCTACGCTCTATAGTGGAAACTGAAAGTTTGAAAGGCAAGGAGGGCAACTGTAGATACTGGAGATATTAAAGATAGGACTAATACACGGGTAGGTCATAGAGGGAGGGAGGAGAACAGAGGGAAAATATAATGTTTAATTGACACTAAAATGAAGTTATTTGCTGATGATAATGTATATGGTAATGTCTTTGTCTTGACTAATATACACCATATCAGTGCTGGAAAAAGCAATGCTGTACACTGTAAAGATAGACGGTGATTAAACATAAATTTAAAAAATAAAGAAGAAATGCGAATTCTAGTAAGCTTGACATAAATACTACGGTAAGAAAATAACTAAAAATACAGTAAAAAATTACCCACATATGCATCAAAGATATTCATCACAGGTTAGCCATAATGGCAAAGTGATGAAGTGCCATCATGCCGAAATCGAAAGGAAGTCTCGAGTTCATGTCCTGCAGTCTCCCTGTACAGCGTAAATGCACAGTCGTGTGTATGATCCTGGCTGGCCCAAGCTGGGGCTGAGCCATGGTATAAGAACTCTGCTGGGGATTTTTCTTCCTTTCTCCTTTCTCTATCTCATGGAAGAAATAAATAAACTTAAAAAAAGATATTTATCACAAAGTAAAAAAATGATAAATTCACTAAAATTCCCAATGGCAATTAGTCACTTTTTAAAACTTAACAGTTAACAGGTGACACAGGTTTCATCCACAGTAACAAGTCATGTTGACAGCAGGTACACTTGGTACAATGCATTGAAAATGCTGCTATACCTGTTTGATCTTCTTCCAAACTCATAACTTCAGTCTAATCATGAGAAAACATCATACAAATTCCAGGGAAGGATTTTCTTCATAATACCAGACCAGCACTCCTCAAAACTGTCAAGGTCATAAAAAAGAAAGAAAGAAATACAGACAGACAGACAGACAGTCTATAAAACTGCCAAAGCTAAGAGTTGCCTACGGAGACATAATGATGTAATGTAATGGGATATCCTGGATTGGATCCTCAAATAGAGAAAGGTCATTTGGGAACACAATAAATAAATAGAAAATTTGAAAATACTGTGTGCTATAGTTAATTGGTTCATTAGCTATAATACATACCATGAACTGGGTATGGGTTATAGCAGAAATCTCAATACTGTCTTCAGAACTTTTCTCTAAATCCAGAACTCTTATAAAATAAAAAAAAATATTAAAAATCTCTCTGTCTTTCTCTCTTTCTCTCTCTCTCTCACACACACAAATACAAACACGCACACACACACACACACACACACAGTGATCCCATACACACAGACGCAGTGCACTCCACCACTGCTAGAGATTAATGCTGACATCTCTCCTCAACCACAGGTCTTAAAACAAAATGCTTTAATCATCTTTGCATCTCCCATAATGCTTAGGCTGTTCCTATTACATGACAGCTACAGGACGAAGTCCATGAAATTGAAAGAGAGGATGATCCAATGTTCAGAGTTCAGCTGACTGCACAGAAGAAAAACAGAAGTTTCTATTAACATGCCCTTTTCCCATTATTATAGAATTTAATCTTAGTTTGAAAGAAAGATTCCCAATGATGTTAACTGAAAAATAAAAAAAAAAAAAAAGAATAGAGAGGGGTTTTAGCCACAACACTAAAAACAACAACACACAAGTATCTCATGGAACCTGTATCTTAATTTACAAAAAATATTTTAAACTGTTTTGCTTGGTGTTTGAAAGTCAAAACAAAAAGAACATATTAGGGACTAGCACTTGGTGTAATGGCTATGTCGCTAGACTCCCACGTAGTCACTGTGTTTCAAGTCCCAGACCTGGTGGCTTAAACTCACACTGGGCATGTGTGCGTGCATGCCCAAGATCCTGAGAGGAGAATGGAGGTGAGGGGATTGTGGCATGGTCATCCTCCCCCTGGGGGGGGTGATTTCTCGCTTTCTGTCTCTCTGTCTCTGTCTCGCATACGCCCTATAGCAAAAATCTCTCAAAAAAAAGAAAAAAAAAAAAGAACATATTAA
Organism: Tupaia belangeri chinensis; assembly: GCF_000334495.1. Classification (NCBI taxonomy): domain Eukaryota; kingdom Metazoa; phylum Chordata; class Mammalia; order Scandentia; family Tupaiidae; genus Tupaia; species Tupaia belangeri. Next base: position 211,635 of record NW_006208722.1, read on the forward strand.
AGAAGACAACATATATATCGACATTTTGAGGGTTGTCCTGAGAATCACTTAAGAAAAATATACAAATGTCATTTGAAAAATCACTCCACAAATAACATTTCTTAAATTTCCTCAGGTAAACCAGTTGAAAGTCATAGTGTTCCTTAGAGACCATATGAATACTGATATATTGAACGGTATTGGAGAAAGCATGGTAGAAAACATAACATTGTAATGCAGAATGCAATCACAACCAGCAGCACATCTCTCTCTCTCACGAGCACAAACACACACACTTATTAAACTAAGCTCAACTACCAATAATTTCTATTATTATTCATTTTATTGCCTGTTTCCTATATCTGCTTGTTAATTGTCTATCTTTTCCACTAAACAATTAGTAAGTACATATGTCTTGTTAATTCTTGTATATTCAGAATGTAATAGAGTTTGGCACATAAAACGCATTCATTTATTCACCAAATATTTCTGGAGCACCTATTGGAAGTCTTGAAATAAGTAAAGGATAAAGATTCCTTTTCTCACAGTACCTACACTTTAATTCTACTAGGTTAATGTTATAAAATGAGTATAGAAGAATGGAAGCTGGAAAGGGAAACAGGTCACAATACTAAAGAGGATGGTTGCATTGAGAAGGTGAGTTTTGAACAAGAACTTGAAAAATCCAGTGATTTTTAGTCAAGCAGATATTTGGAAGGAAATTATTTCAGGAAATAAATAGGTCAGTGGCCCTAGGTGCCAGCTTACTCGGCATGTCGAGGAGTATAAATGAAAGGAAGAGGGGTAGGCAAAACCAGAGACATCTAGACTATGTTGGACCTTGGAGGCCACTATAAAGACTTGCACTTGGGGCCAGCAAGTGACATACTGGTCAAGACACTGGACTCCCACATGGCTGACCCCAGTTCAAATTCCAGTCTGGAGGCTTTTCTCACTTTCCCTCTCTCTCTCTGTTTCTCATAGGTAAACGCACATGCCCTACCCTATAGCAAGTTAAAAAAATAATAATAAATAAAATTTTAAAATAAATATTAAAAATTTTTAAAAAGACTTGCACTTTCCTCTGTAATGAAATAGGGAGCCACTGCTGAATTCTGAGCAAGAGTCACATCACTTGACCTGCATTTTCAAAGGCACACTCTAGCCTCTATGTGAATAGACAATGTGATGGCAAAGGCAAAAATGAAGATACCTCTTAAGAGGTGGTTGCCAAAAATCTTTGGTTTTTCAGCCAATGATCATAAATGTGGCTATAATGAAAATTAGTTGGATGCTAAATATTCCAAAGTAGAGCCAACCGGATTATATGATGAACTCAACAAATAGCTTAAATGGGTAATATTGGCCAATATTTATTAGTTGGTACCATCACTGAGTGCCAAATGATTAATAACCACTGATGTGCAAAAAAGCTTAATATAAAACAGAAACAATATCTGCTACATTAACATTATTATGTTTTACCTTTCTATTGTAACAATATATACTAATTGTTGGATTTCTGCCTTAGAACATTAGTGTCCAGCTCGTAGATTTTCAGAGATTTTAGGGCACCGACTTTGAGAACCACAGAGCTACACAAATGTGAGAATGATGATGTTGATTTTTTTTTTTTTTTTTGGAGAGATTTTCACTGTAGGGCGCGTACGCTCGCCAGACAGACAGAGAGAGACATGGAGACAGAAAGCGAGAAATCACCCCCCAGGGGGGATGGTCACGCCACAATCCCTTCTCCTCCATTCTCCTCTCGGGATCTTGGGCACGCACGCACACGCGCCCGGCATGAGTTTTAAGCCACCGAGTCTGGGACACGAACCGCGGTCGACTACGTGGGAGTCCAGCGACATAGCCATTACGCTAACTGCTGGTTCCCTGATGATGTTGATTTTGAAATTGCTTCATCACAGGTTCTGTGAGGAGGCATCTCACTAGTCAAAAACAAGCAAACAAACAAACAAAAACTCATTATTGTCTACTTTGAACTTGACATCAGGAAGTACATCTGGAACCATACAAGTAGAAGGGCTCCCAGTGCTGAGCCTTGAATTTGGCTGTGCTTACCAATCAATACCATGTCTGGAGCTTATTATTTTGATAAAGATTAGCAAAGCAACAGTAAAATTAAAGTGCTCCATAATCTCAGCACCCACTATTAACTTCTGAAATATTATTGCATGTTAGCTTTTACTGTTACTTTATAAAAGCACTTACTAAAAAGGCAGGGAAGACAAAATCTGCTGATGGTAGTGAAGGGAAGAACTACTGCCTCATTGCAGATTGCAGATTGCAGTATCCTTTTTCCCTAAGCAACAGGGGTCACAGAGATCTTGTGAATTGCCTTTTTGCTGAACTTGGCAAGAAACTTTTAGATAACATTCTGGAAGATACAGAGCAGAACATGTCACTGGAAAAATAAAGAAATAAGGGAGAGGTGCCTCTTGTTTTTCTTTTTCATTCTTTTTGTCTTACATCTTTCTTTTCTCTGCTTCCAGTGCTCTCCTCTCTCTCCCCCCACTCCCCCACCACAGGGCTGCATGCCTGCACATAGAAAATGGATTGATATTCAAGGTTTAGTCCATTATTGTGTTGCTAAACAGAAATACCTGAAACTGGGTCATTTATAAAGGTTTATTTGACTCACAAGTCTAGTAGCCCAAGATCATCACAGAGCTACCATCTGGCTGACCTCTTATCCTATAACATAGCTGACAGAAAGAAGAAAGGTAGGTGTTTGCAAAGAGAGAAAACAACCTATGGGTGGCCATATGACTTGTATAACCTGTTCTCTCTAGAGGAGAGAGGAAGAACTTTTCCTTGAGAGTAAGAACTCAGTCTTACCCAAGAGTGGATATTAATCTAATCATGGGACACCAAACACCATTACATTGGGAACAAGCTCTAGTACATAAACTTTTTGGGAACAAACCATATATAAATCATAGCAGTTTGTTATTAACACTTGAAAGGGAATTTAAGTAGCTATATCACACACACACACACACACACACACACACACACTATAAGCTTAACTTGTAGAATGTCAAACTCTTTTACCCCTGCCATGCATCAGATAAGGACACTGTTGTATTTCCTCAGGGGATATGGAGAACATGGCATATTTCTTAGGGGAAAGGAGTATTTTGGTAGCCGAGGCACATCCAGGCCCCCTAAATCAGCTACTTAGCAGCAGCAGCAGCAGCTTCCTCTGCCTAATTCCAGGTCATGCTGAGAATGCAAGGCCAGCAGGCCCACGGCAGAGCTAGATCAGAAATCAGAAAACTAGAAATGCTTGCCTGGGCTCCTAATTTTCTCCTTATAAAATAGTATCACTCTATATCCACCCTGCCTCACAGGGTCTTTTTGAAGACAAATAAAATAATGTCATCTGTTCAATGCAAGCCTGTCCCTCAACTCAATGAAAGATGCTATGTATTATGACCAAGCTCTTGCTTCAGCTGAATTTAGAAACTGCAGATTACAGTGCTTCTTATGTTTATTCACAGTGGTATCTAATCTTGCATAGGCAAGTGAAGGCCTGGGCATTTACATTTCTCCTTGTGGTTCCACTCTCCTAGCCAAGAAACACATGAAGAAGAGTCTTCACTGGCCCAGAGCCCCTGATAGGATCCCATTCATGCCTGCCACTCACTGACAGAGAAAGCCCCCCACAAGAAGGCTGACCTCTCATAAAGAGCTCTGCCTGATTCAGGAAGACGTGGCTTTTTGTTCAGTACCATAGGACCCTGTGTGACACTCCACAGCCCGGGCGAGGGGCTGTCACAGCGGCCTTTCACAATTTAAAGAGAAAAGGACAATAGCCTGCCTTTGAGCATCAGAAATGTGGGAGAGGCAGGAATCAAATCATGAATAAATAAATAAAAACACCAACAGCTGTGATATTTAAAACAGACAATCACTATAACAGCAAATGACAACCCTGCAGCCTGCAGAAACTGCTAATAAACTGTCTGCTGTGTCTGTTATTAAAGATAAACTTATGAGCCATGATTATTCAACCATTAAACCTAAGTGGAAATCAAAGGAAGATCTGTGTCAGATGATATTTTTGGTGCCACGTGGCCTAAGAAAATTACTCATCAAATCTAAAGCCTGATGTCTCTGTCCTCTAAGGATTGGTCCCTTGATATTTTGGCACAATTGGTGCATAAGCTTTCTTCTCTTTTTCTTTTAATTATAATTTTAGTTTGCTAATGTATGGGCTTTTTGTTTTCAGTAAGTTGTTGTAATACGCACATCTCATTATCCATAAAATATAGGGAGGGGCATTCGATTCAGCAAGGGCATATCTTTAAGAAGGAAAGAAAAGACTTTTTCCAGAGCCACCTGCTGACAATAAAAACTGGAGTCTTGAGATGCTGATGTTCACGAAGCTACCAAGAAGGCATGTTATGGGTAGCTTTGTCAAAATATTAGCTAATTTAACCTAAAAAGAATCCAGTTTGAGTTTAGGCACCAGTCAATTCACATCTCACTTAAATGTCAACCTCTGTCTTTGATATCTCGGTCAGTGACATAGTTAATAGGAAGAGTGGCCTGCTATAGCACAAACAACATTTATTATACAAACATTCGACTTTGACAACAAAAAGGATGACTTAGGTTGAAAATACTCTTTAATGTCCTGAATAATATAATTATCATATGCAGGATACAGTAGGAAAAAACAGTAGAGTCGGAACTAGTCAATCTAGTAGGGCTTTTAAAAGTTGCCTTTCAAATTTCTTTTTGATATTAATATTTTCTAAGAATTTTGAATTAAGAATTTGAGGTGACCTCCCCAATAATGAGAGGTTAGTCTTCTTTAATGAGCAAGATAATAGCAGGTAAGTTTGTACATGCTATAGTAGTAAACATGTGTGTGAGAGGTCAGAGGGCTGAGTCAATAGACATATGTTCTGTATGGGCTGGCTTCACAGTGCAGTGGTTGAGTGTTGTGAACCAGAGCCCACATGGCTGACTGTAGATCAAGGCCAAGTCCTACTAGCTTGAAAACATGCTGGGTGCATGCACATGTGCACGTGTGCCCAGGGTCCTGACAGATTAGAGAAATGGAGGAAGGACTGTGCTATGTCCATGTTCCATTGGGGGATACTTTCTCTTTCTCTCTCTCTGCAAGTGCATATACCCTCTGGCAAATAAAAAAATTAAATGTCTTTATTATATCATGTATTTTTGGTTTGAGTTTGGGTTTTGATATTTGGTTTTGGGGTTGTTGTGTGTTTCTTTTTTTCCCCTTTCCACCTCACCCACTTCAATCTCTCCATTTGAGGCTCTCTTCCTAGGAGAGACTTTCTGAGGTTGGGGGTATTTTACTACTTGATTTTATTTATGTAATAAATGTACCTGCTGGTCACATATTATATACTCAACAGACATTAAAATAAAATTTAAAATGGCCTAAGGACTTAGATGCAGGCCTAAATCTCAAATTATCCCAGATAAGGGCATTATTAGAGAAAATAAGTAAATACAGTACTGGAAACACTGGAATTTTTTTTTTTCTTTTAAAACTCTGGATTATTTCCCTGATCAGGTAAATAATTCTGAGAGAAGGCAAAAATCTGTCTTTATATTTGAAAATGACTGCTGAAAGAGCAACTTAACCTCTCCTCCATTGTCATCTACTCTATGAGCCACTGTGCAAGGAGAGTGACGTCTATGGGAAATAGCCTGGTAGTCATTATTTCAGCAAAACCAAGGTACTAACATAATATACAGAACAATAAAACTCAAGCATATTCTCAGCCTCTGAATATCATAAAATAAATGAAAGTGAAGCTGAAATAAACCTCTTTAGATGCAATAGGTAAATACTACAGTAAGGTTGAAGAAGTAGCCAGAGCTTTTCTTTTACACACTGGGCAGCTTTAAAATGAAAGTTTACTTGGAATAGGTAGAGCTACATGCTGCATGCAAAAGACTCTCCTGCTCCCAAGGATCTAGCAAGTAATCTGAAATGTTGTTTTCAATTCGTGACTAGAGAGCAGAGTGTGCCTTGTTCTTGTGACAGATGTGCTCTTTAAAAGTTGTGCAAACTTGGAAATTTTTAGATAGTTGACATGATGAGTTTGCTAATTAAAGAAAAACATAAAATAGAATTCACTTTTGAATTAAAAAATATTTGGAGATCTTAAAGCCACCTCTGAATGAACCTGTTTTATCTGGGTTTTTATACTGTAGAATTACATAACAGTTAACATGCCATTATGTGGGTTTGGGCATTACGCTGTTCTTTGAAACACAGAACCACATATAACAAAATTCTGTTGTAGCATAGGAATGATTAGAAAATGGCACTAAAATTGTGGGAATAAGAACACATCTACTTTATATGAAAACCATCTTACTAAAAATGTACTTTAATGGTTGCTATTACATGTTGACGGCCACAAGTTTTAATGTGGAGACATCTTTCTGAAAATAAAAAAGGATGACCTGCTATATTTTATACCAAATTTTTAGAAATGTGATGTTCTTTTAAGTGATTCATGCCATTGAAACTTGCATTTATAGAAACTTTTATATTCCAAATTTTATTCATGAGACATTTAATTGTACCCTTTTACTAGAGAGAGTGCTTTACAAAATGACATATAGCAAATTAAGAAACAAGACAAGTATCCACTATTATTGTTATCCCCATTTTACAGGTGGAGAAGATAAGTTCAGAGAAATTAAGAATTCTGTCCAAGGTCATACATGGAGTCAATGATAAAGATGAAAATTTATTTCATATTTTCTGGCACTGAAGTCATTTTCATCAGACCATGAATACAAAGAAACAGCTTGCAAATGTTAATGAACAATTCCCTTTGGCTCCATATAAAGTAGAGCCAAAAATGTCATTTCATTGGGCCCAGAAGTGAATTCTTGGCCCGAAATAGGATTGCCATCAATTTCCATCCAAAATGTAGAGTATACTTAGATTAAAAAGTTAGCAATAATGCACTCTTTGCCTACAATGATTTTTTTTTTTTAATTCCCCAGTAAACCTATCCTTCACTTTGAGGCAGTCGTGAGTCAACAGGTCTTTGGGTACAAGGGCACAGGAACTCATTGTCCCTCATCGTAAGAGAGACATCACAATAAAGAAGCAATTATTGTATGCCTGTGGTAAACCTTACTCTTAAAGCTATAAGTATACAAGATGGATGTTGACACTCCTTACTGAATAACAGGGGAACAGTGAGGTGGAGAAATGAATAATAAAGAATCAAGATCTAGACCTGCACCAGGACCTGCACCTTGCCTAAAATATTTGGTTCATGGTTTGGGGTAAATGCTTATTTTCTACCTCTCATATTTTCTCTTAAATAAAAAAATATATGTTAGTGTTACAATCCTGTTTTTCCTCCATTCATTCCTTCACTCTACTCTCATTAGAATGTTGGGAAGTAAAAGGGCAGGAGGAGCTAGAGACTTCCTTTCCTCTTAAGCATCTTGAGTGAGTCTGCCCACAGAGATAGAGATAACAGGATCCTAGTTGTGCTCTGCCATCACTGACTTTTTATTTTTCTTTTTTTGGGGGGTGGGGGGAGGTTTTTGCCATAGGGCGCGTGTGCTTGCCAGAAAGACAAAGACAGAGAGACAGAAAGCGAGAAATCATCTCCTAGGGATATGGCCACACCGCAATCCTTTCTCCTCTCAGGATCTTGGGCATGCATGCACACAGGCCCGGCATGAGTTTAAGTCACCAGGTCTGGGACTCGAACCACGGTCGACTACATGAGAGTCCAGCGACATAACCATTACGCCAACTGCTGGTCCCCATCATTGACCCTTTACTGAGACTACTTCTAAATCTTGTCTCTTTTCTGGAGATGTCTCAGGTTGAGAAGCAGACTTGGAAACACATAATTCTGTGAAATTTTAATAAGAGTCCTCTTTTCTAATTTAGAGAAAAGGCCAAATTTCTTGTGTCAATTTCTCAGGCCTCTGAAGTTATACACAAGAAAGAAATCCATTCATGTTTTCCAAATTTTCCAACATTCACTGGAAAATAGCACCTTAAATCTAAAATTTTAATAAGATAATTTAGTAAATAGTAGGTGTGTACACAAACATGTATAGTGACCAGTAAAACACTTTTTCATCTGTAGAATCAAGATAATCCAACAGTGGTGCTAGAACAACTATTAGACATCAATATGTAGGAGAACTTAGTTAGACCTCATCACATACCAAAAATATAAATGAAAATGGATCATAGACCTAAATGTAAACATAAAACTTACAAAGCTCCCAGAAGAAAAATCTTAGTCTATTGTTAGGTTGCTAATAGAAATTCCTGAGACTAATTGAATTACAAAGAGATAGTAGTTTGTTGACTCACAGTTCTAGTAGCTTGAAATCACAAAGGCAACACAAAATGGTGGAAGGCAAACTTGGCCAACTGCATGGTCAAGTCCCAGAATGGCAGCTTAAAAAACACACTGGGCATATGCGTGCATGTTCCTAAAATCCCAAGAAGGGCATGGAGGAGCAGGCATTGAAGAGTAGTCATCTTTCCTGAGGAGTGCTATCCTTTCTTGTTCCCTGTCTCTGTCTCTCTCTGGTAAGCATTGTGCCCTATAGTAAACTTTTTAAAAATAAAAAAATAAATAAAAGAATAGTCTTTGATTTAGGACACGTTGTATAGCAAAACAAGCATCAGACTTTGTCTGGCATTCAATGTCTCACAATGTTAAATTAATCCATGCAGGCTTATCTACAAATTTCTCTAATCTATATCCTTCATTTAAAACCAAAATCCTTTGCTTGAGTATTATCTGATATTTCCCAAACATCTCATTTTTTCCACCTACTTGTTTTGTTTATACTGTTATATTGGGTTTCTGGGAAAGTCATGACGCATTTTTGCATAAAAGAAAAAGTCGTGACTTTCCTGATGACCTAATAGTTCCTGAAATGCCCTACTGCTTTATCTCCTTTTAGGTCAATTCTTTCTATTTTTCAAAACCCTTCTGAAATGCCATCATCACTGTGGACCCACTGTTAATTTTCTCCAATTAAATGTTGCTTTTTTCCTGTTTGGCTTCCAAGTTTTCTACACTTTGTGTTAGCTAGCCATACATTTTTAATATCTTTTCTCTTCCTATGGCCGTAACAGTGGCTGTGAGTGAGAGGGTGGGTGGGTGAGGGCTACATTCAACAGGATTGGCAGCATTCGAACTTCCTGGTGGTAGGCATAGACAAACTTGGTGATTGACTTGAACTGCCTGCAGAATTCCACAACTTTACTTGCATATAAAGATAAAACATTATCTTTGATTACTTGACATTTAAAAAATCAGAACTTTAACTTATTGATCTTCTCCTTCATATTGAATGTTCTGACATAGAATATCACACATACACACAGAGAGAGAAAGTATTACATTTATATTTAAATTATGATTTTTATCTTAAAATATGAAATGCAGGATGAAAGATAATATATGTTTCTTAGTATAGTAACACTCAATTTATTCAGCATCTTGATGAAAGAGAATTCTGCAGGTGATAAAAGCTTACCTCTTTGAGTTCCAGAATTTAAAATTATTTTTATATATTTAGGAATGAAAATGTTAGTGAATTGCACTGCATATATTAGTATATGGCAAGAGGACTACTTAATTGGAAGATTTTGACCTTAAGTTGCCCTTTAATTGAAGAGTCATCCTTAAAATCATTGTGCATAGAAGCTCAATTATTACTAATCATCGACATTGACTGGCAAACAATAGAGTACCCTTGAATTGAAAACTGAGGCAGGTCCCCCGAGCTGCTTGCCCATGACCTCTGTGTCCTAATATCCCACTTGTCATGTATTTCTTCTTCTAGAATGTCATGTCTGAGAGTAGAGGCTGTGCCTTCCATTTCTCTGTGTCAATTTTATTGTGCTTCCATGTGTGCAGAACACCAGTTATTGCTGACTTTCATTTTATAAAAAGAAACAGATTACCCATTAAAGGAAAATCCTGTTTTTCAGAAGGTTGAATAAGAGAGTAGTTTTTCTAAAATTTTAAATACAAATCCAGCTGGTTAAACTAAAGCCATTGAAAAGAAGCTTAATTGAGGAATATATTCTGGCTCAGAGCCGACTATCTTTTCATTTGATTGTAAATTGGATACAATTTTATTCACTTCAAGCTCTTGTCTTTCAGTATTTTATTCCACTGAGACCAGTAAATAAGTGTTAATAGTCATGTTGAGCTCAGTTAGACTACTTCCTTCACTTAAATTACCCATTTTGGTTGTATTATTGTCAGCCGGCCTTTTGCTTGTTGACATTTTTATTGAATGATTGCGCAAGAAATGTTGATATTTTCATATGTTGTTTTGACCCTTCACTAATCCTCTTTATCTGCCATTTCTTTCACCTGAAATATTCTCTTCTTCCCCCATGCTTTACCACCCATCCATCAAAGTACACCTTTTTCTCCTATAAAAAGATGTTCACTTGTGTCCTTCAGTAATCTTTCCTGAGGATGTTACCTTTCATTTTTAAGGTAAGATTCTTTGATGATAGAGAGTCTTATCTTCTCTCTGTGCCACAATGTTGCTTTGTTTTTGGGAATGGAAGACAAAAGTGATGAGGAACAGAAATGTTTGAAAGCAATAGAAGATTACTTGTAGAAAAACCTACTTTTTCTAAGCTTCGTTCCTAGAAAGATTTGTTAACTAAGTAAGTCCTCAACAATGTCAACAATAGAGACCTGGTTTTCATGCTCATATTGATTTCTCTATAATCCAATTGCATTTCTACCAAAGTTTATGACCTTGGAATCATGCTCAAATTTCAACTCCTTCATTGCCCTTATCGAATTTTACTTATATGGAATATGCACATAGTTATACATTTTGTCCTGTGATATGTGACAACAGTGTGAAAACACAATGTGAACAAAAAATGTATTGGAGATACATTCAGGGAATGCAATACAAGAATGGGTCAGGGTTGGGACCAGCAGATGGTGTAGTGGTTACATTTTTTGACTCCCACATGACTAGCTGTGGTTCAAGTCCTGAAGCTGGAGCCTTGAAAAATCACACTGCACATGTGTGCATTGCATGCCCAAGATTCCAGGAGGAGAATGAAAGAGAAGGGATTGTGGTGTAGCCAACCTCCCTGAGGGTAATTTTTCACTTTCCCTCTCACTGTCTCTCTGTTTCTTGCGATCTCTCTCTCTCTCTCACACACACACACACACACACACACACACACACACACACACAAGCATTCATGCCCTAAGGCAAAAACCCTCTTAAAAAAAAAGAAAGAAAAGAAAAGAAGAGTGGATCAGAGTTGAGAGGATGCTGCTAGATCTGTTGAATTTGAAGTTTCTCTTGGGTATCCAAATAAAGACATGCAAAATACAGATAGATAAACAAATTGATAGATACACAAAAATAGACCTTGGTACATATATTATAGCTAATATTTACAGAATACTAACTGTATACCAGGTACTGTTATAAATGCTATATATGTATTAACTCATTTCATATGCACATGATCACCATCAGTTTAAAAAACACAATTGTCTTTGTTTTCAGATTAGGAAATGAATCTGAAACTCTGAAACATCGAATAATTTGCTTAAAGTTACACAGATAGGGCTAGAAGGTGGCATAGTGGCAAAAGTGGCTGGATCCCACACAGTGGACCACAGTTCAGATCCTGGACCTGACAGCGTTAAAGACACACTAGGTATATGTCCATGCATGCCTCAAATCCCTAGAGGAAAATGGAGAAGAAGGGATTGTGGTTTAGCCATCTCCCCAGGAGCTGATTTCTCACTTTCCCAACATCTCTCTGTCTCTCTCTGGCAAACATATATACCTTATAGCAAAAAAAAAAAAAAAAAAGTTACACAGAGAGCTACTGGTATAGCTGACATTCCAGTTAGTCTCCAAGTACACATTTTGCCACTGTATTTTGCACTTGATCTATTTCCACATAAGAATTACGCATATGTAGGTGATAAGTGACATCATTTCAATGGATATGATCACTGGCGTAGTGAAAGAGTACCACAAACACCTAAGGAATAGTCAGTCTATGATCTTTCCCTGAAGTCTTTAGGATTCTGTTTAGGATTCTCCTGTTCTGGGGGTTCTCAGTCATCTATGACTATAGTTTGCCAACCACATTAGCAGCTTCTCCTTAACCAACCTGCCTTATAAACCAATCCAGGAACTGTGTCCCCACACCTGCCTTTTGAGAACCTGAACGGTCTTAAATTTGTACTTTGTCCAAATAAAAACTTTTACAATTAGCTTTAAAATGACCTATTACTGTAACTTTCTTACTCTTCCTATTTTTCATTGTATATTCTTCTCTAGCTATGCAAAAACAGGTAAGGTAGTTAAGCTCTCTAGTTTGTCTCTAAATCACCTTATTTCTTTTCCTGGGTTGTTTCCCCCTATCTTCACATCCCTGTGCATCAAAACACTTCTGGCCTCTTTTGCAATTTCTCTCATTCTCGTCAGATAAATTTTATATAAGCTCCTACTTAACCCACCTCCATCTTACTCCCATTATAAATCACCATGATTGCTCAATATGCATAAGCGATTCTGGGCAGATGTTGCTGGAAGCAAATGTTTATGTTTCTTTAATTTTATTTATAAATGATAAGAGAATATTGTACTCTAGTTCATCACAGGTTCGAATTATCAGAGATATTATATACACACACACACATACATATATACACACACATGTATGTGTGGGTATATATATATGTAAACACACACACACATACACACACACACACACACACACACATTAATGGCCAATTCTCCAATATTAAAATTCAATAACAACTTCACACTGAAAATACAAACTACACTGAAAATAATTTAATCTTCCTTTAATGACTCTGAAAGCACTTCAGGGTTTTGAAGTGTCTCAAGATTATCATTATCATTGTCCTATATATGTAGAGGGGTAATAAAAATTTCCAGTTCATAGGTTATCAGATTAATCAGTTTTTACTGCATTTCTTTAGGTTTGCCTCACTTCCCCCATTACATTGTAAGATCTTTAACAGCCAAAACCATATCCTCTATTTGTTTTGTTTTTCACATAAGACTTTGCACAAATAGCTAAAAAGTTCATATTTTTCTTGTATGGAGTTCAGAGTAGACAGAGATACTCTTATTTTCATTTTTCCATCTTTCCCTTTTACTACATATGTCAGGATTTAATGTACTATTCCATCCTACAGTTAGAGGAAAATGTAAGTAGTAATCACTTTACCCTTGTACTAACTGACTAATGACTCATGATTCTTTGGGAATATTTCAATCATATAGTACATTATAAGAGCAGCACTTTTTTTTCTTTTTTTTTTTGGAAAGGTTTTTGCTATAGGGCGCGTGCGCTTGCCAGACAGACAGAGAGAGACATAGAGACAGAAAGCGAGAAATCACCACCCAGAGGGGATGGTCATGCTACAAGCCCTTCTCCTCCATTCTTCTCTAGGGATCTTGGACACGCACGCACACGCGCCCAGCGTGAGTTTTAAGCCACCGGGTCCGGGACACGAACCGTGGTCGACTACGTGGGAGTCCAGCGACATAGCCATTACGCTAACTGCTGGTTCCCAGGAGCAGCACTTTTCACTAATATCTCATTCTCCTCTACTTACAGGTACACAGGTAGATCCATTTTCCTACCCTGAAATTAAGTATAGCCAACTCTGAAATTAAGTATAGCCATACAACTTCCTTGGACAATAAAGATATTATGATGAAAGGGACAAATGCCACTTCCTATTAGAATACTTAATCTTGATGCCCTACTCTCTAGTTATTTCTTCTGCTATGAAAATCCTAAAATAACCTGTTGATGTGAGATCTGTACAAGATTGAAGCAGCTGTAACATTAAACTGACATATGGAAGATATCTGCCTTCTGGAAGCCCTTAGAGCAAGAGCAGGCATCACATGAGCACAAACGAAAAACTCGTCAAGTAAAGTTATTTAGATTTTGAGCTTGTTGTCTCACCACTGCTTGGTGTAGCATAACGTGATACATTATGTACTTTATGTCTTATGTATTTCTGTCCATAAACAATACATTCCTATAGATAGGTCAGAAAACCATGTCTGAAGCATTTCTCTACCCTCAGTATCTTGCCAAGATAGTTTCTAGTAGGTTGTCAAATAGTATTTGTGAAATAAATAAATGAAAACTAAATACTCCTTATTTTTATAAACAATGAGATAATAGTCTCCACTTGGTCATTTCTTTCACTCTGTTCTTTAAAATTAGGATTTATGCTTAGGAATTTGTAGGCCTAGCACAGTTTTGTAAGTCTAAAGTTTTCCTAAAGCTACAAGCTCCCCAAATCTAAAGTGTCTCTTCAGTCTCATCTTGATTTATATGGTACCCCCTTCTTTATTATTTATATATTTCTTACATTTATTACTGTACGTCTTTACAGTGTACAACATGGTATTTCCCAGCATGAATACTGCACCTATCATTTTTGTGTCTATTAAATGTTTTGCTTGTTTATTCCTCGATCTCCTCCCTCCCATCCCCTGTTACACACCTCTTATTACTCACCCCTCCTATACTGTCTCTATATCTACAATTGCCCTCTCTGCTATTATACCTTTGGTAAAAAACAATGAGACCTTCCTTTTTTCTAAAGCTTTTTTTCTTTTCCTTCTTAAAGCTGTCAATTGTACTACTGTTTAGATCATTTCCTTCTAATACTAGCTTCACAGTAGGAGGCCATTTTCTCAGCTCTTGCTGTCATTGGGATCCATTAAACTACTCTGCTAGAACATCCCATAAAAAAGGCTTCACACAAGCTCTGTGTGGAAATAGATTGGGAGTAACAGATATAACTAATATGGTGAAGTAACAATTTACCTCATGGTTCTAAAGTCCTCATGTCACCTAGGTTGTCATTCTTACTTTCCTTATAAGCAATTCAAGAAAGGCTTCCTGGAATCCTGATGAAAACTGCTATAAGAAACTTACGGTATAACTGAGGTTGATTTGAGATAACTGTTATTCCTACCTAGTTAGGAGTATTTGATATTAGGAAGGAATCAGATGAAGGTCAATGCATAGGCTAACACCCTCTGAGCCAGGTTACATGACCAATGCATCATTCTTTTTCAGCCCAACAAGCCAGAAAGCCAGAAGTTCTTGAAAATTAGACAATATTTACATATATGAAGTGGATACAGAAAGGTAATATGTAGTAGAAATAATACAGACTGGGAAGTCTGACAAACCTGTGTTAACATTTTAAATCCTCCACTTACTTGCTCTATGAGACAATGAAAAAATTGCTTATATGAGGTCCAAAGAATTTTTTCTTTTTGGAATTGTTTGCTACACACACACACATTCTACCTCATTTTAGTTGAGCTGTAATATATTTTTCAATTTATTTTAGTGTTTCTATTTCTTTCTTAGCAATGGGTTATGGTTTTTATTAAACAGATTTTATACATATGCAATTAAATTTACTTTCAAGTATTTAATATTTTTGAAAATTTTAAATTTTACTTTATATTATTAAATTTTTATAAATGCTATTTTAGAATTTTAATTATTAGATTAAATATTTCAACTAAAATGCAAATATTGTCACACTAGCTGAAAAAGCAAGATCAACTATATGCCATCTAGGAAAAAAATGTACTTTAAATACAAAGCTACAATCAGTTACAAACAAAAGAAAGAAAAATGCAGTTGAAATGAAAATGGTTGGCTATATGAATATTAAACATAATATAAAAAGGGAAATATTCCCAATAAATCATGCCAGAAAACAATATCTTTAAGAGAAAATGTAAACATCCTTCACATGAACAAAAATTTTCTAAAACTAGAACTGACTATAAAAGTAAAACTCTAATGTTTCTAGAGAAAATTGTAGGAGGAAATTTTTGTGAGATCACAACGAACAGATTATTTAGAGGGTGCTCATTTCTCTCCCTCATTTTCACTCTTACATACACATACTTTATCATGAATAAAAGGGGGAAAAAGTGTTTGAAAGAGAATACTAAGGATGTGGCCAAGGGATCATTTTCTAAAGAGATTGGTATGGATAGGAGGAAGACAAGTGCTGTTCATCAAGACAATGGAAGAAAGATCCCAAAGGCATGTTTTAAGATGTTTAGGGTTTCCCTTTCCATTCCTAAAAGTACTCAGAGCTCTAAAAGGCAGTTTAGTTTAGCAGATAAGCTCAGGCTGCTTTTCTTAGATTCACTGGTCAGGGCCACCCATAGTAACCCTTGACTTGCCCCAGTTGTGGCACAAGGTGGCTCAGGTGCATCTTGAGTCACCTTTTCAGAGGCTAAATAGCAAGCTTTGGTGGTATTAAGTATACAGGTTTTCAGAATATAATAGCTGTAGAGGTGTATAACAAATGGAGTCAGAATGGTTTCATCAGGCTCTTTCACTTCCTATCTTATCATGTTTGAAGACCAAAGAATAAACAACTTATACTATTAATTGTACTGCACTTCATGCTTATTTTATAATAATGGCTTTGCTGGTTTATGCCATTGCATGTAGCATGCATGTGTCTGTGTGACAGTATGATTTTGACAATGAGCTACTATTTTCTGCAGCCTCTTTAAGAGAAAGGAGACACCTGGTCAGCCATCCCTGCTGCCCTACTTGCTAACCCTGCTCTGTTCGACTTTGGCTCAGCATGGTGAGTCCTGATGGCCTTGTCATGACTTGGCTTGGCCTTGGCTCAGTTCAACTCAACTCAACTTCAGGTACTGTGAGCTCCAAGAAGGAAGCACTCTGAGTATTCTTCACATGCCATACTAGCTACAAGAGGGAGGAAGCACTTGTGAGCACTGCTAAGGGTTTTGCAAGCATATTAAGAGCTCTGTGAGCTCCCACTAAATTCAGACAATAAACAACGTGACATTAGTGCCTTGCATCTTTTTTCCAATTTCCTGCATTTCAGTTTGACCTACCCTTCAAAGAAGGAAAGAACCTCACAAAACATTTGATGCTGTGAGAAGGATAGGAAGAGGTAGGAGATAATCCTGCAACCCTTGAGGTGCTGGGATGGTCTCTTTCTTTCTTTCTTTCTTTCTTTCTTTTTTTTATTTTTTTTTTCTGAGAGGGTTTTCGCTATAGGGCACGTGCGCTCGCCAGGCAGACAGAAAGAGACATAGAGACAGAAAGTGAGAAATCCCCCCCCACGGGGGATGGTCAAGCCGCAATCCCTTCTCCTCCATTCTCCTCTTGGAATTTTGGGCACGCACGCACACGCGCCTGGCGTGAGTTTTAAGCCACCGGGTTTGGGACGCGAACCGCAGTCGACTACGTGGGAGTCCAGCGACATAGCCATTACACTAACTGCTGTTTCCCGGGATGTTCTCTTTCTAAGATGTGGTTACTGTGTTAGCCACTTGGGTATTCCCCGGTAGATATGAAGGGGTAGATGAGACACCAAACAGCATAGAAAAGGCTTTGACTGCTGTAGCTGAGTTGAGGGTGGAAAAAAGATAAATGGATAATCATTTGCGTGGGATGAATTACACTAGAGGCACTCAGACAACAGAAGATGCCCTGTGTAATGCTGCAAATGTGAAAGAAGAAGCTCTTGGGGAGAAGATATGGACACTGAAATTTGACCTTGAAATGGCTGAGGCTGAAAACGTCCAGAGGATGGATCATTAGAGCAGATACTGAGAAATGAACCTGTTTTGCATGCTCAACCAGTCATGCACCAGAAGGTGAACTATGAGTAACCAGTGGCACAGGGAGGGGGAGTTCCACAGAGTCCCCCAGAGTGACTGAGTTCTCTTCGTGTGTGCCACACACCCAGACTGAACTATTAGGCCTGAGTAAATACTTCCAGCAGCAGCCAAAGGAACCTATGGCTTTTCGGTTATTGTGACTGTGGGACTTGGAGGTCAATTGTATTGTTTGAGAAGCTGGCCTTCATCGCCACACTGCCTTTCCTGCAACAGTGACTGCAGAATTGTCACTGATATGCTCTGGGACAAGGAAATCATTCTTTGATGGAATGGTTGACTGCTGCTATGAGAACAGTCTGATATGATGCAGGCGAACTGCCAGCAACTACAACAGTACATAAAGAATGAAAGGCATGCAACTTCAGCAACTCAGGTACTCCCGTTAAAGAACTAGATCAAGAAACATGCCACCTCCAGAAAGAGAGGTCAAGCATTGTTTGCTTTAATTTGGGGTCAGACTGAGGTACTCGCATCACAGTGATGAGCAGGAACCAGGGGCTCCATGTTGGTCTCTATACAGTGATCCCCTGTGGATGTACAAGGGGTGATGGCTCTGGTGGACACACGGCTAAATGTAGTTCTGTACATGGTAACTCTGAGGAGTGTGCAGGACAAGTGTCCTACACAGATGGCTATGGAGGCAAGGTGATTACCATGACAGTAGTGTTACTGCTCTTGGAAATTGGGCAACTACCCCCACCCTTAAGTCTAGGGATGGATATCTTGCTAGGGGTGCAACTCTGCATTTCCACTGAGGAATTTTACCTGCATGTGCAGATGGTGACAAATGTGGTTAGACAGCATGCTAAGCACCACTTTAGAGGGTTAACTACACCAACAGGTGGTAAATGTAAAACAGTACTGGTTGACTAGAGAGCATGATGAGATTACTGGCACCATTTATAAACTAGAAAGTGTGAGAATTGTGAAATTTACCCATAGGCCTTTTGACTCTGGTCCGGCCATTGAAGAAGCTGGATGATACTTAGAGAATGACTGTGGGCTATTGTAAACTGAACAGAGGGTGCTCCCCCTTGCATGCAGCAGTGCCAGATACACATTGTGATTACGGACCAAATCAGCCAGCGTATGGCTATTCTATTGCATTGAAGATGTGTTATTAACCTCTGATTCTCTTGTAGATCTAGCAATAGCTGCTACACAGATAGTAGAGCATCTTCAAATGTGTGAATGAGTAGTCAGTCTGAATAAAGTTCAAGGTTTAGGTTCGTCAGTCAAGTTTTAGAGTGTTATCTGGTTGAGTAAGACCTGGGCAATTCCAGAGGTAAGAATTGACAGAATGCAAGCAGTTCCTCATGCTATTCGAGAGCCTTTATCCCCCATTTTGCTATGATTTATAAGCCTCTGTATGGTGAAACAAAGAAGGGTGCTCCTTTGGAATGGAATCCTGATCAGGAACATGTGTGTGTGTGTGTGTGTGTGTGTGTGTATGTGTGTGTATGTGTGTGTGTGTGTGTGTGTGTGTGTGTGACAGTCTGGTTTTGGCAGTGAGCCACTATTCCTGGCTACTAAATGCCTTGTGCAAGAAGCTTGGGCCTCACAGGTAGTAGATCCACATAAGTCATTTGAATACTGTCTTTGGGTGAAGCTTGTGGCTCCAGAAAATGAACAACAGCATCAGTCAGTGGGATTCTAGTTACAGCTGTGGAAAGGAGCTGAGCACTGATATTTCCTAATTGAGAAGCTGCAGGAGGGAATATACACCTCACTGATAGCCTCTGAGGCTGTAACGGGGACCTGGTACTAATGAGAACTTCTTACCCTATCGAGAGATGACTACAACATTGGTTGTAGATACAGCACAGACCAACTTTAGTAAGAGAAACTTACCTGAGACAGAGAGAGAAATTTCCTACCAGTCCCTTAAAAGAGAGCTTTATCAAGCACTGGACTCAGTACAATACAATGAAGAAGTACTAGATTCTGAATTACAAATGAAAAATCAGCCTGAGCCTTCCCCACATAGAAAGGAGAAAGGCCCTATTTCATAAATGGCTTGTATAGCCGTCCTCAGAGGCACTCTGGTAGGATACCAGGAGTAGACCTAGCAGCCAGTGGGCTATACTGTAGGATCTATCAGTGATAATGATAAAAGAAGAAGAATCTCTTTCTATTGGGTTGTTGGAAAAGTCATGATGCATTTTTGCATAGAAAAACATGTCATGACTTTTCTAACAACATAATATATAGAGAGATAGCTGGACTGCATCCAAGGGAATAAAATATACCTTGACAACGGTAGATAATGCTACTTGACTCTAGCTTATGGAACCTGTAGCCAGAGTTGACCTGAAGATCAATACATGGTCACTCACAATGAAGGGGTGGGTGGACAAGATAGGAAAATCTCATGGTTAAGTGAAAAGTCAAGGAGTGGAGGAGTGCTCCCTTATGCGGCTATCCTGCACGGAACGCAGTACTCATGCAGACGTCAGTCAGTACGACAGAAGTACTTTTAAAGTCAGGCTATGGGAGACAAGGAAAGTTGTTGCTTCCTGCCCTGATGCCAGTGATCCCAGGACAGACAGTCACTTGGGAGGAGTCTGGGAAGTTTCAGACCTCCTTGTATCAGTGGCTAGGACTTTTGGCTCCCTGGGAACAAAGGTTACAGAACAATTTCTGAGTTTCTTTGTGGATAATTCATCAATGGCCTCCACAGGTACAAGTCACCAGACCAAGCAAGTCAGGAACAGATGCTATTAAAGGTGATTTTATTCTAACCATGGTCCTTTCCCGTGTTACTGGTAAGTTTCAGGAAATTACATGCCTCACAGTAGACCCACTACAAGAGTGGTGATCTAACCTAGGTTCTGCTTGGTGCTGGGTATTTGCCCTCCTAGTGGGAGGTGTCTATGTTCTTGTTGCTTATTATAGTTTATATTGTTATGATTAATGGGCACAGGGTTCTGGCCTCCTTGCTGAGGGAACATTGAAGAATTTAGCTGTGTAGATTATAAGGTGAGGAACCCAGAAGGGATGGAATGTATTGCAAATGGAGTCAGAATGATTTAGTATGGCTCCTCACCTCCTATGTTATTATTTGAAGGTCACAGGGTAAACAACTTATGTTATTAGTTGCACTGCACCTGTGTGCTTGTTATGTAATTTTGACTTTTCTGTTTTACATCGTTGCATGTAATGTGTGTGTGTGTGTGTGTGTGAGAGAGAGAGAGAGAGAGAGAGAGAGACAGTCTGGTTTTGGCAATGAGTCACTATTGTCTGCAGCCCCTTTAAAAGAAAACCGGCAACTGGTCAGCTAGCCCTGGAGCCCTGCTAGCTAGCCCTGTTCTGTGTGGCCTTATTTTAGCCTGATTAGTGCTGATGGCCTCGACTTGGCTCAGTCTTGGTTTGGCTCAGTTCAGCTCTGCATGTTGTGAACTCTGAGAGGAAAGAAGCCACTCTGTGAGCTAATGCCATGTACATTACTAGCTCCAAGAGGAAAGAAGTACTGCAAGTGTTGCTATGGGCTTTGTGAGCCCACTAAGATCTCTGTGACCTCGCACTAAACTCAGACAATAACATGACATCAGTCCCTCTCATCTTTTTCCAATTTCCTGCATCTCTGTTTGATACACCCTTCAGAGGAAAAAAAAAAAAAAACCTTGCAGAACAAGGGGCATGGCCACCTCCACCTAGATTTCAAAGGGTGTCACAGGCATCCTGGAGACCAAGGATAAAACCTTCCACAGGGACAGAGCCAGTACAGAGAGTTCCTGCTAGGGCAATGCTGATCAAAAATCTGGATTGGAACTGCCACAGAGAGTCCCCACTAGGGCAATGCCTAGGAAAGCTGTGGAATGAGAATACTCCCAAATCACAGAACCATAAGGACATAGAATATAATTCCAGCCTGGGGAGTTGTAGCCATGGTACTCCAACCCAAAAGACCTGAATACTGGACTGAACCCAGCAAAACAATGGGGTGAGACTGCTTAAGATTTCTGAGCCCAAACTTAGCACCAGTTTGACCAGGTTGTGGAACATGGAATCAACCCAAACTATTTTAGAGTTTTAATATTTAATGCTCAGGACCAGCAGTTGGCATAATGGCTATGTCACTGGACTCCCATGTAGTCGACTGTGGTTTGAGTCCTGGACCCAGTGGCTTAAACTCATGCCAGGCATGTGTGCGTGCATGCACAAGATCCCAAGAGGAGAATGGAGGAGAAGGGATTGCGGCATGGCTATCCCCTCTCAGGGTGACTTCTCGCTTTCTGTCTCTCCGTCTCTCTCTGTCTTCCTGGCGAGCGCACATGCCCTATAACAAAAACCTCTCCGAAAAAAAAAAAAAAAAGATTTAATGCTCTTTTTTTTTTTCCTATTGAATTTTGAACTTACTTGGAACCAGTTACCTCTCTTTCCTCACCTATTTCTCCTCTTTGGAATGGGAATGTCTGCTCTATGCCTGTCTCAACATAGAAGTAGGTAACTTGTTTGATTTCAGAGTCTCACAGCTGGGGAAAAATTTGCCTTGTGATGAATCAGGCTTTGAATCTCAATCTCACCCATATATGATTTAGATGAGATTTTAGACTTGTGCTTTTGAGCTGATGTTGGAACAAACTGAGACTTTGTGGGCTCTTTGGACGAAAAAAATATATATTTTGTATCAAGAAGGACATTTTGGAAACTTTGTCAACAATCTCTTGTCTTAACATTCTTGGATTTACTTCTGGGTTATCTATTCTGTTCCATTTGTCCATGTACCTGTTTTTGTGCCAGTACCATGCAGTTTAGGTTATATGTCTTTGTAATATATTTTGAGCAGAGGTAGTATGATGCCTACAACTTTATTCTGTTTAGACAGAAATCCTTTGACTTTTTTTTTTGGTCCTTTGTGATTTCAAAAAAAAAGTTATGATTCTTTTCAATTCTTGTGAAGAATGTCACTGGGAATTTGTTAATCACTTTGGGTAGTATCAATATTTAACAATGTTGATTCTTCTAATCTATGAACAAAGGAAGTCTTTCCATTTTTGGTGTCTTTTTCAATTTGTTTCCTCAGATTTCTAGAGGTAATTAGGGTTTTGTCCTCTTGAATGGATTAATGGCGTTACTGTGGGTGTAGGTTAATTATCCTGGAAATTCGTTCATTATTAAGAGACAGAATTTATTATAAAAACAAGGTTAGCTTTCTTTTGCCTTCTCTATCTGTATGTTCACTTCTGCCTTTCCCTTTCTGAATATGAGATCACCTTCACCAGATAGTGGTGCCATGCTCTAGGGATTCCCAATCCTCCAGAACCATAAGCCAAATAATCTCTTTTGTTTATAAATGATTCATTCTGATGGTATTCTGTTACAGCAACAGAAAATGAACTAAGACAAGCACTTTTTTGCTTGTTTTGTTTTGTCTTTGTTATAGGACATGTGCACTCACCAGAGAAAGAGAGGGAGAAAGACAAAGGGAAGGCCTCCCAGGGGGGATGGCCACACTGCAACTCCTCCTCTGCCAATCTCCTCTCAGGATTTTTGACATGCTCGCATTGGCACCCAGCATGAATTTTAAGCTGCTGGGTCTAGAACTCAAACCACATAGCTGGCCATGTGGGATCCAGCACCTTAATCTGCATACCACCTGCTGGCCCCAACAAGCACCATTTTATAGCCAGAGAAAGATCGAACAACTTTCATTTTTTCATAAACATGCATTTCAAAAGTTACAATACAACCCTAGAATAAAGAACAGACTTTTTAGAAAGAGTTAGAGAAGGACAGCAAGAGAAGGAGAGATAAATGTGTGGGAAAGTACTTGATATCCTGAAGATGGGACACATAGGACAAGGGACAAATGGTGCTGGGGAAGAGCAGCCTCAGGACCAGGACTATGATGAAATACATAAAATCAAATCACTAGCTATTGCATAAATTGGGGCATTTGCCATGTTTCTATAGTTAATGATCTTTGCCAACACATTACTTAATGACCACTTGAGAAGATGCACTTGAGAAATATAATTCAGACCAGTCCTAGGTAAAAAATATTTCTCCTTAAAAACTAACAGGACATTTTTCCTTCTTAAGAATAGAAATTATATATCAGATCTCCATCTCTTTTCCTTTAATCACTTAGAAAATGTCACTTTTTAAAATTAATTTTAGAAACTGCCTTCTCCCTACTGTATATTTTCCTGTTCTTTTTAGCATTGAATTATATTTTTCAAAATTATAATAATATATACCTGAAATATTTACTAAAAGAATTTAAAAATAAATTAATGCATGAATAAATCAATTAAAAGCAAATAATAGCTATTTTTCAAATGAATATTTCACTATGTATGATAGAATTTATATTAATATATCTACTCAATTCATTTCTTATTAATAAAATATCTTAGTCATTTGAGATTGTTTCAACTCATCTATTTCACTTAGAACAATGTGTTCTAAAAGGCATGCTAAAAATTATATTTGATGGTGGATATATTTAACACCTCTTCTTGTTCCCCTATGTATACGGTCTATGTTTCTTTCCCGTGGGCATGTACTAGAATTATTTTAAGACAATATATCATTTTCATGATGGCCAACTCCAGCCGCTGATAATTTATAGTTCTGCAACCTTTTCTTCATACAACAAATTTAACATATTTTAAGTCTTAGATATCACTCAGTGTTTGACTTATTACATGGTATGAGACAAAATATGAAATTGAAGAAAATATTCATTTGTAGATAGGTCTTATAATCAGTTCGTTTCAGTTCCAGACATCATAGCAATTGTCTGTCCCACTGTGAAAATACTCTCATGTTTCTCGCATCAGTGTTACTTTAA
The DNA here is from genome assembly GCF_000334495.1 of Tupaia belangeri chinensis. Classification (NCBI taxonomy): domain Eukaryota; kingdom Metazoa; phylum Chordata; class Mammalia; order Scandentia; family Tupaiidae; genus Tupaia; species Tupaia belangeri. The sequence goes on from NW_006208722.1 coordinate 236,200, forward strand.
TGCAGGAGCTCTAACAAGAATGGTATAGTCATCCTGCTTCCACGTGTCCTAATGCCATTAGCATTAATACTAAATGAATGTCATTTAATTTAATGAGAAGTCTAATTCCTCACCCATTTACTGCCCCTTTAAGTGTCTATCTTCCTTCCTAAGCCTGCTGCAAGGCATGTGAGAAACCAGTAAAATTGAAGATTTAAAAAGAATTTTACTTCACATGCCTTGAACTGAATTGCTCTTTACTGGCATTCTAAAAGTAAAGAGATCTATGGTCATATCATGCTCTTTGTCTTTTTTCCTCACATCTTAGTGACTTCCATAATGCTCCTACCAAAATGGCTTATTCAGGAATCAAATAACTTCAATACCAACTTTTCAACCTCATTTATGTTTTGATAAATTATTTGGATTTCTTCTTTTTTTTTTTTAAGTAATGAATGTTTGGATAACATTGCTATGGCTGAAAGGAAACAATGCTACCTTATTACATCTCAGGTAGACAGTGTATTCCAAGTGTTTGAATGCTTTTTTATATTTAGATGATTGAAGTTTGCAATAAGAAAGCACGAATTCTAAAAAGTTATGTGGCTGTTGAAATGGAGCTGCCATTTTTCTAAAGTATAACACCCATTCTTGTCATGAAATTGTATTCAAGATGCTGAACTGCAAACAACAGAGAATCAGATATTGGCAAAAGAGATGCTCTAGAAAGAACAACGACAAAAAAATCCTGATGGATTCCTTAATCATGTAAGTCACCAGTGAACAATAAAGCACTGTTAAGATTGCTTTAGAAATTAGGTCTTGACCTGCCTTTTTGAAAAATCTCACAAAGTAAATTGAAAACATAAATGGATACGTGTTTTTGAGAGAGATTGGGAGAACTGCCTTTCAGTATAATGAAGATAAAGGATGTTTGTACTATCAGAGACAAACATTAAAATTAATGATAGCAATCCTGAAGAGGATGAATTATTCGGCCTTTGAATATATGTCATATAGTCATGTCATCAGTATGTATGCAAAGGGTGTGTTCTTGCTCACAGAATAATTTGACTAAAATAAGGAAAATCAAGCCAGGAGAGTATAGAGTTCATAAAGAGGTGCACGTATAGTTTGGGTTGCCAAAGGAGATGTGTGTGATAGTCTGTGACAGTTCGCACACGTAACAATGTTATCCTCTTGGGCGTCCTATCAGACTCGTCGGTTTCTTCCCTAGAGTCCTTGTTCTTCACTCAGCTTTCTTTCCCTGATGCTGGTCCTTCTCTTTCTGGCCCTTTCACCACCTGTCTGGCTGCATATTTATGGGTGTTTTCTTCATTGCCAGCCAGAGACTGCAGAGCTAGCATAATGCATAGCCTGACTCCCTGGCCTTCAGTCTCAGTCGCTAAGGTTCAGTACCTCTTATCACCAAGGCCTACTGCTACATCACTGTGTCCTTTATTATTGTTTTGCCTTTTGGGGGGTACTTACTGTTATCTAAAGTTTCAGAAGCCATACTGAAACGGATACCTGAGCCTCTGATGTTGCCATCTTCAGGACCAGTAATAGGGCAGTCAGGCAATGGCATTATCTGCATGAACTAGACTCATAAGAAAAACATGAATTACAGTGAGAATAGTTTCAGTTAACAGATCAAAGTGTGACGATTTACAAATGACTACTATTCTGATCCACACGATAATAATCAAGCATAAAAGATCACAGAGGAAGAATCACAAAATGGCTTAGTATACATGGTAAAGTTTATACTACTTAAACTTTCCTGGATGATTTGGTGTTATGCAAAGTGGCTTTTTTTTTTTTTTTTTAATCAGAAAGATCTCAAATAGTGACTCTGCCTTAGGACTCTGACGCTTAGAGCTGGATTGATTAAATCACGTAAGTACCCTGAGATAGTTTCTATGTGGCTGAAGTCGAGATGTTTACCTTGTAGATTTAAATATTTAATAATAAACTAACACACAATAGGTACTCAGTAATATACTAGTATGAATTTAAAACTAATAACAACTATCATACATATGTGGAACTTTCTTCTTCTGATTTTTGACAGTGGGCACGTATAATCACTGGAGAGAGAAAGAGAGAAAGGGAAACCAAGAAAGTAACCCTCACAGGGAACCGTCATGCCACAATCCCTTCTCCATTTCCCCTTCCTTTTGGGATTTTGGGCACATCCACACATGCCAGCATGTTTCTCAAGCTGTAAGACCCAGGACTTGAACCGTGCCATCAGCCACATAGAATCCAATCGCCCCAGTCACCACAGCACAGGCTGGACCACAGCATGCTTATAATTAGTCTGAGGAACTGAAAGTATATACGCTAAAATTGGTGATATTAAATGAATGTTTCAAATGTAATGATGACTTTCCCCACACGGTCACAGCCTCTGATGTTCTTTCATTGTGTCCATTTCTCTCTTCTTCACTCAAGTCATAGGAAGTCCCTCTGACTTCCCTTTGTTAAGGAAGCTGAAAGTCTATTGACTCCTCAATTCCTATGAAGAAAGAGGCCAAGAGGGAAATCTTTACACTCCTTAGTACATTCCATGAAAAACAAAAAACTTTTCATAATAGTATTGTATCTTCCAATCTGTTTTATTCAATCCAAAGTGACATTAGCAGAAATGGCAGAGAGGGGTGTGTGTTTTATGTTAAAATCAGCTTTCTCTGCTGACTGGTCTTCATATGAATACTACTCTTTCTTTTTGGCTGTGTTTCCAACTTCACTCTGCATTTATAGCTTTAGGCAGATTGTGAGGCCCCAGGGAGGACTGTGTTTATGTAAATCTGTGTCTCCTTGCCTGAACTCCTTTGATGACATAACCCCTACCAGGTAATGGGGACTGGAATAACCAGGTGAAATCTATCCTTACTTTCCTTAGGCATATAGAGGTGTTTATTTCATAAGCCTATTGTTTTCTGCACCCTCTTTACATTGTCCTTAAGAAAGTCCTTGTTGGGACCAGCAGATGGTGTAATGGCTACATCGCTGGACTCCCACGTAGTCAACTGTGGTTTGAGTTGCAGACCTGGTGGCTTGAAACTCAAGTGTGGCACATACCATGAGTGCCTGAGATCCCGAGAGGAAAATGGAGGAGAAGGGACTATAGTGTGCTCAGTCATTCCCTCCTGGGCCGGGGGTGACTTCTCACTTTATGTCTCTATCTCTCTTTGTCCCTTAGGTGAGTGCACATGCCCTATGGCCAAAAACCTCTCTCTAAGGAAAAAAAAAAAAAGGAGGCCCTTGTCCTAACCACAATGGCACATGCTGCTGAAATGCTGCGGTCCACAGGCTGGCCCCACATGGAAGCCCAAGTTCAATTCCAGGTCAACCTAAAGTCCAGGTACGGTGGTGTAGGCAGAAGGATTACAAATTTGATTCTGTCTTGAGCAATATAGCAAGACCCTATCAAAAAATAAAGAGCCAGTTGTGATGGCATAGTCCTGTAGTCTCAGCTGGAGGATCATAACAGAGAGATCCTGTCTAAAAAAAATAAAATAAAATAAATAAAAATAAAAAAAAAGAAGTCCTCTGTCCCTTCCATTTACCTGAACATGTTGAAACTGCCTACTTAACCAAATTCACTTCCAAGGCTTTTTTCAGTTGAACATTTTTATTCTTTAAATTTTAATTTTTAAAAATTTATTTTAGACATTTACTATACTGGGTGTCAATATATTTGTACAGTTTGAAATGACTCTGAATACAAACACATGGTCGTGGAGGCCAGAAGGTGGCTCAGAGGTACCACAATGCTCTGTGAGGCTAACCCACATGGGAATGTTCTGAGTTTATATCTGGAGACCTCCCTGGACATGCTGGTATGCTCATGACCCAGGGCTGGCTGAGGCTGGGGATGGATCAGGGTGCGAAGACCATGTTGGAGTTGGCTATCTATCTCATTCTGTTTCTCTCAGCCCACATTAATTTTAATTCCATAAAGCAGTACTTCTCCAAGGAAGGTCATAAAAATGTTGGCTAGTCTCATCTAGGGTTTCAAAAAGGGTATAATGGGGACATTTACAAATGGTAAAATAAACAGTATAGATAAGGAAAAAACTGTGAAAATATGTGGGCTATAAATGAAGAATAGCAAACCATTCAGTTTGGTTATTTTGTCTAATGTGAGGAAGAAATTAGATATTTTTGGAAAATGGTGGCAAATTTAAGAGTTTATATACTTTTCCACGAGCCATGGGGAACCCATGGAGGCACTTGAGAAGAGCCACACATTTCAAGAAAAGTGAGATGCAAAAGTTTTACAAGGAAAAAACATAGGGGAGGAAACGCCAATTAGAGATATCTGTTGTCTAATTATTGAGTTACTAGCATGGTCCAAGAATTCTAGTAAAGGCTTCTAATAGGAGCGAGAATATGGGCAAGACAGAAAGGAACACCTGCAATGTTAGAGGAAGGTTAAACATGGGGTGCAAAGTTGTTCTGAAGAACTTTCTAACCTGTGTTTTTCTTAATAGCCTGTAATTTGTATGCAAATCCTAGTCAATAGCTTAAAGTTGTAAATTTTGCTCAGAAAACTCTTAGAAAGTATAGGTCAATACTCAGGAAATAGCATGTTTCTAATTCGAAGCTACTAGCACTCATATCACCCTGGAGAAATTGGGTAAAAATAAGAGAAAATGAAGATGGGTGAAAATACATAGTTATTTTGATATACTTTAATTAAAATTATAATTTGAATCAAATAAAGATAATGAATAGCAGAAAACTTTAAAAATGACTTTAAGAGATATATGGAAGAACAAAGGCATCCCCTCACTCATGGTTGGATTAGGGACTGTATTCCAGCTGGTCACTTCATGCCTTCACTTTCTCTTTCCAATAAGGGTAAAATAAAGTATAAACAAGATTGAAAACACACATATAAAGCCAACACATACAATTTAGATAAAAAGCGATAACATGGTAGAAAATAAACAAGATAAAATAACAAACTAAAAATTCAAACTAGATAAGATATAGTAAAAAAGATAAAAATAAAACAAAAAAGATTAAAGAAGTTTAAAGGCAATAAGCAAATACCGATTAAAAGAGTACACTGAGAAGACAAACTATTTAAAGTTGATGAACTCAGCCAAAAGAACACTCTTTTGGATAAAAAAGTACCACAGGACTCAGAGTTAAGCCTTGGGACAAAATGACTTGTCAATTCCCAGCAGTCACTATGCCACACGTCTTCGCTCTGAGCCTAGGCTTTCTTGAAAGAGTCCACCACCAAATTGGGAGGTTCCTGGCAAATGTACTCAGGTAAGTAAACCCAGAGAGATTTGTCCTTTAGGAAAAAGGCTTTCATTTCCACAGCTGGCCTTGTTTACAGATTTAACGAACAGTTCCAATAAAATAATTCCAGCCAATTTTTTTTCTCCCTAGCTCCTACAAGCTAGCAAAATCTCTCTTACACATAATAAAGAGATGGACTAAAAATATTCAGCAGTTAATTGAACATGAAGAAACAAAGGGATGGAAGGACTCAATAAGGTCCCAATGTTACAAGTCTTTATTCACAGCTATTGTTGGTATCAAGGGGGATTTAAAAACGTGAGTTACTTTCCCCTTCGTATGTGCGACGCCATTAATACTGAAAGAGAGCAGCTCACAGCTAAATCACATGGAGGTGAATCTGCAAGAATCACTACTAGAGAAACATTTGTGTCTCCAGTTAATTTGATTGTTGGAAAGAATCACACTTTTGAATGAATTTCACTAATAAATCTCATACCAACCATCATTGGTGAGACAATGCCTCAAAAATTCTGGTTAGAGTTAAATCCTAAAATAAAGATGGAGCGGCATGGCCATCCCCCCCTGGGGGGGGGTGATTTCTCGCTTTCTGTCTCTCTGTCTCTCTCTGTCTTTCTGGCGAGCACACGAGCCCTATAGCAAAAACCTCTCCAAAAGAAGAAAAAATAAATAAATAAATAAATAAAGATGGAGCTCTCACGTGGACCCAGGAAAACCAAGAGTAGTCAATTAGACGGTGGTTGTCTAGTTGCAGGGTATGAAATTTGCCTCTGGAGCCAGCCTCACAAACTTGGCAAGGCATTTCACCCTTCATGTACCTTAATAAGTGCTTCATATGTTAGATGGGGATAAAGCTATAGGGCTGTCATGAAGAATAGACACATTAATCCATGTAAAGTTTGAACCCGTAAAGAGCCTAGTATACAGGTATGCTCAGTAAATATTTGTTATTATTATTATTATTCTAATACCAAGGACTTGCTTAATATGTGGAAAAAATGTTAGCCAGAATATCTGGAATTCTTAAAAGAAATTACAGGGACTAGCAGATGGCATAATGGTTATGTTGCTAGACTCTCACATAGCTGATTGTGGTTCGAGATCCAGACCTGGTGGCTTAAAACTCATGCCAGGTACATGTGCAGACATGCTAAAGAGCCTGAGAGGAAAATGGAGGAGAAAGGATTTGAATATGGCCATTCCCCCCCCTCAGGGTGGGGGTGATCTTGCTTTCTATTTCTCCATCTCTCTCTCCAGCAAGCACATACACCCTATAGCAAAAAACACTCTCAAAAACAAACCAACAAACAAAACAAACAAAAAGAATAGCAATTACAAAAGGCAGAGTAGTATCTGGGTAGCAGCTATAAACCTAGGATAAACAAGAAAAACAAAGCAAAACAAAAAAACCTCAATCTTCAGACAAATTTTCTAATACCAATATGTGACTTCTCCTAAGAAATTTTTGACAAAATGCTGGTTAAAGATGAGAGGCACTCAAATAAAAGCTAGTACTGAGGATAAGTTAGACATTGTCCTGCATTTTACTAACCATTTATTTATTATTTTCCAAGCATTTTTATTGATTCTAATAGAGTACATCGGGATGTTTAAGAAGAAAAGGAATTAAAGTAATAATTCATTTTGGTGCAAAAAATTTGAAATTCATGCATAGTTTTTTCATGGTGTACATTTTTCAGAAATTTTTAAAAGATCTCTCATTGTGTGATGTCAGTCTTGCTATAGCCCAGTTTACTAATGAAAAGTACAAAGTGGTTAAATAACTTGCCCGAGGTCATACAAGCAACGAGTCTGTGGAAAAGCCAGAATCCACAGGCATGAGACTGAAGAATCTATTTGTTTAATTAAACCTTCCAAGAAAATGAAATCTTTCAGCGTCAGACTTTACATGGATTAATACTTCACCTGGATCAATGTGCTACAGCATTATTCCCATTTGACAGGTGACAAACTTGAGGTACCCCAAGGCTGAAATATCTCGCTCATTCTATTCTTCCAATCAAGTTAAGTTTTCCTCTCCTCTCAGAAGACTACACCTCTTGGGTAAATAATCTTTATTTCTTTCCTGTGACCTGTTTCGCTTTGGGATTCTTTAGTTGAAACTGCAGTTTGTATGAGCTTTAGTGGTGTGAACCATGGTTTCTTTCCTCCCAAACCATTCTTGGGCTGGGTGGGAGTCGCCATTAGAAATAGACTACAGGGAGAGAGGGAGGCTAGGTGTGTATTAAGATCTACATACTGGGACCAGTAGGTGGTGTGGTGGTTAAGGTGCTGGACTCCCACATGGCCAAACCCAGTTTGATATCTGGACTGGTGACTTGCAAATCACTCCGGGCATGTGTGCACGTGTACCCAAAATTCTGAGAGGAGAATACGAGAATACAGGAGAAGGGATTGTGGCATGTCCATCCTTCCCTGGAGTGATTTCTCATTTCCTCTCTCTCTATCGCTATCTCTCTCCTCTCCAGCATACCAAGAAAAGGACCATTTCTATTTTGAAGCCTGTTAGATTAAACCCTCTCTTAACTTTTGAAAGGTATCTGCATAACATATGTTATATATGTAATACTACACATTGTTGAAAAAGATTTTTCTTCAATCAACACCATTCGGTTTATAATACATACTATGTTTCTAATATAGTTCAAATATGAATTCTGACTATTCAGCCATAGACTTCACCTAATATTTTCTCTAATTTTAATTGGGATTTGTAATACAGGTTGGTCATCTCTAATCTGAACATCTGAAATTCAAACTTTTTGAGTGCCTACACGATGTCACAACTAAAAAATTCCATGTTTGACCCCATGTGATGGGTCACAGTCAAAACACTGCAATACAAAATATTGTACAAAATTACCTTCAAGCTAGATCAATGTACATGAAACATACATAAATTTCATATTTAAGCGTGGGTCTTCACAATATCTTATTTGGTACATGCAAATACTTTTTGAAAATTCAAAAATACTTGTGATCTCAACCATTTCAGATAAGGGATACTCAACCTGTAATTCAATCCATTTGCTTTTCAGTTATCCCCACCCTCTCTCACCACCCCATTCTGTAGGCATAGAACTATATAATGTTATTCTCTAGAACAAAATACAGAAGAAATAATGCCCCACATTGAGCAATCTGCTACGAGCAAGGCCTTTGAAGAGTGTAAAGAAAAACCAAATGAGCAAAGAATTTGCCAATTCAGAATGACACAATAGTGACTACATCACACAGAGGTTAGAGTATAGGAATAGCGTCAGAATATTGTAATTACCATCCCTCTCCATTGATTTATAGAGGCAGGTTCCAGGGGCCCCACAAAACTAGAATCCCAAAGGCACAATGCAGCACTGCCTAATCAATTGGTAGGGTGACCCCACAGCATCAGTCAAAGGAGGTTAGCGGTCATTTTAAACTCACTGTGAAAGAAGAGCTTTTAAGGAAGCTCTTAATCAAATGTAATTAGTCTGGGAGGTGATAGAGAATCTATTTAACCATTCCTATGAGAAGAAATATACAGTAACCTTAAGTAGGATTACCCTTGGGGCATCTTATTTACCAAATTAAACTTAGTTTGATTTTATGCTTTGTTTAAAATGGCATATGAGCAATTTCTTTCTTTTACTTACCTAACCTGATATTGACCCACTGCAATGACCAAAGAGGTTCCTATAGTTTTTCTCTCTACACTCTACCTTACAGTTACAAAGAGAAGCAAAATATAATTAATCTCACTGACAACACATGTTATTTTTTTTCTGATTTACTGTTTACGATAAAAATAAAATTGAAAAAAAAAAACAGAATCACATAGACAAAAAATTGACACCCAGTTGTAACTACCATTATATTTTGATATACGGTCTTCCAGCTATTTTTCTTTGCATATATTGATGATATAATGAGATTTTATTTCCTGTGCATTCTCATTTTTGAGACTATCTCTACTTTAGGAAATCTGAGTACCCCTTATCTAAAATGTTTGAGATCATAAGTGCTAGATACTTGGGACCAGAGGTGCTTCAGATTTCAGATTTTGAAATATTTGTATGTGTGTGTGTCTATGTGTGTGTAAAGAGAGAGAGTGAGAGATAGAGAATGATATCTTGGCCCCTAGGAGAATCAGGGTTATCATAAGGCAAAGACACAGTAAACTAGCAAACTTTAGTCTTCTTGGCCTACAAACCAGACAGTTAATATGAAGGTCAGAAGACCCTCAGAAGTGTTAGGTATAGTTTAAGACAAGATAATATTCAATAAATTTGAGAGAGGATAGGAAGTCTGAGGTCTCTACCCCTTGGGAGACTGACTTAGGGTCCCTTGGAAGTTGGGTGGGGTAGGGTGGTAAGCAGATGACCAGCGAGAGGGACCACGTACAGAGCAGTCATGTCAGGATTAAGGTACTACTGAGCACCCCCTTCCTCCTCTGCTTCCTCTCTGTGTCCCAGTACCTTTGTCATAGGTACTGAGACCTTTCAGCCAGTCTTCTTACCCTTGAGAAAGAACATTTCAATCATAATAAAAAGCAGGCAAGCTAACCAACATTCTTCCCTAAAAAACATGAGAAGCCTACATTTTCAAACCCTAGATCAGGGGAAATAATTTACATTTCCATATTGGGTAGCAATTTTTATGGGACTAACTGGATGTCCTTTTAGTTATTATGAAAAGACTTTAATATTCTTTTAGTTTTTCAGGAAAAAAATAAAATCTTAACGAGTCCCTTTATTTTGGAAGTATTTTTGAAATATATGTATATTCCTCATTTAAACCTAAGATCACTGGATTGTGACTTTAATTAACATGAGAAAGATGACTCAGAACTTCACAGCACTTCGCCACCATGATCATATTGTACCCAAGCATATTATTCTGAGAGCTGCAAAGAAGGATTTTAAATGTGTTTGACATATTGTAACAAACATTGGGTTGACAGACATATGGTAAAAATACGTATGGGTGCATATGGAGAGAGTTAATGGCATCATTTGTTCAGTCTCAAGTCCCTTGGGAAACAATCAGTTCTTTTAGCTCACCAAATTGGTGCTCCATGTGAGCGAAGAGTTTCCTTCCCCCTCATCCACGTTGCTGCTGCAGTCACATCTCTCAGCGCCAGTAAGCTTCTCTGCAGGATACCCATGGGAGTGGAGGGCACTGGCTTTCTGCTACTCTGCTGCTTCCCAGAGGGCTGAACTGGCAGTGTTTGCTACCTAACCATGAGAGAGCTTGCCTCTGGGGAAGTCAGTCAACTTATTCTCTAACTTGGAAAAGAGAGAACGAGGTTTTATGTTTCTTATGGGTACCGGAAAACGGATGCTATACTTCTACTTTACCCATGTGGAGTAAGACTACCAGGTTTGCAAGACTTGTTCACCACCTATAGAGCAGGAGAGTCTGAATTCAGAAATTTCCCAAACCTGGTATCCAGTGCGCACACTGGGGCCTCCTACCAGTTAGGTTCAGAGTCGCCATACTTTATTTTCTTCTTTTACACTCTATTTCTTTTTGTAACCCTTGTGTGGCAGTTGCTCTATATGTTTTCATTGACTAAATAATAAAGCACAAGGTGACTCTGAACATGTCACTATCTCCCTCACTTATTTCTCCATAAGTTACTGAGGAGTTAAACTAGGTCACTTCTAAGTTGCCTTCAACATCCATAATCCTGTAAGGTTGTATCATTAACATTTTACCTGTACCACCGGTTGTTCTTTCTGAGTTGTTCTCTTTCCTGGGCAGTACAGATGGGTACTTTAAAGGGTTCATGAACTCTAGTCTAGGACCAGGGTTGTATCTACACTAGTATAACACATAGTAGCTACTTCCCTCTATTTTCCAAGTCACTTTCTGATACTAATTTGACTCTCCAATACCAAGGAAGAGGTTAAACTGTTCTATTGAATAGAAGAACATATTTTATGTTATATTTTAAGTCATTAATATTATGGTTGGCTGAGTAATGACCCTCAAAGATATTCAGACCCTAATCCCCAGAACCTGTGAATGTTGCCTTATATGGAAAACGTGGCTTAGCAGATGTAACTAGGGCAAGGATACTGAGATGGGGAGATTATCCTTTATCAATTGGTTGCGCTCTAAATGTAATTACAAGTGTCCTTACAATAATTAAATAGAGGGAGACTTGACACAGAAGAAGAAGGCAATGTAATCAAAGAGCAAGATGCTATGCTGCCAGCCAGGAGCAGAGAAGAATGGCAACTAGGCAACGAATTCTGGCAGCAGCCTCTAGAATCTGGCAGAGACAGGGCACAGAGTCTCCCCTGGACCTCCCCCCAGAAAGAATCAGCTCTCCTGACACCTTTGCTTTATCCCAGTGAAACTGATTTTGGACTTCTGGTCTCCAGAACTGTAAGAGAATACATCTGGGTTGTTTAAGCCCTAAATATGTGGTAATTTGTTACAACAGCAGTAAGAAACTAATGTTTATAAACATCAACACCCCTGTGATATTAGTGCTAATGGTCCCTTGCCTCAAAGTCTCTCTCTTTTCACTAGCCTAAGATATAAATATTTAGTTTCTAGACACTCAGACCTTGAACGATACAGAGCAAAACATTTCCAAGAACCCTGCTTCCTTGTCTTAGGCAACACCTTCAATTTTGATTCCCACTCCCTTTCAGACTGTAATAGTTTCCCCTACTATGGTGGCTCTGAAAAAGACACTGGTTGGTTGAATTTGCTTTTAACTATAATAGGATCTAACAAAAATAAGCCAAAAAGAAAGTACTGACTTAACATATTAGTAACAGGTGCACTGGCTCTCATCCAAATGCAGCTATTCTCCCTCGCTTCCTTATTACAGGACCACTTATTCATCTTCTTTAGGCATCGATGCCACCCCATCCTGTCTGGACTGGATGCTAGACTGGTATTACTCACACTTCAATATATATAATATGCATGAGAATCACCTAGGGATCTTGTTAAAATGCAAATTCTGATTCGGCAGGTCTATAGCAGGACTCAAGACTCAAATTGTAATAAGCTCCCAAGTGAGGCCAATGCTGCTGGTCTGCAGACCCTGCTTTAGTGGCAAGTGCCAGACCACATTCTGGAAGTGTGGGCCTAAGGTATATTCAAATTGGCACCACCCACAACAAAGTCCTGTGGGATTCTCAAATCCCTGCAGAACTTCATTGGAAATACTTTCTCTAGAGGAGCGGCTCTATCTAGCTTACCTTCCCTGGCCCTGGCCAGTAGAATAAGTACTTCCTGTATCCTCTATTGACATGACACTCTTAGGTCCTGTCCTGCCTTCGGAAAATTCTCTCCTTAGGATGCAGACACTGACTTTGCAGGAATCTCTTAAACCTTCCTAAATGAAGGTACTTCTCCAATTCCCTGGAGTCATACCTAAACTTTTCCTCTGTATCCTATTAACAAGTACTCTATGTTGTAAAGATTTTCTCAATCCTTAAATAATGTTTTGTGTGTTTGTGTGTGTGTGTGTGTGTGTGTGTGTGTGTGTGTGTGTGTGTGTGTGTGTGTGTGTGTGTGTGTGTGTGTGTGTGTGTGTGTGTGTGTGTGTGTATGTGTGTGTATCTTTATCTTGGTTTGGTTTTTATCTAGGTATAAACTTACCAGGGTCTGGATCAGAGATCATGGGCCAAACAATCGCAATCATGGGCCCAGAATCACCCTAGAAGCTGGCTCACCTTTGTAGGCTTCTAGCAATATCTCAGAACCTATTTCCATCCCTTCCTGTTTTAAAACTACCACTCCCTGTTGCATCCGCATTGATTTTGGTTTCTAGTCTGAATAATTACTCTGCTCCTTGGTTAATTTATGAAGCTCAGACAACTGGCACACCCTACACCCTATGAACAATCAAATGCTTCCTCCTCTACCTGCTATGGTTTCTTCCACTTAGCCTGCTTCCTCTGGCCAGTATCAAAGGGCTTTCCAGCTCTCTGCTGCCCTCTCCTGGCGTCCCTCCACATTGTGTTCACAGCAGCCCTTGGAAGCCAAAATCGACCCCTATCATCACAGAACCTGAGTCAAAGACAGCTAGGAAGTAGATTGAATTTGTAAGTTGAACTAGATATCGACTACCATTTCCAGTATTTTTTAAAACTAATAATTTCGACAGAGATATTAAGCGGCTCATCTCTAACATAATATTATTCCTAGCAGAATGACTATCACAAGATTAGAGGAGGAAACTTGGGAGCATATTTAAAGGACAAAGGGAACACAAATTTGGCCAAACCAATGCTTCTTAGCTTTAGGTGGAAAGATTTAAGAACTATTATTCCTTAAGTTCCACTCCAGACCCGTTGAATGTGAATCCCTGAGGGTGGTCTGATTACTTAAATAAGTATTTTGGAAGTTCTTTCTTTCTTTCATGGAGGCAAGGGAGCAGGCAGTTACCCTGGATGTGGCCTCACCATGCCATACTGCCCCAAGCTTCTCAGTCAGCCAGGATCACACGTGTTTGTGAGTGTACCCAGAATGTCCAGGTTGACCCAGGGTCCAAATCCAGGCCTCACACATGGCTCATAGCAGGCTCCTGACACCTGTGTCATAATAGCTGGGCCATTTCTTCTATGATCTTTAATGATCTTTCTGGTCTGCAGACCACACTTTAGTGGCAAGTGCCACTATACACGTGATTCTAATGAATATTAAGAACACCTTGGTTTGATTGAAATGTCAGAGTTGTGAATTAGGAGGCCAGCAGGTGGTATGGTGGCAAAGGTTCTGGATTCCCAGGTGACTGACTCGCATCCTAGACTTGATGACTTGAAAATCACACCAGGCACGTGTGCCTGCATGCCCAAAATCCTGAGAGGAGAGTGGAGGAGAGGAGAGTATGGCATGGCCATCCACCCTGCAGGGTGATTTTTCATTTTCCTTCTCTCTCTCTGGTGAAGTACATATGCCCTGTGGCAAAAACCTTAATAAAAAAGAATTGTGAACTAAAAGTTAGTCATGTTATAGAATAAAGTATGTGACATATCTGTAATTTGTAGATTATTTTCAGGTCATTTTTAAGGAGCTATTCCCTACAGACACCATATAAAAGGGTGTCTTGGTTTATGCTTTCAGTTTACAGATCATTCGCAAACCTCCAGACTGGTCATTGTTCTCTGCCTGACTTTGTCTCTGTATTTGTCCTTCTGCCTCACTCAGTGTTTCACACAACATGAAGAAGCTTGGAAAAGTTCATAGAAAAATGTAATTAAAATATGAGTTTATTTTGGTGCAAAAGATTTTGAAATCCATACATATTTTTTTCCTAATACACATTTCCCATGAACTTTCTGAAGACATTCATCTCTTTAATGCTGACCCACAGAGATGGTAAGTGGTTCCTCTGAACTAGGTGCTGCCACTCTGTCCAGCAGTGTGGTCTTAGCCCCATTCTGCTCTATGCCCTCCAAGCAGCACACCCCACCCCATCAGCCAGTGTGCCAGGGCAGACTGAGGCCATGAAGGCTAGGGGTGGGGCAGGTGAGTGAAGTTAGACTAAGAAGTGAGGCAGTGGGTCTCTTTGATACCACTGGCACCCCTATATAATTGTCTCACCTCAGCTGCCAACTTTCCCATCCTTCATTCCTGTCCGACTCATAAGCACCTCCCATTTTAAAAGGTTTTACTAAGTATCCAATCTCTCCTGACTCTAAGTTCCCTGGCACTTCTCTTGTGTAGCATTATTTTGCATTTCTTTTTTAATTATTTCATTTTAATTTATATTAATTTCTTTTAGACATCCAATCACATACATCACTTAGCTTTTAAAATGAATGTTCCAACATGAATACATTTCTCATAAGTCCAGTTGCGGATACTGTACACGTTATCATCAACAGGTAATAACCCATTTCTTTGTCCCATAAATGTCTTGCCTCTCTATCTTTCTCCTTAATGTCTTTCCTCAGATTCCCCTCCTTCTCCCACCCTCTTTCCACACTGTATTAGGTATTTATAACCATTTTCTATGTTTCTATATACTCTCGTCATTCAGTTTTGGCCACAGAGTGCTGACAGAACATATTAAGTGGAGATACACAATGTCTGACCTTCATAGTCTGGCTTGCTTCACTCAGCAGTAAATCTTCCATATTCATCCACTTTCTGTCAAAAGTCAGGGTCTTGTTTTTTATGGCTGAGTAGTATTCCATAGAGTACATGTGCCACACTTTTTCAGTCCATTCTTCTGTCTGTAAACATCTGATTGGTTCAATGTCTTAGCAATTTTGAATAATGCTGCAATAAACATAGATGTGCTAGCACTTTTCTGACTAAGCATTCTTCTGTCCTTTAGGTAGATACAAAGGAGTGGGATTGCTGGATCATATGGTGGTTCTATTTGTAGTCTTTGAGGAATCTCCATATTGTTCTCCACAGTGGCTAGACCAATTTGCACTCCCACAAGCAGTGTAAGAGAGTTCCCTTTCACCACATTCTGGCCAGTCTAGGGTTGGGTAGTATCTCACTGTGATTTTGATCTGTATCTCCCTTATGATGAGGAATGCTGAGCATTTTTTCATATGCCTTTTGGCTGTTCATATGTCTTCCTTAGAGAGTTGTTTTTTCAGCTCATTCTCCCATCTTTTTAATTGGGTTGATCATCTTTTTTCTGGTAAGATGCTTAAGTTCTCTGCA
Source organism: Tupaia belangeri chinensis (assembly GCF_000334495.1). NCBI lineage: Eukaryota > Metazoa > Chordata > Mammalia > Scandentia > Tupaiidae > Tupaia > Tupaia belangeri. The sequence goes on from NW_006208722.1 coordinate 252,118, forward strand.
TTTCACATGGTGTAATTTTTATCTTCTTCAGGATATATAAGTTCTCTGATCTTACTTAGCTTGTATTTTTAGTTGTTATGTTGCAAGATTGTCTCATTTCTTAATGGCTTTTACATTTCTTTACATTTCTTTATTGCTCAGGATAGGCAGTACATGACACCTTGCACACAGTAGGTGTTTAGTTGATATTTATGAATTGTATATCCTCTGAGCTTTGCTGGCTCAATTGTTGTAAATAAAGCTCAAATCCTACTAAACCCCCTTCATTCCTTCTGGCCACCTTGGCATCATCTTCCCGGATTCAATAGGCTTTCCCCAGGCTCCCTTATTCCTCAGAGGTCAGACTGTATCTTCTTGACCCCCTCCAGTGTGTATGATCACTGTAATTCTCTACCAGCTTCAAACTGTTTTTCTCTTTTGCTGTGTTTACTCTGCTTAGCGAGAAGATCACTGGCAACTTGAATTTGCATTTTTAATCAGGCATTGCATCGGATTTTTACTCTATTATTCTGAGTCCCTCTTACATTTAAGCTACTGCAGTGTGTACGGGTTGCAGCATAAATGTAAATAAGAAAGGAATTCACTTTTCTTCATCTTTAAATAAAAATCTCTAAGCTTTAGAAAATTTTATATGAAGCAATATCACTTTTCTCCTTGCATAGAAGTGCTAGTTACTTTTAACATAAAAACAAAAGCTCTCCAAGGGTAAAACTCACTTATTCCAAGCTCCTTCTAGGAATAAAATTTATTTAAATTCAGTTGCACCTTTTGCTCAGGATATACTTTCCAGACGGATGGAAGCAATGCCATTCATTTTACTCTTCTCCACCCCACAGTGCTCCTACTCTGTAATTCTTGTCTATTACAGCTTATCTCTGATCTTGAAATGTACATCCACCCTGCACATGGATAACTATAGCCAACTTTGTGCAAACCCCAGCTCTGTTTGTGGCATGGAACTGCAGTAGCCTGTCAAGTTTCTTTACTAGTTTTACTTCGTATGCAATGGGGTCCCCTGCTCTCAGACATCTGGCTTCCTCTATCATCAAAGTGTACCATACCTCTAACTGGACATACTCAAGTTTCCTTGCGTTAGGTTCTTTGTTGTCCTCTCCTGATGCCCTTTCGTACTGACTCATCGACCAGAAGCAACAGAAGGAAGTGCGTCTCCATCTATCTCCTCAGCCCCTGGATGATCTCAGGATGAACCTGAGAATTTGATCATCTGAAATGGAATTCATGTTATCTCTGCTCTCCAAGTAAACTAAGAACATGAAGTGACCCCAAATCATAGAGAGGCAATGGGATGCCCAACCACGTGGGAAGTCAACAGGTTTCCGGGGAGCTGAGGGAGGCACAGGCTCCACCAGTTCTGCCAGTTACTAACAGGATTTCTTATGCCTCTTTAGCCACTTAGGCTAAAGAATACAATATTACCGCAGGGTTATTTTAGCAAGCAAAACTAAAACTAATTAACATTCAGATAGAGTTTGTTATTTTGTCAGGCATTGAGCTAAGAGGTTTTAGTATATTTCATCTCTTAATCCTCATAATGTCTACAGGAGATAAATATTATCCTAATCCCATTTTACAGATAGAGAAACTGGCTATGAAGGCACTTTTTAAAAAATTTCACAGTGTGTTGAATTTAAGATGTTGACTTAGCACAACAGAAGCTAAAGTTGAGAAGTAAAAGCACACAGGGAATACACAGCAATGGGTCAAGGAGGTGGGAGAGGATGACAGAGAGCAAGATGTGCTGGACAGTGTGGGGCCACCTGAAACTCAGGAGAGGAAACTACAGGAGTCAAGTAGGGAAGGGCATGAATGCCCTATTGAAGAACCCAGCTGTGGCCCCACCCGTCCTGTACCTAAATCTTATTTTGGCTATAGTTATTAGCTATCTATGGGTACTTAACTTTTCTGACCTTTGTAAAATGGAGATAATAAAAAAATTTACTTTACCAGGTAGATTACAGATAAAATGCTTCTGTAGACTGCTGGTAGACAGTAGGTGTTCAATAAGTGCTAGCTATTATTAATGGCTCAATCACTTGTGAAGCTACACAACTTTTCTCCCGGTGGGGAAGCTCTAAAATTGCAGCCCGGCAAGTCATTTAACATGTAAATGAAATTGGGTTATGGGGATGTGACATTTTCAAGGACTCAAAGGAAATGGCAGTTGAACAGACACAGGTCAGAACTCTTCCAACGTAGGATGATGACACAAAGACAATTGTTTGTGGCCCAAAGAGAACCTGGGATGAAGAGAAAATCTAGGAAGAAAAATGGGAAAACTGTAGCATCCCTTTTTTTTTCTATCATTGTAGTACATACACACACACACACACACACACACACACACACACACACACACACACACACACACACACACACACACACACACACACACACACACACACACACACACACACACACACACACACACACACACACACACACACACATGCACACAACAAAACACGTGCATGTCTCTCCTAACATGAAACAAATTGGCTTATAGCCTCCTCCTTCACTCTTTTTCCAACCTTCCCTTCAACACCACCAAAGCACAACCCTGCATTCTGGCCCTGAAATTCTGGCAAACGGTTTCCCAGACAACTAATCAGTGGTGGATAAATCTACTCTACTGGTGGATGTGAAAGTCAATAATCAGTAGTTGCAATGGTGCATGACACTGGATAAGAACCATCTGTCTAGCAGGTACAGTTTAATGGGATTAATTGTTAAGGAAAAAACTAGCGCGTATCCAATGGCCCAAGGCTGACTAGCTCCCTCTGCTTTTCATTTTGGAACAGGGACAAAGATAAGAAGGACTTGAAGATTTCTTGAACCATTAACTTTGCCAGTGTAGTTATTTTTGTTACTCCCTAGCTGTTTTTCTGTAGTGTTTTGCAATAAAGTCCTTAAAAAGAAAAAGAACAGTGAACTTATTTCACACATACGAAAGAGGACAGAGAGTAGTACATTTTTATCTACTTCACAGACTGTCCACTTCTGAAAGGAATTCCTTAGAAAACATCTAGCTTCACAGTCTAGTTGGCTGACTTATCTTTCCTGAGAGGAACATGAAGGTGGGTCTAAGAAGTACAGGGGAAAATGTCTCTGAACTTTAACAGAGAAGATGCAGTTAGCTAAACATCCTCTGGCCATAGCTCAAACTTTTCACCAAACTGGACTCTATTTGTCCTGCCTGATTTTATTTTATTTTATTTTTTTTAATTTTAACTTCCAGATGGCCAGGCACTAACATCTTGAGGAAATAGTTCTTCTTCATTCTAGATCTCTGCAAAGTTGAAGCTGCAAGCTGCACCATGAACAGCTTGAAATTTGCATCTCTATCACTCTTCTCCTAGACACCTTCTTCAAAAACTCTTGGAACCATTGCCTATAGCTGACTTTTTATATTTTGATTGGAACTTCATTTTAGAAAAGACCATTGTTTATTCGTGAACATCAGACTTTGTTCTTTCTGTGTGTGTGTGTGTGTGTGTGTGTGTGTGTGTGTGTGTGTGTGTGTGTGTGTGTGTGTGTGTGTGTGTGTGTGTGTGTGTGTGTGTGTGTGTGTGTGTGTGTGTGTGTGTGTGTGTGTGTGTGTGTATGTGTGTTTACCTTCCCTGCCTGAACAACTTGTAGTTAACAGAAAGTCTTCATTTCACCTTCAGCTAAGGTAAATCATTAGGCCTTCGAATTTAGAAACCTCCATTCCTTACCATGTTTAAATTATTTATTTTTCACAGTGTTCTGAGAAAATCATTTTTTTCTTACTCAAGTTCCATTAATTCAAAAGTGCTTCCTCTGGTTTTATAGTTTTCCAACTATATTGGACTAAACATATACCTCTACGAATTTGAAACACCTGAAATATCAAGAGCAATTTCCTACTTCAGAGTGTAGAGAGAATCTTGAGCCAGATCTTTACCTCTCTTACTTGCTTTCTAGAATTTCAGGACCAGCTTTAATTCCAAGCTTAATATGACTACCACTTGTGAGCCAAACAAGGTGTCACCATCCTTTTATGCTGCTATGACAAAATTCCATAGGCTGGATAACTTATAAAAATGTATTGCTCACAGTTCTGGAAGCTAAGTAGTCCAAAATCAAGTCACTATCAGATTCAGTGTTTGATGAGGAACCATTTTCTGATTAATAGATGAGGCCTTCTCTTTATGCTCTCACATGGTGGAAGATGTTAGTTTAACTCTCTGTGGTACAGTTTACAAAATCACTAATCCCATTTATGAGGGTTCTGCCTCCCCATCTCCTAATATCTCCTAATACCATCACCTTTAGGGTTAGGAATCTAACATAAAATTTAGGGGGACATAAACATTCAGATAATAGCATTCTATTCCTGATCCTGTCCTGCCAATTCTTGTCCTCTCACAAGCAAAATGTATTTATTTCATCCATAGATCCCAAAGTCTAAACTCATTGTAAGCAATCTGAAGTCAAGAGTCTCATCTAAACATCATCTAAATGAGATATGAGTGAGACTCAAAGTATGACTTATCCTGAGGCAAACTGCTCTCTAGTTGTTATCCTGTGAAATAAAAAAGCTACATGCTTCTAAAATACAATAGTGGAAGGAAGAAGTAACAGGTTTCAAGAAAATTCAGAACTCAACTGAGAAAACAATTAAATCATAACCCTTGAGAATAATCTTTGAATTGTCTTTTTTGCTAGACACAGTAGTATGGGGAGCTGGTCCCACATATCTTAGTCGGACACAGTTCAGGCCACAGTTCTCACAGATTGCAGTTGTGTCCCTGTAGCTCTTTCATGCTGGAATCCCATGCCAATGTCTCTCCCAGTCTGGGAGTCTGGGGTCACCCTGAACCCATGGCTCCACTAGGCATTGTCTTAGCTATAGTACCCCTACCCTCTCAGCAATGATCCTACCCTCTCAGCAGCTCTCTGCCTGGGTCTGGCACCTGAGATTCCAGGCGGTTCCATCATTCAAAGTCTAGGTGGAGGTAGCCATTTCTCCACACCCCATATACTCTCCAAGCCAAGAGAGAAGGCGCTACATGGGTCCTGCCAAAGTTTTCTGCCTGCACCCTTGAGAGAGGCAGCCACTGTTGTACCTAGGGTCATCTAATGTAAACCTGGGGTAGTCAAGAAGTGCTGTGCTGGAATTCAGAGAGCAAAGCCTTAATGCAGTATCAGGTAGTGAGTTTAAGGTCCTGGGGGTCCCTAGTTTGAAACTGCTCTGCCCCCAAGGCCTTTGCATACTGAGCCTGTAAATGAGAGTGGCACCCTAAAGCTCTCCAAAATACATTTGAGGGCATTCTTCCATTGCCTTGATGAATAGCACCTAGCCAATTCATGCTAATTAAAGTTTCTTGGCCACACCCTTAGTATGTTTTTTCTCATTTTTTTACAGTGGGCTGAGAATTTTTCCAATTTTTACATTCCTCTTCCCTTCTGATTAAAAAAATTATCTTTAAATGAAATAATTTGATCTCTGCTCTAAACTTCATCTTCCAGACACCCAGACCTAGACAGATGCCATCTATATTTGAGCTGTGTGCCCTGCCCTTTTCAGGGACCAAGGCAACTGAAGAATCTCTGCTCTAAGTCTCATCTTCCATACTGTAAAACCTAGACAGCCTCTACACAGTGAGTGTACATAGACATCTAGGTGCACAGTAGCCAAACATCTGAATACTTTGAGGGTCATAGAAGTCGTCAACCTCGCTGAACCTGCTACACAAAGGGAGAAACTCCTTTTTATAAATCTGAATTCAAATCTACATATTTGAATTTGTGGATACCACACTGCCAAACACAGTTAAGGAGAGAAATTGGCACAGAAGTACCTCATAGTAAAAGGAAGCACGTGAGCTTACAGTTGCAGAAATCTTCTCCAACAAATTAGCCAAGGGTGAATACAACACATAATGACTAAAAATTAGATAAGAGAGACTGCAGAGTGAGCAGCAGAGAGAAGCACAGAGCTGCAGAGAGAGCATGACTTATGTCCCCCCCATGTCTCTGAACTCTCAGTTGAAGCACCGCAGCTCAGCCTAGGTGCACCTGCTCTCTACAAATTGGGAGTCCTTTGTAATAACTAGTTTCAATGACAAAAGTGAAAGTTGCCTCACGAATGTCAGAGAAATGTACTACGAAGAGAAGAGATTGCATACCACCCCAGCCTGCAAGCCTCTGAATGCTCAGAATTAACTCCAAGAAATTAGGATGAAACCTATAATCCATCAGATGATTAGAAACCACTGCCAAGGTACAAGAAATATAAATAAAAATATTCCTCCCCCAAGGGAAAAGAATAACCCTTTATCATCCACAGACAGTACAATGGAACTTGTAGAAATATCAGATAAAGAATTCAGAATATTGGGACCAGTAGTTAGCGTAATGGCTATGTTGCTGGACTCCCATGTAGTTGACCGCAGTTTGCGTTCCGAACCCAGTGGCTTAAAACTCATGCCGGGCGTGTGTGCATACGTGCCAAAGATCCTGAGAGGAGAATGGAGGAGAAGGGATTATGACATGGCCATCCCCCTTGGGGGGTGATTTCTCCTTTTCTGTCTCTGTCTGGGGAGCACACGTGCCCGAAAGCAAAAAAAAACTCTCAAAAAAAATTTCAGAATATTCATAGAGACAAAACTAATTCAGATGCAAGAGACGAGAGAGACAACAAACTCCAGGAAGTCCAAGAGGAAAGAGATGGTTCCAGGAAATGAGGAAGTTTCTTCCATGATTTGAAAGAAGAAATACCCTAAAAAAGAGTCAAACAACTGTTAGAGATGAAGGCTATAATACAGAATATCAAAACCTCCCTTGAAAGTATTAAAAAAAAGATTAAGTCATGTACAAGATCAAATCTCAGATGTAGAAGACAAAACCTCTGACCTAGATAAAAAAAAAAAATGACTGAGAAAATAGCTAAAAAAAAATAGAATAATATACAAGAAATATTAGATACCATTAAGTGCCCAAGCATCCAGCTAATAGGTATCCCAGAAGCTGAAGAAATTAAGAAGGACATTGGTAAACTATTCCATGAAATTGTGGAAGAAAACTTTCCAAACCTAGAGAGGTGTTCTAATATCTAGACCCAAGAAATACAAAGGACCCCAAATATCAACCCAAGAAGGTCCTCTCCACAACACAGCATAGCCAAATTGGCCAAAACTACAGACAAAGATATGATAGTAAAATTGACAAGAGAGAAACATCAAGTTATGTACAAAGGTTATCCCATCAGACAAACATCAGACCTCTCATTGGAAACAATGCAAGTAAGGAAAGAATGGGAAAATATATTCAAAGGGTTAAGTGAAAAACAATCTCAAACAATACTATACCCAACAAGATTATCCTTCATATGGGAATAAAAGATAAAAACATTCTCTGATAAACAAACCTGAAAGAATTTACCAACACTAGACCAGCCCTTCAAGAAGTTCCGAAAGGAGTGCTATACCAAGAAAACTAAAGACAGACACACCAAAATAAGAGAAAAATAACAACCAAGAAAATGCCCAACTTAATATTAGAGTCGAGTCTGGAAGTATCAAAAATACCATTGAATGTTAACTTCCAGGATTTAAACAGAAAGATCAGACTATAGTATACTGCAAATTCAGCAGAAGAGAGATTAATTATATAAGACTGAACTAGTGAAATAGAATTTTATGACTTTTGACTAAAACATTACTGATTTTCTTCTATTTTTTTTCAGATTTAAGAATGTTTGCCTTTTTTTAACTGTTGATAGGTAAACTTTTTTTCCCTTCCTGACCCCTCTAGAATTAGAAAATATTTGTGAGTATTCTTATTTTGTGGCAGAACGGTTATTTGCATAAGTTCAATAATATTTGCTGCCTTGCATCAGAAATTGGAAATACTGGTTATTGCCAGGGCTTCGACTAGAATGTCATATCTAAAGATATGACCAGAAGGCTAAGGAACTATGGTTGATCTCAAGAAACCCAACAGAAGCTCTTGAAAAGATTGCCTGGCACCAGTCCTGTCTGGCAGGTAAATAAAGAATGTCACTACTTGCCTGGCCCCAAAAGCTTTCAAGTACAGGCATTTAAAACACAGTCAGATGGTAAATTCCTGAGTTGGCTCAGTAGCTTTCAGAGGCTTTATAGAGAGTCTAATCTGAAGCTCCTTATAAAAGATTCCAGCAAAGCCAACTAAATTAATTAGTATTCTTATTGGGCTTTTTGCAAATAACAGATCAAATTGAGACTAAACTTATTATTATTTGCAAATAATTTAGTTAATGCTTCTCTTTGGTTTTGGGGGGTATGGAGAGAGAAAAAATGTTTCAGAAGGGGACTATAGTGCACCTGTTACTATATTTTAGCTCTCTCCATAGTTGGGGTGAGTTTTTATTATCTACCTACTGTTTGAACAAAATCATAACCTTTAGGAAATTTTTCTTAACATTTTCTAAATTTTGATTGATTAAAGCTAAAACTGCTTTTCTTGAAATTAAAAAAATAAATACACACACAAAAAAACAAACAAAATAAATAAGAACATACTTACTTAATGACCACATTTAGCTATATAGCCTCAGCTAGGCGCTACTTTATAGTATGTTAATTCTACTCTCAGTTTTATGCCTAAAACCAGACATGTGTTCATTGATATGCTTATATCAACTGCACTTCCTACTGGAAATATTTAGTTTAAAATCTTTTGTGAATCAAAAAAAAAGAACATGGAAAGTAACTGTGGATACCAGAGACAGTATGGGAGGAGGGTGGGAAATGGCAGAGGGTGAGAGGGGGGAAATCAAGGGGAAAAAAGAGAAGTAAAATATATAAGAAACAAGATATAAAAAACTATCGAAGATAACATGTATGATAATATCTTTGATTGAGCCAATATACAGTGTATTCTGGATGGGAAAACTCATTTTGTATGCTGTAATGATGTACAGTGAATACATGTAAAATAAACAAATTAAAAATAAAAAAATAGACAAAGGGTAATCTGAGAAGCAATGACATTATTTAAACTTCTGTATCCTGCTATACCTGAAGCAAGTGCATTCTTGGAATTTTGTTACATTACTCTTTTATTACTTACTGCAATATATGTTTCTGATACCTACAAGAGCACTAAGAAATGCATTGTGAGTCTAATAAAAATACATACAATGCTTGATAAAAGAGAATTGATAATGAAAAATAAATTACTTAATTAAATCATTTCCTGTCTGTTTTTATTTTACTATAAGCACTCAAGTCAAGCCATGTCAGACCTTTGGCACTTTGCATAGAAATTTCTCCCACCAAATATCCTATTTTGTCACAAATTTTGCCATCTATAAAATACTAGCTAGGACATTGACACAATTCAGACAATTTTTTAATAAGGACAATCACCTTTCCTCCAGTTTTCAATACCATATTTCTCATTTCTGTCTGAGAACTCATCAAAATGATCTTTTCCATCTGTATTTCTAGCAACATTCTCTTCCCAAATGCTTAGATATTCTGTTAAAAAAAAAAATTGAGGCTTTCTCTAGAGTACTCCATTTCTGAGCCCTCTACAGACTAGCCCTTCACAGTTCATTTATGGTAATACAGGCTCTCACAGTGTGTACTTCAAAACTCTTCCAGCCTCTACTCATTACCCAGTTCCAAAGCTGCTTCCACGTTTTTAGTCATTTGTTACATCTGCTCCCTACTCCTAATACCAATTTTTTCTTACTCCTCTCAGGCATCAGTTACAAAATACCATAGACTGAGTAGCTTACAAATAACAGAAATTTATTACTTACATTTCTGGAGGTTCCCAGTGCCAGATCAAGGAACTGGCAGATCCGGTATCTGGTACAGGTCCATTTCCTGATTCATAGATGGCACTTTCTCACTGTGTTTTCAATAATGGAAGAGGATAGCTAGCTCTCTGGACTCTCTCTCTCTCTCTTTTATTTTAGAGGTTTTTGCTATAGGGCGTGTGCGGCGCCAGACAGACAGACAGAAAGCGAGAAATCACCCCCCGGGGGGATGGCCACACCACAATCCCTTCTCCTCCATTCTCCTCTCAGGATCTTGGGTACGCACGCACACACACCCGGCATGAGTTTTAAGCTACCGGGTTCGGGACGCAAATCAAGGTCGACTAAGTGGGAGTCCAGCGACATAGCCATTATGCTAACTGCTGGTCCCTGGACTCTCTTTTACTAATCCCATTCATTAAGGCCTGACTTTCATGACTCAGTTACCTCCCAAAAGGCCCTGCTTTCTAATAGCATAACCTTGGGAGTGAAGTTTCAACAAGTAAATTGGGAGTAAACAACAATCATTCACCAAAGCACTAAAACAAATTTAGGATTGCCTGTAAGAACAGAACACAGGTTTGGGAGCTCCTTGGGGTGAATTATATTGGTGGATTATAGTCTGAAAACCATTTGTAAAGTCAACAGCCTGAGAGAGAAAAATAAGCTGGGTAATTGCAAAGGGAAGCCCCACACAGACATTCAAAAGGGTACCTTTCGTGTTGATAAGTCTGTTTAAATCTGACCATTTTGATGTAGAAACACTGTGAGACAATATTTTTAAAAACGCAAATTATTAAATATTCAGTTGCTTTAAAACGGATATCTTTGTCCACCAAGTATTATTTGTCCATCTTTAGCTGAAGGCTGCTCCTGGGAGCTTAACCCCAACACTTCTGACCTATCCTGTATGTGGATCAAGCACATGCAGTAGGTCAAATTCTCAGGCTGAGAGTTGCAGGTACTTTCCTAAGAAACCAGTCATATAAAAGAGAGATGGCAGTGGGAAATCGGTGAGATATTATCACCCCGTTTTACACTACTCTGCTTGAAATTCTTCTGTGGTTTTTTAGCAACCTAAGATTTATCCAAGCTCCTTGTCCTTTTTTTTTTTTTCCTTTTATGAGAGAGAGATTTTTGCTATAAGGTGTTTACTGGAGAGACAGAGAGAAAGTGAGAAATCACCTCCCAGGGGGATGACCATGCCACAATCCCTTCTCCTCGATGTTCTTTTCAGAATTTTGGGCATGCGTGGACATGTACCTGACATGAATTTCAAGCCTCTGAGTCTAGGACTTGAACCACAGTGGGCCATGTGGGAGTCCAGCTGACCCCCAAACTCCTTCTTTTAGTTTATAAATATTGTCTTCTATTTATTTGACTCCTAGACAACAATGCAAACTAACGATGTCATACTCTCTCGTACCTCCAATCACTTGTTCCTGCAGTTGCTGCTTCCTCATTAGGGCCTGACGAACATTTTCTCTTTCAAGAGTGCTCATGAGTTCTCTCTTCTCTGACAATTTTTCAACAGTCAGTTGCCTCTATTTGTTCCTTCTGCATATTACATAGACTCCATTATAACACTTTTTTATTTCTCAAAAAAGTATGTATAATTTTAGATCAACTACTTCTTCATTTTTAGAATTATTTAATGTTATGTATTTTTATTATTATTATTTAAATTTAATATAGGGCATGTGTGCTCACCAGAGAGAAGAGAGAAAGGGAAAGGGAGAAAGCAAACCGTCAGATCCAGGACTCAAACTGCAGTCAGCCATCTGGAACCATCATGCCACAGGCTGGCCCTATCAAATACTTTTTAACACAAAAAGTAGAGAAAAAATGCATTGAAGCTACCTCAGAAAGAGAAACATGTTTAATACTTTAACAAACATTCTACCAAATAAATATCCATTTCTCCATAAACACACATTCACACACATAATCACATATTTACAATATATACATAGACTATCCTCTACTATCCTATTTTGGTTCTTTACATTTTTTTCTATTCAACAGTATATCATATTCATCTTTCCAAGTCAGTAAAAGTAGAGCCACACATTCATGTATAATGCTTAGAGACATTTGATTTTAAATATATACTCAAATTTATTTATCCAAATCTATACTTGTGGGTCAATTAAGCTGTTCTCAAGTTTGTTCACTATTATAAACAACTCTGTCATGGCTGGACTCAGTAGGATAATTGCTTAATTACTTGTCCCTTTGCCTATTGGCATGTGACATCTTTAAGATGGTGCCTTTGACTACTTATAATTCCACTTTCTTCTTCTGAGTAGAGGAGAGCTTTCTCTCTTCTGTTTAATAGTTTTTGTGTCTTTTAAAAATCTTTTCTGTAAGGTCAAAGTGGTTATTCACAATCTATTGAAGTGTATTTCCCATCCTCTAATCAAATTAAGGAAAGGCTTACAACACTTTAGAACGGTGGGTTTTAACTATTTTGTACCACTACTCACTTTAAGAAATCCTCACATGGGTGCCTTTTAGTGGCATAGCAGTACGGCAATGTTCTTCAAGGCCGATCCAGAAGGTCAGGTTCTGGACTGCCATATGAAGACCTACCTCCCTGTGCTCACACATACACCCACGCCCGTGACCCAGGGCTGAATAAGGTTGAGTGGCATGAAGACACTGTTGGGCTTATCTTTCTCTCTGTCTTTGTCTCTTCCTCTCTGTCTTTCTTGTGAATGGAAGAAAGAAATTTTTTAAAATATCTATTTTATCATGAGCCAGGTCATGCTTTTATTTAAATGAAAGTTCACAAAATAATACCCTTACAGTGTCCAATGTATTCTAATATTTTTGTTTCCTTCATTTTAAATATTTAAATGAATATGCTATTATATTTACTTCTTTAAATCTGCATGTAGCCTTCTAAATTGATTTCACCATTCTCAGGAGGACTTTCAGGGCCATTAGTCCTGCTGCCATTCTTTAGCTGTATAGCTTTATTATAAGCACACAACCCTAAAATAATATTTTCTTCTCATTGCTCAAAGTTTTGGGTTTTATACACCAGTGTCACAATTGCCTCCACCACTTGGCAACAGCTTACACATAGATTCTCATTCACAGAAACAGCTTCTAGCCATTTGAGGAACCATGTCTACACCAATTAACACTATGACATTGTACGTGTGAATACACACACACGTGGTCCAGGCTAGGCAAAAACTGAGACTTAAGAAATAGAGTACCCATGAAATGGGTACTGTTTAATAAAAGAAAAATGATGAACTAATTTCAGGTCACTAGAAACCCCTAATACAGTTCAGAGTATGATTCATGGTAAGCTCAAAGGCTTCCCTCCTAGGGAGGCAAAACTTCTCTCTACCCAGCACAAAGGATAATCATTGCCCAAGCCCAGTTTTCTTTCATTGTTGAGAATCTACCTCACCCCATGCCCATGCCCAGCTTTTAAAAGCTCATCTTTCATTTTTTTTAAAGAAGTTTTTGCCTTAAGGTATGTGTGCTTGCTGGAAAAAGATAATAACAGTGAGAGGTGATTTCTCACCTCCTCCAGGGGGGGATGGCCACACTGCAATCCCTTCTCCATTCTCCTCCCAGGATATTGGGCACACACATGAGCCCAGCTTGAATTTGAAGCCATTGCATCTGGGACTTGAACCACGATTGGCCATGTAGAAGTCCAGTGACGCATCCACTATTCCATCTGCTGGTTCCAAAAGCTCATCTTTCATCATGTCAATTCTTTGTGAGGCCAAGAGGTCTCCATTGAGGCCTCCTAGCACCTGCCAACAAGGTGATCCTCTGGTAGAACTCTGCTTCCTCTTCCAACTAGCTACTGCCCTGCTTTCCTTTCCCACCTGAATCTACCCATCAGAAGTTATAATACTTTCTAATACAGGCATTAGAAAGAGCTGCAAGAGAGACAATTCTTTTCATTGGTGTTAGCCTATCAAATAACAGAATCAACCACCCAATCAATACCTAACATATTCCTTTCATACCCTGGCCACCTATATATATCCTCAAACAAGAAGAAAGAGGTAGGATTCAAATGGGTGCCAGCAAAAGTAGTGAACACTTGAGAGAAAAAATATATATATATTATTCCAGTATAGGAGCTTTCAAATTTTTTTTACATTATTTATTTTTGTTAACTTATGTAACTCCATGCTTTTTCCAATTTTAATCAAGTATATAGCTGATAGGTATGTATTAATTGACCCTTCTAATCAATTGATAATTGAGTGTGCTGTGTTTCTAATAGTTTCAGGGCCTAACTGAAATTCTGTGAGGGATACAAAGAAGAATGTGTTCTTTGCCTTCAAGAAAAATTGTTCTACAAGAAGGACGTCATATATATAGAGATAGATAGATAGATCTGCAATAGCTCAAGCTAAATGCAAAGTAAGTAATCAGAAAATCAGTTTCTAAGAGTTCAAAAGCAGGTGGGCTCTTACAAGGTGGGGTCTAGCCAGGGAAGTAAAATTTGAACTGAGTAGGTCCTACACCACTAAACAAAGCAAAATAGCAGAGAGGAAATATGGGGGTAAGAGTGGTTAGAAAAGCATGGAGGAAAGCTTTAGGCAGCAGGAAGTTTCCAGAAATACTCTCCAGATCAAGTTATGGGCTAGACCAAAGCAATCTGTCCAAGGCCAACCTAACTACAAGCTTAGGCCATGAAGTCGTAAGTCAACCCTTTAAATTTGCAGTTTATCATCTCAGCCTCCATTTTTTATGCATTTTTTGAATGTCACCTCTAAGCACATATTTCCAAAAGCTTTCTAGACAGAAGTCTATGTGGGGTTGGTTCAGCACAGCAGAGCATTCTGCGGAATCTACAGCTAATGAGTGATTGGAGAGCAGCCGTGAACAGTGATGGAATGGTAGTCACGTAACAGGCTCACTTGATACTGCTTCTGGGACCTGCAGCGTTGTTTTTAAATCCCTTGGCTTTTCCCTGGTAAATTAGTTACACTATTTATAATATGCAGCCAATAGTCTAATTATACGAATGTTTATCTCCTGCATGCGGAAGGCAGCATAATGTACAGGAAAGCAGATCGGCATGAGAATTGGAACAGGCCTTGGTTTTGCCGTTAACCCTCTGTGCAACCTTGGGCCACTTACTCTCCCTGAGCTAAATTGTCTCATCTAAAAAATAGAGATAATACTCCATCTCATAGAGAAGATCAAGTTGAGAGAAATTTATATAAAAGGATTTTTATAAATTCTAAATCACTATGTAAGCTTAGGGTGTGGTGATTTTTCTCTCATCATTACCAAACTAATTTGTCTAACTGCTAATCGGTGATGTTCCAGAAATTCATTGCCACATTTAGTTTCATCAAGCTCTAGAGTAGTGATCTGAACTTTATTTAGTTATAGATGTCATTGAGAGTAATAATAAAGATAGATCCGGCAACAATGACAGCTAATACTTGATGAACTATAGGGCAGGCACTGTTGCAAAGGTTTCAATAATTCTCATCACTCCTCAAGGTAGGTACTATTATCATCCTCACTTCACAGATGGGGAAGGTAAGCCACAGAGGAATTGGATAATTTTTTAAAACTATTTTCCAATTCTTTTTTTTTAATTGTATTTATTTACTTACTGACTTGTATTTGACCAGAGAAGAACAGAGCAAGATAGAGTGAGAGAGAGAGATAAAATGAGAAAGCAAGCTGCTAGGTCCAGGACTCAAACTGCAGTTGGCCATGTGGGAGTCCAACACCCTTAACCACCCTGCCACCTGCCAGCCTCAAGAAATTGGATAATTTATTGTAAGTAGAGGGGCTGACAATCCCACCCAGGCAGAGTAGTTCTAAAATCTGTATTTCAAACAATACCTCTTCCCCAAGTTAACAGAGACCCTCAAATTTCATAGTTCCTCAAGTTAACAGAGACACCCAAATTTCATAGTTCCTCTAATTATCTATGAATTATAAACTTAAAATTCTCATGTCTTCGGAAAACCAATATTCTACATTTGGCCTTCTTCCTGATTCAGTTACATTTTTTTTTTCCTGACACTACAGCTGTATTTCAGGAGAATCTTCCATTCACAGGCAAACCCCAAGTGGAATTTCCTGTTTCTCACTCTCTCTCTCCCTTCTTTTTATCCTGAGAATAGTGAATGTCTGTGTTTGACAGTGTTAAGGCTAGAGATCAATGTGCTCCATTTTCCCCTACCAGCCCATGAGGCATCCCTCCTATCATCTGCCCAGGTAATTTCTTGCTGAGAACAGCATGAATGTTCAGAATGCATTGCTGTTGAGTCCCTAAAAGTGAATATTGTTTGGATGAATGTTGTCCTACTTCAGAAATCAAATAGCCTCCCCCAGAGTTGGCAGCCAGCACTCTTACAAAGGAAATTTAAACCACTTCCATAAACCACGGGGGAACCTACTGCTCAAAGAGGTACACCTGAAGCAGATGTAAAGTGTTGCTCCAATGGCTGTCCCACACAGCAATCTTCCATCAGCAAGTGTTCTTTCCCAGAACGTTCCCTCCATGAAGATGTTTTCAAAGGCAGATGTGCAAAGTCACTACGTGCTGAGGTGCCCTGAAGGAAGCGGAAGTCCTGTAGAAGGTGCCACGGGGAGTTCCAGTCGGAGCAGGAATCTGAGGTCATAAGTTTATTCCAGAAGTGTTTGGACTGCATGTGGTTCATTCTTACATAGATTTGATAGAATGAGCAAAGAGAGGATTTCAGCAGCATAGAACTCCACGTTCTTCTTCTATTTCCATGAAGTCATTATGGATGAATTACCACACTCCACAGAGTGTCAGCTTTTTACCTTGACAACATTTCCCCAGGTAACACTAAAAACACGCCATCTATAAAACTGAATGACATTTGTTTCACATGTTCTTTCTTGTTCTCTTTTTTTTTATTTTATGAAAGATAGAGTACATTTAATTGTTTGGGTGAAGGGTGCAGCGTATCTGGACTTTAGTAATCCTATGGGACTTTAGTAATGATATGGGAAAGGTGAAGAAGAGATGGCAGATGCACCCAGCAAGGATGAAGGTTGGGCAAGCTAACAGCAGCAGCTGCAGTACCACCACTATCATCAACAGCATCATGTTAACGTTTGCATACATTAGATCATTTCAAACTCACAATAAGCGTGTCAAGCAGACACAATTATTTTCTCATTCTAAAAAGTCTCAATCACAGAGATTCTAAATATCTTGCCCAAGATGGCGCAGCTAGTTACTGAGTGTTTGAACCTAGGAAGAATTCTGACTCCAGAGCAAGTCTACTGTACTCTCATCAACTTTTTGTGTTTGTTTATTTATTTTGAGCACTCAAATCAAGGATATTACCATGTACATCATTTTCAATAGAGAATTTTACGTTCTTGGGTCTGTTAAGTGTTTCTTCCCTTTGCCTCTCCTACCCACCCTCCACCTATCCCCTCCCCTCCTTTATAGACTTTGCTGGCTGTACTTATCCTTTTTACCATCATATTTTTGGATCTTTCCATTTTTGCCATAGTGCAGACATTCAGTATATATTGAGCAAGGATATGCAATGTTGTTTTTCAAAGTCTTTCAAAGTCTGGCTTATTTCACTTAGCATCAGCTGAGTTCTCAACGTACTGTTTCTTAATAAATATTTATTAATTACTTACTCTGAGTATGAGGGAGGGAAAAATCCTTATAATGTTAATTTAATAAAATAGGTTATCCGTACTTATTACTTTTTCATTGTTTTCTTTGTAAAAATAAGAAAAAGTAAAAATTAAGGAATGACCCAAGGTCACTTTGTTAGAAAGTAACAAGCCACAGCCCATGGACCATCTGGAACACTGATACCAACAGCAGAAACACAAATGGACACGAATAGGAGTCTCTTGATGCCTCACTGGTGAATATCTTCCTTGCACAGGGTTGAGATACAGGTGGTCATGGCAGACATCTGGCAGAGTTCTGTGGGACCCTCTGTTGTATCTCATTCATTGCTCTTACTGCAACTTTAAACTGGCTTCTGAATTTGGACTTGCCTGAGCTTCCTAAATCTTCCCAAACATGCCTACCATCCAAGGACTGAGAACTGCTAACCACAAGTTTGCTAGTTTCCAGATATCTCTTCTCATACTGGCTACTCATCCAGTGCAGGACCACAGCTCCTGCCTTGTATGCCCTTCCCATTCACAAGGCTGGGGAGCAGAATGGCCCTCAGATGCTGCTCAGTGACTACCTATGTCACAGAGTCTGAAAGCTGATCTCCTCCCCTGGAAGCTCACAGTATAGCCAGGAATTCAAAACATATATTTGTGAAACAAGAGATAACAATATCAAGACAGCCTGTAAACATAGGGAATGTGTGAAGACTGAAAAAAGGCAGGGGTTCAAAGGAATCTAATATAATTCTGGGCTATTTTCTAGGAGCCACGACAGCAATGGTGTTTTCCTCCAGCTTACAAGTTCCCAGGGCAATGTAACTTCCCCAGAAGCCATGGTTTTGACTGTGAATTGAGATTAGCCGACTGACTACCACAGAATACATTTGTATGCTTATAGCAGGTGATATGCAAAAGAAACCCACATAGCGCTTAACCTAACTGAGCTATGTACCTCTCTATGATCTGTCCAAAAAACTAAAAATTCTCTCTCCACAGATGAAGATACATGACATGGGCTTTTAGTCATATTATTCTTCCCTCCTTCCTCTTCTTACCACACAATCATTAACCCTAAAAAGAATGTTCACTTTAGAAAGTGACCTTGCTCAGCTGAAGCTTATAGTTTTAAAAGCTCCCAAAGGTTTCATTTTGAAAAGTCATCCTGGACTTTAGATTGACTTTTTTCTTGAAGACAGCTTAAACCTTGTTCTTTGGGGAACACAAAAGAGAAGGTTTAGGAATCCCAGGGCTTCGATTGCCAGCTGTCTCATTTTCCTGCTCACACTTTTTTTTTCTTCTCTCCAGCAAGATTAAGATGAGTGAAATAATTTCTTTCTTTTTAGTTATCATTGTCACATTCGAGTTTTCCATTACTGTCAATTTCTTGAAACTTGTCTCATTAGCATTTTTAGAACAGTTTAAAAAAACCTTTCATCAAGGAAAAAAACGTACATGATATCTAAATGCAAGTAAGTTGTCACGGAATTTCATTGACATAAATTTGTTCTCTCTCCCCTTCATTTCTGCTTTTTCAGTGCCTCTTTTGAAATCCTAAATCCTGGGAGCCATACCCAAGGCTCTTTGATTTGAAGAGTTGGAAAGAAGTGACCTAGATGATCAAATAAAGTGTCTTGGAAGAAGAGCATAAGGAAGGATTGTGGGGCTGTTACACAGTATACCATAAAACTTCTAAGATCAGAGGGAGAAATGCCAAAAGCCCAATAGAAGTAATATAAATAACATCCTAGAGGAAATCAACCCATGACTCCAGGTGTTTTTTTGTTTGTTTGTTTTGTTTTTGTTTTGTTTTGTTTTTTCAAACTTCACATATTCTTTAGGGAAGAAGAGCAGGCTTAGTGAGCAAACCTAAGGAGTTTTGGGTCCCTTTATCACCAACACAACCAGCAGGCAAGAGGTCCCTAGTGTTACATCTCTGATAAAGATCTGATCAACTCTTAATTTCTCCTAACCTGAAAGTGCTTTCATAAATGCACATGGATTAACCCTAAGGAGCTAATTATTTTGTAAGCTGAGATCATTTTTCCAAAGAGAATAATCTCCCATGATCTAGAGTGGCAGCCATTTGTATAGCATTTCCTGGAAATGGGGATGTAAACTTGGACTCTGCCTCAGCAAATTGAGTTTACATTCTCTTATGAAAACTGGGACATTGTGAGTTAGAAAATCTGGATTTTATGTGTGGCAGCAGACAGAGAGGGCGTACAGACTTAATGATCCTCTAATTAAAAGCGCAGGATGTACAAAACCTAGATTGTTTACTCTTTATGCTCCATGTGATATCTGCTACCCAACTCCTTCAATGAAGATTGCATAGTACTGGGACCAACAGTTAGCGTAATGGCTACGTCGCTGGACTCCCATGTAGTTGACCGCGTTTCCCGTCCCGGACCCAGAGGCTTAAAACTCACGCCGGGCGCGTGCGCGTGTGTGCCCAAGATCCCGAGAGGAGAATGGAGGAGAAGGGATTGCAGCGTGTCTATCCCCCCTGGGGGGTCATTTCTCGCTTTCTGTCTCTCTGTCTCTGTCTGTCTGGCGAGCACACGTGCCCTATAGCAAAAACCTCTCAAAAAACAAATGAACAAAGAAACAAAAAGATTGCATAGTACCCACAGGACTTGGATGGTTTCATTGTTTGCGTAAGGGTACCAGCATTTTATCGTCAATTTCTAGTCAATCTCTCTACTTTAAGAGAGACCATTAAACCCAGAATGAGTATTGTTAATGAACTGATAGATGCAACTTTTTAGGAAACTGTTTTCTAAACATGCTAAAAAGAGAAATTGAAGGGGACACACCTAGTCTTAAGCCCCACTGATTTCAGAAACCACCCTTTATTTAAAAATATGTATATTTTATTTAACTTTATTTATTTATTTATTTATTTATTTATTTATTTCAATTTAACCAGAGAGGGACAGAGCAAGAGAGGTGGGGAGGGAGGGGGGTGGGCAGTACGAAAGCAAGCCCCCATGTCTGGGACTCGAAAAATGGTTGGGCATGAGGAAGTCCAATGCCCCTAACCACCACATCACCTACTGACCTGAAACCACCCTTTTTAAAAAAAATAAAGTTTAATTTTATTTATTCATTCATTTACTTTAATTTGACCAGAGAGACAGAGAGAGAAATAGGGAAAGTAAGAAAGCAACTCACCAGGTCTGGGACCTTGAACCGAGGTCAACCATGTGGGAGTGTCCTGCACCTCAACCACCATGTCACCCACCGGCCCCAGAAACCTTTTTTTTTTTTTACAAACTTAACCACTTTTATGTTGTCTGTATTTTCTTTGTTAGTCAGCATATTTTCTTATTTCCTTTGGTTTTTAGTTAAAAATCCCAGAGGACAGAATTATGACTCCTTTTCCTATTCCAAAGTTGTTTTCAAGGGGTCTGGAAGAGTCAAGCCTACAAAGATGCTTTGGTTCTCTGATAATGGGATGCTAGATCCTGGCCCTGACAGTGTTTTTATGATGCATAAGAACTCTTCTTTTCTCTTAGATTAAAGCACAGACATTCTTTTGCTGATTCTTTCAGGAACAGAGACTAGTTTTCTTTAACCAATTACTAGTCTAAGAACTTAAAACTCTGGGGTCAGCAGGTGGCTTGGTGGTTGAGGGTGTTAGACTCCCACTTGGTCAACTGCAGTTTGAGTCCCAAACCTGGTGGCTCACTGTTTTGCTTTCCCTCTCTCTTTTTCTCTGTCTCTCTCTGATCAAGCTGGAAAAGAGTAATAATAACAATAAATAAAGATAAATAAAATAATTCTAAAAAAAAAAAGAAAAAGAAAGAATTTCAAACTCATCTACAAAGTACAAACCTCTACTTTCAGATGTCCCATCCTTTTGGCCCAGGCCAATATAAAAGACTCCTCATACTAAATGAGAATTCTCCTGCTCTCAAAACTATTGATAAATGAAAGAAACCACTCTATCTCAGCATTCCAAGAAATGCTTTTGGAGTAAACAAAATTAATTATGATTTCTGCAGAGTTCGATTATTCACATCAATATTCCTTTTGAGGTTTTACCTTGTATCACAAAAAAGAATTGCCTGATTAAAAAAATTTTAAAAAACTTCTAAAATCCATCATATGCTTTTAAATATTCTTCCTTATAAATTCAAAAACTATTCATCCAGTACCTACTGTGCTCCAGGCATGATTCTAGGAGCTGGGGAGTCATTCATTAACAAAATTAACCAAATCTCTGCATTTAGGGAGCTTCCAGGCAAGGACAAATTACAAAACAATTAAATTATACAGTGTATTAGAAGGTGATAAACATTAGACTGATAAATTAATCCTGGAAGGAGGGTAGAGTTGGAGAAGAGAAGGAGTTTCACTTCAAATTTGTGATCAGGGACATCCTCACTATATGGTGACAGTGGAAAGAGGAGGACTGAGCCTTGCAGCTTCCTGGAGGGAAAGGGACCTAAGCAGAGGGTACAGTAAAAGCAAAGGTCTTGAGAAGAATTCATGGCTACAGTAAAACACACAAGGTGGAGATGAGTAAGAGAATTAGCAGGAAGCTAGGTCACATTGTATTTTGTAAGTCATTGTAAAGATCTGGACTTTTTTATTCGAAGTGTGATGGGAATCTTGGAGAGTTTTAAACAAGAGAGTGACATGATCCAACTTACTATTTTTAAAAGATCTTTTTGGCTCTGTTGTTGAGACTAGATTCTAAGTGGACAGAAATGGAAGAAGGATTTTGTATTTTCTTAACAATTAAGATAAAATACATTTAGTAAAATAAATATGGGGGGGTTAATAGGGTTACATCTATGTATCTTGTTCTCAAAAACTTGGCCTTTGACTTTCCCCATGCAAATCCTTTCACCAAGTCACCCTTTCCCCTTAAGTTTCCCAGAGTTTGAACCTAGACTATTTGCATCAGAATACTCTAATTATGCCTTTTATTTCTCTTGAAAAGTAGAAAGAACCTGTAACTTCAAAGCCTTTTCCTTAATGCAAAAAATAAAGTTTTAACTGTAAGTTTCTCCAAATGTCTAAGAACACAGCACACATTTTGAGAAAGCTAATAATATCCTAAGGACCTTTATAGGGGAAGGTATTTTACATGTTCTTTATATTGACATTCTTAAGAACTGAATTCTCTAACAAATATAGCTGTGACCATACTTCTGTAGATGTGAATAGTGGTAGGGAACCTTTGCGTCACTATCCTATTTAAGAGACAGAGAAACAGCCCAACTCACAAGACTGAGAAGGGGCAGGACTGGGACTTCTATACAGCTCTGTCCATCTAAAAGCACTTTGCTGATCATTTCTGGCTAAATATTTCTAATAATTCTGTAGCTTATCTTATAGGAAGCATGTTTTAATAGCATGTGAAGAATATTAATTACCTTCTTTCACATACTACAGTTCCTTAGGAAACAAACTTCTATTCCCTCTCAAACAACAACAACAACAAAGTTAAGAAGGAAGAGCTATAGGTGGCTATATTATGGGGAAAGAAGTTGGAAATAAAAGGTCTAAAATCAATCAGTCTGGGAAGCCTAGAGACTAGTGCCTATTCTATGGTCCCCTCTTAAATTGCCAAGTCCCAGCACAGACACAGAACCCACAGGAGAAGTGACATTACCTGAAGATAAGCCCAGATTTGAAAGAGTAGTAGTTCTTGCCCTCTCAGGTGCTAGAAATTGTTAAGAGAGATTCACTAAGACTCAGGAGTGGACTAAAATAACACTTCATCCTAAACTAAAAGAAGTTCTAAAAGCCAAGATACAGACAATGACTGTGGATAGAAAACAAGAAACTGTCAGGAAATAAATCAAACATTTACAAAGAACTTGAACTGCAGTTTCCCTCTGAAGATGCAGCTAACCTTCTGGGTAAAATTGGACAAACCTGACCTTTAAAAAACAGAATGACTACCTAATTACTATCAATTATTTTTTAAGTCAGTCTTGCAGAATATGAATAGAACAACCTTTAGGATATTCTGAAAATTGAATTTAAATAGAAAATAGCAATTATTTCAAAGAGCAATGGTAGGAGTCACAGTGGCCATTGTGGTACCTGTTACAACCTTGTGTGAATCACTCCTGAGCCTGACGGCCTCACCTGGACACCAAGTTTGCAAAGCCAAGACAAGCATCTGCTGATGTGAAACTGTTTACTACTTCAGGGAAACAGAAAGGTGGAAAAGCGTCAGCAGGCCGCTTTGTAGCGCAGTTCTCAGAGAGAGGCACCTATCAAGACTGCCTGGGATTTGCTGAAGAGGCACCAGTCACCCAGGGGAGTTCAGAGAAAGAGAAGTACTTGACCTGGAAGGAACTTTGAGGTCATAGGAGACAGCTTCAGATGATGTTTGGAAGGAACAAGTCCTGGGAGAGCTGAGGCTGCTAATACTGGTGGGGCTGCAGGTCTGTAGGGAGGACTCTTCTGCTACTGCCACAAAAACTCCAAGATGTTGTTGTACACTGTCTCTACTTAAAATTACTCTAAGTGAAAAAAAGAAGTGTGTTTATTTACTGAAAAGAAAGTTCAGAATATTGATTACTCAGTTTTCTCTTTCAGTCATTTGACTTTATAGACACACACACACACACACACACACACACACCAAGATAAAAATAGTTCTCAGTTTTTAAAGATTTTATATATGTATGTATGTATGTATGTGTATATATATATACACACACACACACACACACATACTTTACTTTTTTCCCATTTCTTTTATTAAAGTAGAAAATGAGTGACTGACCAAAACAAACAAACAAACTGGTTTATTCTCAGGATGAAGTGGAATAAAGGAAGATGTTCACTAGGATTGATATGGCGACACTGGGTATCTCCCTTCAGCTCCAGAAGATATTCTTGAGATGGGGCATATGTACAATATCCAGGCAAAAACATTTTCCTAAATACCAAGGATGAAGGAGGGGTGAGGAGAAGGGACAAACAAAATATTCTAGTTTCAAATAAACATTTATTTTGATTACCCAACTCAGGAGATGACCATTCTGTATTCACTTCCAATAAAACAATTATATGAATAAATATGAAAACTTAGAAAAACAGACTTTTTTAAACTTTGTGAATTTTATGACAAATACGTTTTAAGATAAAAATCTTTTTTTGTCTTTTAAAAATTCTTTTATCAGATTGGTAAATACAAAATATTAACAATTACACTGAATACTGATGAGCACACAAAGTACTTTCATTTTTATGGATAATAATATAAATTGGTATCTTACTTTCTTTCTTTCTCTCTTTCTTTCTTTTGTGTTCACATTGCTAAGAACCAAACTTTAGATTTTATTTGCATTTGAACTTAAATATTTTTCTGCTTTAAGATTCCACTATTCTATACATCTGTTTTTATGCAAGTACCACACTGTTTTGGTTACTATATATGTGTAATGTATTATGAAATCAAATAGTGATTCCTTCAACTTTGTTCTTTTTGCTCAGGATTACATTAGATATTTGGTATCTCTTATAGATTTATGTGAATTTTAGGATTGTTTTCTCTTTTTCTATGAAGAATACCATTGTTATTTTGTTAGGTATTGCATTGAATCTGCAGATTGCTTCTGGTTACATGAACATTTTAGTAATATTGATTCTTCCAACCCATAAACAAGAGGTGTCTTTCCATTTTTTTTTTTGGGGGGGTCAGTCTTTTTCATTTTTTTACATTAGTGTTTACGGGTTTTGTTTTGTTTGAGATCTATCTATCTATCTATCTATCTATCTATCTATCTATATATGTCTATAGATAGTTTCTTGTTTAAATTTATTCTTCTGTGTGTAATATACCATAAACTAACTACATCAGGGGAAGAGAAGGGGAAACTTTTCAGGAGAAAAATAAGGATTTTTTTTTAGAGGTTTTTGATATAGGGTACGTGCACAGGCCAGAGAGACAGAAAGTGAGAAATCACCCCTCCCACCCGGGGGGATGGTCACACCTTTCTCCTCCATTCTCTTCTAGGGATCTTGGGCACACATGCACATGTGCCCAGTGTGAGTTTAAGCTGCTGGGTCCGGGACTCAAACCACAGTTGACTACATGGGAGTCCATTGATGTAGCCATTATGCCATCTGCTGGTCCCACACATTAAGACTTGAAGGTATCTTCTTTAGCTGGAGTAATATTCTTCTGGGAAGAGATCAATGGCAGAGGTGATAGCATGTATAGTATCTTCAACTGGACTGGCGTGAAGTGTATTCATGTTGGGTAAATTCACTTTACAAGCTGTAGTGATAGATAGTGATTGAATGTATAAAAGAAATTAAAATAATAAATATAATTTAAAAAACGAAACAAAAAACAATGGACAATCCAATACATCATTCCAAAAGAAGAAAAGAAACCCAGTAGACTATTATCAGATGTGACAAAATAATGTAATAGTCAATGCTGAAGGAGATTAATGTGTATATTGCTTATTTGATCAGTATGCACTGTATACATGCTTTGATAAGCTATTCTGTACCCTACCAGGATGTAAATTGAAAATATGTAAACCAGAAATCATAATTTAAAAAAATGATCTTGGAAGTATTCCCTCTGCTCCAGTTTTTTGAAATACTTTGAGAAAAATTGATATCCATTCTTTAAAATTTTTGTAGAATTTAGCAGTGAAGCTCTCCAGTCCTGCATTTTGTTTTGTCAGGTCAATAATAAACCTCTTCCTGGGACCAGTAGTTAGTGTAATGGCTATGTCGCTGGACTCCCAAGTAGTCAGCCACGGTTCGAGTCCCGGACCCAGTTGCTTAAACTCACACGGGGCACGTGTGCGTGCGTGCCCAAGATCCCAAGAGGAGAATAGAGGAGAAGGGATTGCGACACGGCCATCCTCCCGGGGGGTGATTTCTCACTGTCTCTCTGTCTCTCTCTGTCTGTCTGGCAAGTACACTTGCCCTATAGCAAAAACCTCTCCAAAAATAAATAAATAAATAAACAAACAAACCTATTCCTGACAAAACAAAGTGCAGGACTGGAGAGCTTCACTGCTAAATTCTACAACAAATTTAAAGAATGGACATGAATTTTTTTTTTTTTTTTGAGAGGTTTTTGCTATAGGGCACGTGCACTCTCCAGAAAGACAGAGACAGAAAGCAAGAAAGTACCCGCCAGCCAGGATGGCCACACCACAATCCTTTCTCCTCTTTTTTCCTCTTGGGATCTTGGGCATGCACGCACATGCACCTGGCATGAGTTTAAGCCACTGGGTCCAGGACTCAAACTGTGGTCAACTACATGGGACTCCAGCAACATAGCTATTACGCCAACTACTGGTCCCATATTTCATTAGTCATTATTGGTATGTTCAGGTTTTCTAGTACTTCCTGGTTTTAATGAGTCCAGGAATTTATCCATTTCATCTAGGTTTTTCAATTTGTTGGGATATAGTTACTCGTAATAGCCTCTATTAATCTTTATATTTCTGCAGTAATAATTGTAATGTTTTCTTTTTAATATCTGATTTTTATTTATTCGACCTCTTCTTTTTTCTTAGTCTAATAGTTTGTCAATTTTATTCATCTTTTTTTTTTTTAAAGTGACTTTTCCTTTCATTGATCTTTTGTATTTCTCTGGTTTCAATTTTGTTTATTTCTGCTCCAGTATTTATTATTTCTTTCCTTCTTCTATTTTTGAGATTAGTTTGTTCCTTGTGATTCTAGTTCCTCCAGGTACATCACTGGGTTTTTTTCTTTCCATATTTTTTTTCTATATTTTTGATGCAGGCATTTTTAGCATAAAATGCCCTCTTAATACTGCTTTTTCTGTATCCCAGAAGTTTTGGTACGTTGTGTTTTTCTTTACATTTTTTCAAGAAATGTTTAAATTTTCTTCTTAATTTCTCTATTAAATTATATTCGGAAGCATGTGTTTAGTTTCCATGTATTTACATGGGTTCCTAAGTTCTTCTTGTTATTTATTTACATATTTATCTCATTGAGATCAGAAAAATACTCAATATAATTTCTATTTTTCTTAGTCTTTTTTTTTTTCTTTGGAGAAGTTTTTTTGCTATAGGGTGCATGCGCTCACCAGACAGACAGAGAGAGACAGAGAGACAGAAAGCGAGAAATCACTCCCCAAGGGGGATGGCCATGCCGCAATCCCTTCTCCTCTGTTCTCCTCTCGGGATCTTGGGCATGCACGCACACGCACCCGGCATGAGTTGAAGCCACTGAGTCCGGGACTCGAACCGCAGTTGACTACATGGGTGGCCAGTGACTTAGGCATTATGCTAACTGCTGGTCCCCTTTTTCTTAGTCTTTTTTTTTTTCTTTGGAGAAGTTTTTTTGCTATAGGGTGCATGCGCTCACCAGACAGACAGAGAGAGACAGAGAGACAGAAAGCGAGAAATCACTCCCCAAGGGGGATGGCCATGCCGCAATCCCTTCTCCTCTGTTCTCCTCTCGGGATCTTGGGCATGCACGCACACGCACCCGGCATGAGTTGAAGCCACTGAGTCCGGGACTCGAACCGCAGTTGACTACATGGGTGGCCAGTGACTTAGGCATTATGCTAACTGCTGGTCCCCTTTTTCTTAGTCTTTTTTTTTTTCTTTGGAGAAGTTTTTTTGCTATAGGGTGCATGCGCTCACCAGACAGACAGAGAGAGACAGAGAGACAGAAAGCGAGAAATCACTCCCCAAGGGGGATGGCCATGCCGCAATCCCTTCTCCTCTGTTCTCCTCTCGGGATCTTGGGCATGCACGCACACGCACCCGGCATGAGTTGAAGCCACTGAGTCCGGGACTCGAACCGCAGTTGACTACATGGGTGGCCAGTGACTTAGGCATTATGCTAACTGCTGGTCCCCTTTTTCTTAGTCTTTTTTTTTTTCTTTGGAGAAGTTTTTTTGCTATAGGGTGCATGCGCTCACCAGACAGACAGAGAGAGACAGAGAGACAGAAAGCGAGAAATCACTCCCCAAGGGGGATGGCCATGCCGCAATCCCTTCTCCTCTGTTCTCCTCTCGGGATCTTGGGCATGCACGCACACGCACCCGGCATGAGTTGAAGCCACTGAGTCCGGGACTCGAACCGCAGTTGACTACATGGGTGGCCAGTGACTTAGGCATTATGCTAACTGCTGGTCCCCTTTTTCTTAGTCTTTTGAGAGTCACTTGTGGCCTAATTATGATCTATCATGGATAATATTCCATGTGCTAATGATAAGACTGTGTATGCAGTTATTGAATGAAATATTCTGTGTTTATTAGATACTGTATCATTGGTCTATGGTACAGCTCAAATCCAATGTTTGTTTATTTTCTATCTAGACAATCTTTCTGTTTAAAAAAGTCTTTCTTTTTCACTTCTGAAGGACAGTTTCACTGGATACATTATTCTTATTTTTCTCTTTAAGTGCTCTGAATACATTATCCTATTCTCTCCTAACATGCAATGTTTATGTTGAGAAATATGTTGTTAATCTAAAACTGTTTTTCTTGAAATTAAAGAAAAATTATTAAAAAATAATTTAATGACCACAGTAAGCTATGTAGCCTCAGGTAGGTGCTGCTTAATAATATGTTCATTCTACTCACTGAGTTTCATGCTTAAAGTCAGACGTGTTCACAGATAATATTTATATCAGCTGAACTTGCTATTGAAAGTAATTAGATTACTTAAGATACTTTGTGAATCAAGAAAATGTAGAGAAAAAAGGCATGGAAAGTAACTGTAGATATCAGAGATGGTGTGTGAGGAGAGTGGGAAATGGCAGAGGGTAAGAAGTAGGGAAACGGGGGGATTGGAAGTGGAAAAAAGCAAAATATATAAGAAACATGAAATGGAAACTAATTTGTTGACAATAACATGTATGGTAATATCCTTGATTAAACCAAAATACAGTGTATTCTTGATGGGAAATTTTCTTTTGTATGCTGTGATAATGTACAGTGAATAAATGTAAAATAAACAAATGTTTTAAAAATCTAGTGAGGATTCCTTTAATATATGACTTGACATATTTCTTGTGCTATTTTTAGAATTTTTTGTTCATTTTTACTTTTGATAATTTGATAATGATATGCCTTGGAGAGGGCCTAGTTATGTTGAATTTATTTGAAACACTTTAAGCTTCCCGGATCTGGATGTCCATATCTCTTTCAAGACTTAGAAACTTTTCTTCTACAACTTTGTTAAAGAAGTTTTTCTATGCAATTTTTCTGTCTCTTCTCCTTCTGGAATTCCCAGAATGCAAGTATTTATTCACTTAATTGTATTATATAAGTCTGGTAGGCTTTTATTTATTTTCTTCTTGTATGGTTGTGCTATTTCAAGTGATCTGTCTTCAAGCATATTCTTTTTTCTGTTTCATCTAGTTTGAGGTTCTCTATAATTCTTTCATTGTTTAATTTTTTCAATTCCAATATTTTTCTTAATTCTTTTTTATGATTTCTATATCTTTTGAACTTCTCATTCTTGTCTTGAGCTATTTTCCTGATATTGAACTATTTAGTGTATTCTCTCATATCTCATCAAATCTTTTCAGATCATTTAAAAAATTATTTTTTCCAGAAGTTTATTGGTTTTGTTTTCTTTAGGATTCTGTTACTGGAGGAGTACTTCCTTAAGGGAATTGGTGGTCATGTAGCCTTGCTTTTTAATGTTTATGTACCTATTTTGATACTTGAGCATCTAGTGGAATAGCTGTCTCTATTCAATAGTGTCACTTTCATCATAAGATTTTGTCTTAGAGCCAGGTCCTAGAATGTTGGTTGGATAGGGTGCACTGGTTTTGGTTCCTCGAAGACACAGTAGTGTGTTCTTTTTGCAGTGTCTTCAGCTCTATCATATGTCAGCAATTTCTATGAATGCCTCAGTGATCTAGGCTACAAGGGTTTGTGAGACTGAAATGTCAGCTGAGACTCAGCTCTTCTAAAGATAGGGTGGGTTTGTGAGTGGACAGCATTGCTCCTGTAGATACAGGCAAGACTTGAGTATGAGGGCAGGTCATTGGGCTACTTTGGTAAACTATGGGTGGGTGGGGATAAGCCTGGTACAAGCACAAGTTTGGACATAGAACCCTGACTAGACACTGTGGCCCACAGGTAGGTAGGGCCTCTCTGAATACTGGTACACTCTGGGGTGCAAAGCTTCCAGCTGGTGTCCTTGGGCTCCAGACGGGAAGGGCCACTCACAGTCCTGGAGTATAGAGTATGGAGCTACAAGCCTGTCTCTGTGAGTGCCGGGTAAGTGGGGTTGCTACTGGCGCATGCTTTGTACAGGGTTGCCAGACTGTCTTTACTATATCGACTGTCCCTGAAATTGGCACTTGAGCATCACTGTTTTTGGAACTGATAATCTGTCTCTGCTGGCTCTGAGTAAGCAAGACTGCTACTGGAACTGCTGCATGATTGGGGGCAGAGTCACTGGCCAGTGCCTATCAGTCCCTTGTGGGTGAGACTTCTACTGACACTGGCATACTAGGAGTAGGGCCACCAGTCCATCTTTGCAGGCCCCAGGCAGAGAGGGCCACTTCCAGCACTTATACTGTCTGGGCATAGGTTTGCTAGCCTGATTGTGAGCCTGGGTAAGTAGGGCCACTACTGGTATTTGTGTATGACTTTGTGTATAAAGACACTTGAGTATGTCTGCAAGCTGCAGGTGGGTGGAGCTGATATCAGTGCTGGTACAATAGGCACAGGGCTGCTAGACTGTCTTCGCAGGCCCCAGGTAGGCAGAGTCACTATCAACACTTGCACACTGACTACCTGACTGTGCAGGGCTAACTGAAGGGTTCAATATGCTGTTGCTCAACAGCTGCCCAGGGAGAGGAGGGCAGAATACGGGCTAGGCTCCTTCTCTGGGGATAAACGGCAATGTAGACTTCCCAGCTGCTCCCCAAACTGAGCTCCAGGCCTTTGAGGACTGCAGGACATCCTACAGTAAAAATGTCCGATGTCTGTAACCATCAATAGGGGCTGCCGGGCTTCTGACTTTTCCCCACTGTGAGAAGTCCCTTGGTCTCTGAGCTTCTTCATAATGTGGGGATGATACAGTGCAAGAACTGTGCTTCTATTCTTTTCCATCCTGAGTACCACTGCCTCTCTTCCACTTCCCACTGCACTCTAATGTTCCTCCCAGTTATTCTGGGTAAATTCCAGATGTCTACTCTGAAAAATATAATGTGAGATTCCAACATGAAACAGCAAGCCCAAAAGTCTATCCCAAGGGTAAATGGGAAACAGACTCAATGTGTGCCTGTGGGGGAAAAAAAAAAAAAAAAAAAAACACATCAAGATAGAGGATAAATAAATTTCCCTTGAGAATATATAAACACAAGCCAGTTTTCAAAAACCTCAATTTGAGAAATATAACTTGTTTGGGTTACAGGTTGTTATGTTCCAGTTAACATCAGAAGCAAAGACAACTCATCTCTGGAGAGACTAAACTTAAAACCAATTCTTAGACAATTTCTACAAATAAAGATCCAAGGAATATGCCCTTAGAGTCAAATATCACAACACAGCATGAGGAAACCATGAACCAGAAACAACAACAGAATCAGTATTGCAAAGCGTCCAGGTATTATTATTAAAGAGTATACAAAAAGAGTATTTTATGTATATTTTCTTTAATTTTATTTATGTTTTTATTTCTTCCATGAGTGAGACAGAAAGAGAGAGAGTGATGGAGAGATGTGTTTTACATATTTTAGACACAAATTTGAAAAGAGGCTTAAAAATATAGGGAAGGAGTGAAAAAATTAACCAAGTAGATGTAAAAATAACCTAACTGAAATTTTCAGAAATAAAATCACTGAAATAAAAATATTCAATGACTGGGATAATTGACAGAATATGACAGAAAAACAAAATCCTACCTAATATAATGAAAAAATGAAAGTATCAAAAGACACTGGAAACAGAGTGAAAAGTTCTAATGCATGTCTAATTGGAGTTTCAGAAGAAAATAATAGACAGAACCAGCAGATGGTGTTGCTGGATTCTTATGTAGTTCAATGTGGTTCGAATCCTGGACCCAACAGATTAAAACTCAAGCCAAGAACGTGCTCAAAATTCCAAGAGAAGAATATAAGAGAAAGGATTGTGGTGTGGCCATTCCCCTGTAAGATGATTTCTCATTTCCTGTCTCTGTCTCTCTGTCTCTCCAGCAACCACACGTGCCTTAGAGCAAAAATCTACCTTAAAAAATAAAAAACATAAGAAAGAGAGAGAGAAAGAAAGAAAATAACAAAGAGAATGTGGAAGAAGCATAGTTTCAGAGATTATGACAGGAAATTTCTACAAATTTTAAATAAATACTGTCCCTAAAATTTGGGAAATTCAAAAAGTCCTAGGCAAGATGAACAAAAATAAATTTTCATCTATATATAAATAATATTGGAACTGGAAAACTTTAAAGGCAGAAAACATCTATAAAACCACAAGCATGTAAAGACATTTCTAAAAAGGTATTGCAAATAGCATGATTGTGTGATTGTTTTCCTACATCAATAATAAAAACCAGGGACAATAAATGATATCTTTAAAGTGTATAATAAAAATAATTGCTGACTTAAAATAGCCATGTAGCAAAATAATCTTTTAAGAATGGAAATGAAAAAATAACATATTCAGGCTAAAAGAAAACAACACAATTTACCACTGACAGATTCTTATTAAAGATATTTATCAAGGATGAGCTTCAGGTAGAATACCAATGAAAAGACTCAGATGCAGAAAGGAATGATAAGCAAAGATTTATGTAAATATGTAGGTAAATCCCAACAAATATTGACTATATAAAAAAAATCTACTTTGTCAAGTTGTAAAGAAGGATAAATTCAAATACTGACAACAATAACATATAATTTGAAAGAAGGCTGATTAGATTTTAAGTACTCCAGTATCTTTTTTTTTTTTTTTTTGGAAGAGGACAAATATGTTGATTACTTTAGACTTAAATATCCATGTTAAAATATGTAAGGCAGCTACCAAAAGAATGGATATGGAAACTATAACCTTCAAACTTATAGAAGGCAAAAGAGAATTAACAAATCAATTCATGCAAAACTTAACCTAGTAAGAATATACATGCATACATACACACATATAGGTAACGCATATGTTCTTGCATATGTGTGTGTGTGTGTGTGTGTGTATGGAAAAATAACATCCAGGCTAAAAGTAAACAGCAGAATTTATCTATGTAAATCCAGAATTATATATTTATTTAATAAAACTATTTTTGAAGAAAGGGAATGTTGGATACAAAGATCAGGACAGTGGTTCTCACTAGAGGGAATAAGTAGGGCTCTGCTATAAGGAATGCTCAGAAGTCTTTTAGAATTGTCCATAAATAAAAAATATATGCCAAATGCTAAAAAAAAAAAAAAAAAAAATTGGCCTAACACTATTTGAGAATTTCCCTTGAACTACTTTTTCTATATTTTATAAATTTTTTATATGCCATATGCTAATTTTTGGTTAAAAAACAAAAGCCATATTGTATGATATAGCTAAATCTAATTGATAGATTTAGCTATTTTTAAAAACCTTTATTTTCTAACCACCAGTAAATGCTAAGAAGAATTAGAAATTACTTTATGACAAGCAGTTAGCGTAATGTCTATGTTGCTGAACTCCCACCTAGCTGACTGCAGTTTGAGTCCCAGACCTGGTGGCTTAAATTCACACTGGGCATGTGTGCATGCATGCCCAAGATCCCGAGAGGAAAATGGAAGAGAAGGGATTGTGTGTGACCATCCACCCTCGGGGGTGATTTCTCACTTTCTATCTCTCTGTCTCTATCTGTCTTTCTGGCGAGCGTATGCACCTTATAGCAACAACCTCTCCAAAAAAAAAAAGAAGAAATTACTTTATGAATAGCCTTTCTACAACAAGAGCTATAATAGTCCTTTATTAACAAGGAGGCCATATATCCCCTCCCCAGGTGAATAGTTACTAGTGTCTTTGAAATGCTGCCCTTGAGAGTCTCTTCTGGTGTCCCACAACCAATCCACCAGTCAAGTCTGACAGTTCATCTTTTATAATACCTCCTGTATCTATCCCACCTTTCTACCCTTAATGAAGCCCACCCTGAGTGACCAGGTTGTACTCCACATTCACCTGCTTGAAATCCTGCTGTGTTCCCTTAGACCAATTTGTTCCAATTCTGAAAATAGTTTGGGCTTATTTACTGATTCCAAAAGCATGTATGGCACTTTTCCACCCAAGGCCAGTGACATGCTTCTTCTACTAGCTTTTCCTCACACATCTATCCTTCTATGACCAAGTCAGACTCCATCTTCTGTATGAATTTTTCTTAGACCAACCCAGAATAAAATGGATTCTCCTTTCTTAGAACTTCCATTTTTGGCCTTTATCTTTTGCTGCTTTGTATTAAAACTACCAATATTTGCTCTAAGCTATTGTATTTTGAAGTACTCGTTCTAATTTTGTCTTATAAGTGCTAAGCATTCAGTTCCATGCTTCTACCCACAATTTCCAGCCATATCTACATCTATATTCCCTGCTAAACTATAGGCCTTTCATGCTTTCGAATGGCATTCCTACATCCATTAAAATAATGTTAGAGATGCTGAAGTTTCCTCTAAGATGTAGTTTAGTTCCAGGTTAGTCTTTAAGAGTCTACTATAAACTATTTGCTCTATTACTGAGCACAGAATGAAAATAAGTATAAAAGACATAGCCTCGACTCAGCTAGGGCATAAGGCACAGGAGAACTACTCACAGAATGGTTTTACACACAGAAAAAGGTGAGAGAATATATTTCAGAATAGTAATATAGTTCCTTTTTGGATTCTTAAAAAAAAATGCTTGTTCAGTGAATTACCTACCCTTTCTTGGCAAAAATCAGGCAGCAATAGCTTTCCCCTAACAGAGACAGTCTTGAGCAGCTGCCCTATTGCCCAGCTGGTAACAGAAAAAGGCTCAGGTACCCTTAAAAGAAAAGATTTTGTACATTTCCTGAATCTATTAATTGTTATCAAAGTTGTTAAAGAAAATCAAAAGTGCTTTCCCCAAATATACTAGTAGTTAAATTTGGAGTCAACTCATACAGTCAAGTAGATGGAATAAGCTTGACCAGACTGGGTAGTACCTGAATCTACTTTCACTAGACATTGGATTTCTCATTCCCATAAGCCTATGAGATCTTCTCACCTTGTTTTCCTGTAACTTCTTGTTCTCTTCACCAATGAATTTAGCATTACGTATAAGCATACAGAGCACATGGCTCTCCCTTCTCTAGATAATTTATCATAATATAAATAAAACCACAGATTCTAGTTTATATCCTAGCTCACATTCTCCTTCTAAAGCAGCCATTTGTCTGTCCCATTTTCCTGAGATATAGGAGCATGGGTTGACTCTGACCCTTCAGTGAACAGTAACTTCCAGTTCATCCTAACAAACTACAGCATTTTTTAAAATCCTCACATGAATCAAAGAGGGGCCTCATTTTGTTTCTTGTCTTGAGTAAAAATAGGTAGCACTATCGACTTAAATTTTGTAGAAAGTTCTTCTTAAATACTCAAATCCAAATCTTCATCATAGAGAATGTACCTGATAATTGTTAGTGCCACTTTTGACAGATGTTCAATACATAATAATGATCTGCTGCCTCGACTAATCCAGCCAAACCAACAGCTTTAGACAGAATCCAAAGGCCCGTTTGGGAACCTTGCCAATATCTATTCCAAGGGATTTCAACAATATACATCTTCAAGTAAAAAAAAAACGGGGGGGGGAGAAGAAATGTGAATTGTCAGACTATTTCCAATAACTGAGAATAACATAGCTTTAAAGAAAAAAAAACAGGCAGAAAACAAAAGCACAACAAAAATATGGCCAGTATAATCGTCCACAGGTTCAATATTTACCAGTTTGTGTACCATCTGAGCTATTTCCTTTCATCAGCCATGCACATGGCACTTTTATTCTCAGGGGACATTATCGCCATGACAACTTTATCAGACTAAACACTGAAATGCAGTTCTTGGAGCAATCTCAATTTGGGCATAGTTTAGAATATTATTTATGCTATTCTTTTATCAACATCCTTGGTGTGCTCAACAGAGACGAGGACATTTTTTTTAATGACTATTAAAAATCACAATAAAAAATGTAAAAACTTTACAAAGAGAAAAGGAATAAGCCATTAGGCTGAAAAATGGGCAATCAAAGGAGCTATTGCGCTTGGCAGATGGAGAAGCAGCAGGTGCCATAGTGTGACGGGACCTTGCTTCCCATCATGCATGCTCTACAATGATGCAGGCTGACAGGGAAGGGAATTAATGTGTCGGAGCAGGTACTTTCTGTCCATTAGCTGATTCCCAGTACGTCCTCACAGACTGCTACCCGTGGCTCTTTGATAAAATTGCTTACAATACATGGCTCCAAAAGTTGTATGGGGAAGGACAGCTGTGAGTGACCCTCCCTTCAATGCCTCAGCTTAACAGAGTGTGAGTGACCAAGTAAACATTTCTCCACCCCAAACTGGGATTAGTGATTTCAGTCCATGAATAAATTATTTGTCTGCAGATGCTATGAATACATTAAGGTGACCAAGGGCCACAGGCTCTCCACGTGGGGGATGGAAAAGGACACTGATGAAGAGAATTCTCTAGGTAACAAATTAGCTTTCAAACAAATGAGAATTTCAGAAAGGCTATGAGAGTACATTCACCTCTCTGCTTTCACAGAAAAAAATGCCAGATTATTAAGTGTACACTTAAATTGGTAGGTCAGCCCAGACAGACATATTGCATTAGGTATGGTAAACATTGATACTCTGGGGTTTTGTCATATGTCAGGCTGGCTTCCTCTTTTTTTTTTTTCTTTTCGTTTTTTGTCTTTCCTTTTTAATCTCAAGTTTTTGTTCTAATACTGTAAAACATCTACTTGTGAAAACTCAAAATAAGAAACAGGAACAAGGTTTAAATAAAATTTGTATAATTGATTAAATTAGCTTTTTCCAGATCTTTGTCCAATCAGCTAAATGAATAGCCAAATTGTTTATTAGCCTTGGCTGTTAAGACAACCAAGAAA
Source organism: Tupaia belangeri chinensis (assembly GCF_000334495.1). NCBI lineage: Eukaryota > Metazoa > Chordata > Mammalia > Scandentia > Tupaiidae > Tupaia > Tupaia belangeri. The sequence goes on from NW_006208722.1 coordinate 289,584, forward strand.
ACTGGATTAAAGCATGATACTTTTTTTTCTTTCTATTTTTGTATCTGAATTGGAATGCCAACATTGGGCCATCCCACTTATCATCGTACTCATCAAAGAAAGAAAGATGACTGTGGGCTGGCACTTATGTTAAAACCTTGGAGATCATCTACACATCAAGGAACTATTAACCATCTAAGAACTCAATTCTAGCCTTTCTGATCACCTCATCTAAGTAAAGGATGCTTTATACTATCTCAAAAAGTCCTGTATGTTTTCTTCATAGCACTTATCATGCTGGCATTTTTATTTAACACCTGTCAAACCTTACTAAATGCTAAGTGACACAGGAAAGAGATGGGTGTATCTTCTTTACTATTGTACCCTCAGTATTTAGCAAGATACTGATCACATGGTAGAAGCTCTGTAAATACTTCCAAAAAGAAAAAAAGGAGGAAGTAAGGAGGTAACTAACATGGAAAGAACAGAAGGAAGGAAGCCACAAGAGTTCCCAAAAGATGTGAAATGATCTTTAGCATCTCTCCAGTCCAGAATGTCTTGTTTATAATAGTGTATAAAAGCCTTACATTTCTCAAGGTGACTGAACAAATCTGCAATAAATAAAAGCAAGGAAGAAGAGAAGGCAGCAGCAGCAGTGGAAGGGGCAACATCTATGTTGACAATGACAAAATAAATGTCATTGAATAGTGGTGTCCAAGGACATTTGCATTATTAAGTGTTTATGCCCTTGGTGTTGAAATCAACTGCATAAAAAAAAATAAAAAAAAAAATAAACATGAAATGGAAACACTTTAGCCAGACCAGAGTGGGTTTTAGCCTATACAGAAGCCACACCCAAAGAATTTCAAATACTATTGTATATCTTGTCATTTTTATTCCAGTTGCCTTGAATAACAACCAATAGTTTATAGTGTAGGACATTTCATTTGGGCCAGAATGCTCTTTTGTTCATATCCCTACTTAAATCAGGTATAAACATATTGACTGTATAGGATTACAAATGTGATTCCACATTTTTGATGTTGAAGCAAAACAGAGAAACAGGGATGCCTCTGGGAATTGTGAGGATCAATGAGAATAACACCTGAAGTTAACAACACCTCATAGTTCTCAGAATGATTGGCATAGTTAATCCTTAACAAATGTGAGCACTTATTAACCATGTCACACAAAGTTACTTAACCTTTCCACCTCTTAGTTTTCTCTTCTGTAACAATCATATAAGATTGATCAAAGATTAAATAAGATAATACATAGAAAATATAGTGCTCAATATGTTAGTCATTATTTACTTATTTTTATTTTGAGAGAGATTTTGCTACAGAGCACACATGCTCACCAGGAAAATAGAGAGAGACAAAGAGATTGAAAGCGAGAAAATCACCCCCCAAGAGGGATGCCCATGCCACAATCTCTTCTTTTACATTTTCCTCTTGGAATTTTGGGCATGCATGCACACTTGTCCAGTGTGAGTTTTAACCCACTGGGTCCATAATTCAAATCACAGTCAACCTCGTGGGAATCCAGTGACGTAACTGCTACACCATCGGCTGGTCCCAACATTAGCCATTATTAGTGTTATTATTGAGTCATCAGGAAAATAATGCATACTTTTGCATTAAAGAAAGCAAAGAAAAATATGACGTGACTTTCCCAATGACCTAATATAAAGTAGTACAGACATCACCACTTACTTTTTTTTTTGTCTAAATAATTTATTTAAAACTTTCTTAAGCTATTCTCCTAGGAGTTACAACCAGAGTTTTATAAAATTTGTTTTATTTTAATTATTTTTTAAAGCATATGATTGCTATGTATCATTTAACTTGTAGAGAATTTACCCAAAATGAACTACACCTCAGACCAGTCGAGAATACTATACACATTGTCATCAACAGGTAATAAACCATTTCTGTGTCCCACAAATGTCTTATCTATTCTTTTCTCCCTGATTTCCTTCCCTACTCTCTTCCCTTCTCTCTCCCTCCTTCACACTGTCTCCAGCATCTATAACTATGTTCATTGCTTCTATGTCTTCTAATCTTTCAACCTCTACCATAGAATGTGGACATTCCGTATATGTTAAGTGGAGACATACAATATCTTTCTTTCATAATCTGGCTTGCTTAACTCAGCAATAAATCTTCCATATTTGACCACTTTCTATCAAATGTCAAGATCTTGGTGGTTTTTTATTATTATTTTTAAGAATTATTTTGTTTAACTTTATTTATTTATTTACTTTAATTTGACCAGAGAGGGACAGTGTGTGTGTGTGAGAGAGAGAGAGAGAGGGAAAGTGAGAAAACAAGCCACCAAGTCTGGGACTCCAACCGCAGTAGGCCATGTGAGAGCCCAGCACCCTTAAGCACCATGCCACCTGCTGGCCCCATCTCATTGTTTTTATGGCTGAACAATATTCCATAGAGTATATATTCTATACTTTTTCAATCCATTTATCTGTTCATGGATATTTGGGTTGGTTCCATGTCTTAGTAATCGTGAATAATGCCACAATATACATTGATGTACAAGTACTTTTGCTACTAAGCATTCTCCTGTCCTTTGGGTAGATACTCAGGAGTATGGTAGTTCTATTTGTAAGTCTTTGAGGAACCTCCATATTGTTTTCCACAGTCACACTTACCTTTTACAAATCATGTAAGAGTTTCAGAAAGTTAATTGATCTCACTGCCTGTTAAGCAGTGGTCTCAGAACACTCATTTCAAATTCTGAAACTATCACACTTTGTAGTTTGCCAGTTTGACTCTGAGTTGCAGTTGACTTTAAGACCTTACTTGGAGGATGTGTGGCCTCTTTGGAACACCCTTCATTACAGGATACGAGGGAGAACAACTTGGTGTGGAGCCAACACATCAAGCCAGCAGGAACAGGTCTTAGAATGCCAGGCCTGCTAAAGAGGTCAGTCAATATCAGCCACTTCCCAAAGGCTCTAGAGAACCTGACATTTTGGCTTTCCTTCATTTTAGTTCTTGTCAGTTTCAAAAGAGACAAGTTTCCCAGGCTGAAATTGATGTGCCTGTGTGACTATTCCAGGCTGCTGAAATTGACAGAGGCTGAAACTGATGAAAGTAACCAATTTGTCAATTTCAGCAAGGAGAGGACTTTGAAGGCAGAGATTGACTAAGTCTATACCTTTCTGCTTGATCAGAAAATTTAATTTTTCCCTCAGTTTAAAAAAAAAATTGTGTTTACTCTCAGAAATCATTTTGGACTTTTCTCTAGATACAACTAAAATTGGCCTGACAGTTTAAATAGATGGCCAATTCCATCAAAATCAATCTAATGTATTGTTTAACAGAACTTTATCTTATATTGGATTGACTGATCAATTTATTCAAAATGGTTTTTTAAAAGTTTTAAAATATGGAATCACCCTGAGTGTGAGTTTTGATGTATTCCATGGAAACCACATAGCTTTGATATGCCAGTCAAAACCCCAATTAACTCACTCCAGGAATCCCTAGTTCATCTTTCAGATACCGTTTTTTGGAAATGTTTTTGATTGATTAAATCAAAACAGTCTGTAAAGGCTTACAAATATACTAGGGGAAGCAATGGAGTCTGTAGCACTGTGCTCAAGCTCAGCTATTTACCAGTAGTATGACCTTGCCCAAGTTACCAGGCTTTGATTCTCAGCATTTCCCTTGTAAAATAAGGAGAAGAGACAATAGCAGCATTTTCCAAAGTGTATTGCTTAGTACATTTATAGGATATTAATAGGTCTAACAAAAAAACTTTATGACAAAATTGCTTTGGAAAACACTAGTATAATTATGTTCACTGAGAACAAGACTTCTCAGAACCTCTATTATCCTAACATGTTTAATGTATATAAATCTCTACTTCAAATAAAAGTAACCACGCTTTTTAGACCCCATCCTTACAAACAGGTGAAAATCTAACATTGGGGGTTGGGGGGGATACTGGTTCTAAAATAGGCACAGAGGATATGGTTATTCCATCTTGTCCTAAGTCATCAGTCTGTAAAGTCTATTTCTGGACCTACCTTAGGGATCGGCAAGGTTTTTTTATTTTCTGTAAAGAGTAACATAGAAAATAAGTAGTCCATCCAGTCTCTGTTGTAACTATGCAACTCTGCCACGACTCAGTCTATTGCTGTAGTGCAAAAGTAGCCAAACACAATATGCAAATCAAAATTTTCTCCTCCTTCTCCTTCTCTACCTCTCTCTTCCCTTCCTTCTTTCAGTGCTCACTGGAAAGAGATAGAGAGAAGAAGTGAGAAATCATTCCCACCAGGAATGGTCACACCTCAATCCCTTCTCCTCTATTCTCCTCTCAGGATTTTGGGCACACATTCACATGTGCCCAGCATGTTTTTCAAGCCGCTGGGTCTGAAACTTGAACTACAAAGTCAGTTACTTGGGATCCAGCTGCCTTAATAACCATGTCTCTGATTGGCCACTTCTTTAAAAAAAAAAAATGTTAAAACATAAAACCTAAAATTAGCTTCTGGACTATACAAAAACATAGCAGGCTGGATTCAGCCTGCAGACTGCTGTTTACCAAAGTCTGGGCTCTGGCTGTCTCCATGATGCTTCTTTGTCCAGTTTGTAGCACAGGAACCTTCGCAGATTGTGAATGATCCCATCCACTGAGACTTACACAGGTGTTCCTTCTTGAAAGTCTTACCATCACAACAGCATCTCTTGTCAGGACATAGGGCAATGGTTCATTTTCTTAGGACTTTCAGAATTCTCTAGATGTGTCTACCAATACCACCACCTTCTCAAACCTCAGGGAATACACAGGGAAATTAATCTCCTTGTATATTTTAACAGTAACTCCAAACCTTCCTCCCTCTCTTGCGTTATTTATACATTGTTCCCTTCACAATCCTCCCTGAAGCAGTGAACATAGTACCTGAGTTAATGGGAGAAATGGAAAGCTACAGGATAAGAAAGAAGTAGGCAAATCTCTCAAAATATCTTCTTTATCACATATTCCAAATGCAATGAAACATTTTCCAAGTGTTTCTGACCCTAAGACCCTTTTTTAAGACATCCTATGGGAGAACTGCACTTTGGAAAACAATGACTGAGAGGCTATTTAGGTTTCCTTATAGCCCTTCTTCTCCCATTAGAAAGGCTCACATATTATGTATGAGCCAGTGTTGCTAGCACTATATTTTGTCACCAGTCTTCTCTTTCTTTATGCTAACCCCAAATTCCCTCATGTATAATAACTTTTGCATATCTGGGAGAATGTTTTTAGTGGAGCAACTGCCAATATGTTCATTCTACTGCTTCTTATATATTATAGTATTTCTAGATGGTTGAATGTATTTATGGACAATGAATAAATAGGTTTTCTCCAATTTAACTCCTTTTGTCATCAACTTATTTCATAAATCACTCTTTAACACCATTGTCAAATCTTTCTTTCTGAGAGAATCATGATCTCCAACTAACTATAAAAATATGGCTATTGTGGCTTCTTTATACATCGGCCTGTGCCAAGGAAAACTCCTTAAGAATGTACAGTGCCTGAACCTTTGAGTAAGAATAAAAGAAACCCAGAAACATGGGTTGGTTATTCTGTTCTTTCATTATTATTCTCTCTCCTGGCCACACCCTCTCTCTCTACCATCTACATGTAGAAACAGAGCATTCATGGCTCTCTCTACTCACAGAACTCCAAGAGCTTTCCACATATTATAACTTCAAATTTGTGTAGCCAACTCCAAATGTAAATTTCTTGTTCTGAACTCCCAGCATCTAGGTTTTTCTTTTTTTTTTTCACTTTTCATTCATATTTATCTAGTACTACTAAGTTTCCAACTCTAGAGAAGCATAGAGCATCAAATTTGAGCAAAAAAAAATACATGGTACTCCTCGCCATGGATCTTAATGCTTAATGGAGGAGACAGATACTGCACAAGGTAGCAAACCATATAGTTTAATATGTTAAAATCAAGTTTCATGAGTAAAGAAACAGTCTGGTTTGCCTTTTACTATCCTAGATTTTTCTTGAGAAGATACGAATACTAGAAAATCTCCCAGTTCTGGGCAAATGTGAATGGTTGATCACTTTAAAGAGGGAAGAACTAGGTACTATGAAAGAAAAATATAATGGGATACATTTTATATTCCATAGCCTGAAAACCTTTCTGAGAGGTATCATACAAGCTGAGAACTGAAAGAGAAGAAAAAATATAAACATAAAACAAACAAAAATGTCCAGCCATGTGAAGAGAGGAAAGAAGGGCAAAAGGAATAGTTTGTCAGCAGAGGACATTCATGAACTGAAAAAGCTGTTTAACAGTCATATTGGTCACAGTAGATGTCAGGTCAAGATTAGGGATGCAAGAATGATCCACATCATAGTCCAGGTTACAGTTTGGGAACTATTATAAGTGCAGCAGAAAGCCATTATCTACTTAACAAAGACTTTCTAAATATTTATTAAGCCTCTATTTTGTGCCTAACCATGTATACAAAACTATTAGCAGTATTTCTTTATTTAAGATATATTCTATCAGATGACACCATCCTTTATGTAATCAGTTATAATCAATCAGGAGGCTGACTGCTAAAGGGGAGGTGAACATTAAGGAAATGCAGTTTAGAAGTGAATTTAATGTCTTTACCTATTCTTATCAACCAATGAATTTCTCAGGCAGGCATTGCCTTTCAACTTCTGCTTCAAATTCTCCAACAGTCATTTAGCTTTCCCATTTTTATACACGATTATTTCATGTTTCCATTTGTCTTCTCTGTGACCTTTAAAACAGTGATCTGGGTAGACTGTCTCTCTAGCGGTAATTTGCAATTTTGCCTTTTGTTTGTCTTCTCTTTACCATTCCTGTTACAGAAGGGCAATAGGAAATTCCATTTTTATATATCCCAAATATGTTCCTCTGAGAAGGGAAAGACACCCTAAGACAATGAGTCAATGCATAAATTCTGCAAATACAAATATAGTCACAAGCCATCCCTATGTTGATGTTTGTAACTTTAAAGAAAAGTCTAGTAGGTCTTCACAAAAATCTATAAGAGATGTTACAGACTTTTGATTACTAGCTGAGATCTTTCTGGCTGAAGGATGCATTTCATCAGCCTACATTAACAGCTCTGGAAATGAAAATGGAATTGTTGACAGACATTTCAATTCCATGACTGAACACTCTATTATAATGAGGGAGGAGGGTGGTTGTTAACTTCTATGTTATTAGGGTAGGAAAATCGAAATTATTTTTCATTTGTCCCACAAGAAAAATACCTTCATTTAAATGTTCTGAGATTGCTCCCAACCAAGTTCAAGAATCAGAACTGGTCTTCAAACATGCCTTTGGTTAGTATGATAATGAGACTTCAACTGTACACCAAATAATTGTATTTATTAAAATGTATGATTGCACATTAAAGAATTTAGTAGTATTCAAGAGGTCTCAAAGCCATAACTTATTGCCTCAATTTCACCTTCTTCTATACATTTTACTTTTAGCAACTGCTATTTAAATGCAGATGGCTGTATAAATCTCCACTCCTGACCTGAGATATTTCCAGCAATATAGGCTAGGATTAATTGGCACTTCAAAGCTGCCATTCCCCCCCCCCCCCCGGATTATCTGTTTTTCAGTCTTTGAGATAGAATGATAGGCTATTTTCCAGCAATACCCATTCTCTCTGCAACTCTCAAAGAGTAGCATCTTATAGCAATGGTGGGCATTTAATCTTGATCCTCTATCATAGCTTGTTTTTAAGTTACATCAAATAGCCAGCCAAGCTCTTGGCTTGTGAAGGCCACTCTCTCTGTATTCAGTGTTTCTCAGTTCTTTATTCCTTTTTCGTTATTAAAGGCCAAACTCAGAATCCCTGACTATGTTCATCACTGCTATGTTGACAAGCTACAAACACCGCCACTGACAGTAGGTAAAAATGCAGCTGGGTTAATGCTGACATATTGCTGTCTTTGAGGGCTGGTTGATGTGTGTTCATTTATAATCTAATTGCATGTCCACTTTTGAAAATCAGCTCCCAGTGTGGAATGGATAAAAATACAATTACCAAATGATATGCGTAATCATTCAGTGCTGTTAGTCCCAAAAGGTGATATTGCAGTGACATTGAGAAAATTAGATCTATTCTTCATACAATTATATAGCTACACTTTCACTCTAATGCCATTCTAATTGGGAAGGAGCATTGAAATGTGAAGCTGTGTGCGTTTCACTCTCTAATTATCACTGAGTAACTCATTCTTAAGATAGGTTTCTGGAAAAGACAGTTGCCAGGATGCTTTGATAGTCCCAAATGTTCATTGCTGCTTTCAGGGCAGGTAAAGCTTGTTTTCCTTCTAAAAAATTTAAATTGTTACTGAAAACTCACTAGAAATAGATATTTGAGTGAATACCTACTATTTATTTAATTTATTTATGTCTTTGAAAAGAAAAATTCTATGTGAATATACTCTGTTTTTAATTCTGAATGGCCTCTCAGAATATGAATACTTGCCCGCTTATTATAGAGTGGTTGGGAGGCTCAACTTTCATAATAAAATATGCAAGCCATCTTGTAATAACTAAGTGACATGCAAAGAAGAGCTATTACTATCAGTTATTATTTCTGTGATTATTATTATCTGTCAATAGGTGTGAGAATCTGATTTTATCAGTTAGTTGCCTTTATGGGCCATGCCTATAGAAATTCTAAAGTTGAAGCAATTATCTCTGGCCTTAATTTAATTTGGTCCCTGTCGCACAAGGTTGGAATGTCTAGATATAGTATATTAAGGATGCCCCTCTATTTCCAATCCTTAAAAACACATAGTTATAGGTCAAACGGTACAACCAAAGTGACATCATAGCCCCAAATTATTCCACCATTAGATCATAAACTCTAAGGCAAGAATTGTTCCTTTGCCTAGGAAACATTGACAAAGCAGCTGTAGACCATCTGAAGAAAAATTTTGATCTTTTCATTCTTCAAGCTTATCTTCTTTTATATAATTGATGTAATTACTTAAAATCTTGTCTAAAAATTGCAACATCTGAGTTATTAGTTATCATGGCATAGATCTCCATTGTCTTTTCTTTAAATAATGAACCATATTTTCCAGAGATTTAAATTTTGGATTGTATCCTGGATATTAGGAGTGCTATTGTGAATGTTCTGGGTTATGTTATGTTCTTAGAAAGAGCCTTGGGTTTTGTTGTTGTATGGTTCAAGGATCAGTTAGATATTTGCAGAGACCACATACACAGAATGCGTTTCTTACCTTATCTGGCTCTTTCCTTTCCAGGACATCCTACACTCTTCCTAACTGCTGTGGTTGTCCCTATTCTGCTTTTTCATTGCCAGGAAAGCCAAAGATTTCTATAAGAGTTTTAGCTAACCCATGAATGCTAATTGAATCCTGCTTTTGAACTAAAAGCATTTTTTTTAAGAGAGAGATTTTTGCTAGAGATGCATGCATATGCAGGAGAGACAGAGAGACAGAAATTGAGAAATCACCCCCCAGGGGAGATGGCCACACTGCAATCCCTTCTCTTCTATTTCCCTCTTGAGATCTGGGGCACAAATGCACAGGCACCTGGTCGTGAGTTTTAAGTCACCGGGTCAGGACTCGAACCATAGCCAGCTCCAACTATGTGGAAGTCCAGTGATGTAACTATTATGCCACCTGCTGGTCCCTAAAGCATTTTTTAAAATAGGAACCCATCATTCCTTATGCCTGAGCAGTGTTCCAAGAACAATGAGACCCTATCATTTGATTCAAAGTGGATGAATATAGAATATTTAATGCTAAATGAAGTAAGCCAGACTGTGAAAGACAAATATTGGATATGCCTTCTCAGTATATACCAAATGCTTGTGCTCTATGGCAGAAATGGAAAAATTTGAAGGAATGTTGACAATAGTATGGAGAACAACTGTAGCTACCAGAGACTCTGCAGAAGGGGAGTAGATAGAGAAAGTGGGTGGGAGGAGCTCAGGCAAGAAACACATAACACATTGACAGACATAAGAATGTAAATTTCTCTGTTGAAATGACGTATATGATAATATCCTTGATTTGATTGTTACATTCTGCATGAACACTGAAAAACTATATTGTGGGCTATAGAGATGTTCAATGATGGGATGTAAATAAGAAATTATAAAAGAAAAAATTCTAATATCCTTCAATAAATATTTAATAAGTTAGTAATTTATATGAGGTGGGTAACTTTTTAGCTTCAAAAATAATAATAATAATCAAGTTATTATTCCAAAATCATTAATGGAAAAAATGTTCTGACAGAAAATACAATTTATCAGAAGAAATGTAAATATAAATGAATGTTGTTGAGAACTACTCCATTGTGAAACTTATCTAAACTCAGCATTAGCAAAGAAAAAGTAAAAATCAGGGAAAGACAATATTTTAATTACTAAGAAAAGAGAATGAGTTCAGGGACCAGCAGTTGGTGTAATGGCTATGTTGCTGGACTCCCATGTAGAAGACCACAGTTCAAGTCCCAGACCTGGTGGCTTAAACTCACACTGGGTGTGTGTGCGCACGTGCTCAAGATGCCAAAAGGAGAATGGAGGAGGAGATTGCAGTGTGGCCATCCCTCCTGGGAGGTGATTTCTTGCTTTCTATCTCTCTATCTCTGTCTTTCTGGCGAGTACATGTGCCCTATAGCAAAAACCTCTCCAAAGGAAAAAAAAAAAAAAAGGGAATGAGCTTGTAATAATGACTATGCCCTCTAATACCCAACTTGAAAGTGCTTCTAGACATTCTTAATAATTCAGCTCACATCAACATAAAATTAAAGAAATATCTATAATATTTGTCATAAAAATAATCACATAGGGAAATTTATTTGAAATTTCATTCACAGAATGGTAATATTTAGGGCTGGCCCAATAGCCTGGTAGTAAAAGGAAGCCAGATCCCAGGTGAGCAAACTATGGTTCAAATACTAGCCCTGGGGCCCTGAAAACATGCTTGGCATATGTGAGTACAAACCCCATCCTGGCAAAATGGAAGAACGGAGAAGGGATTGTGATGTGACTATGCCCCATTGATCAGTGCTTTGTTCTCCTTTTTCTGTCTTTGTCTCTATTTGGCCAGCACATGTACCCTCTGGCAACCAAAAAAAAAATAGGTAACTTCTAAATTTTAAGTGCTTATGGTATTTCAATTGTTTAAATAATTTTATTCAGTGTTTATTTAGTGTTATTGTTTCTTTTAATATTTTATATTTTCAAATGTCAACATTGGGTAGAAATTATTTTCATGTATCATAAGCTTGTACTACAAACTTGTGCCAATATACATGTCCATGACAATAGTGAACCAAAGAACTCATGGAAAAACAAAAATGAAAGGAAACTCATGTCATGTCATTTTCTTCTCCCAAATATCAACAGCTTTTCAGAGTCTGCCTACTTTGGTTCACTCCCCAGAGTCTTGCATTTCTCAGTGTTATATTTACTATCTGTAGAAGAGTTTGTGTTATACATGATACAGATTAGGTTTGAAAAGGTAATATGACTTGTCTATACTCATAGAGCTGGTTTTAATTCTCTTGTCATGACCATATAAACACAGCCATGCAGATGTTGACTTTCTTGATTCAATCCAGAATTTATTTTACCACAGATTACTGTCTTTTCAGTCAATGTAGTCCACTGTGAGTGACCCATTTCCATACAAGAACACACTAGATTAAAGCTTAAAGATGCCCCCATGGGATCTAACTGTATGAAAGGTGATTCTCTTTGTTGCCTAATTCAAATTTTATTCAGTAGCTGTGAAGGTAGTTCTTAAATATCCAACCAATACTTAGTGGCCATCTGAATGAACACATAGTGATATTAGATGATAGATCCAAAGAACAAACAGCAACAATAAAACCATCTTATATTCACCACTCATTTTCTGTTAATGTGCTGGCATATAAAATATAAAAGTCTAGGAATCACTGAATATTTTCACAGTGAGTAATTTTACAGGCTTACTTTCCTGTTTATAAATTGAAGTATCGGATTAAATAATCTCTCTGAGCTCCTGTATCCCGATCATTTTACTCATTGTGTTCACAAAAATGCTAATTACCATTTGAATTGTCAATACCTATTCAGATTGCACATCTAGACACTTAAGACAAAGAAAAATGAGACAGCAAAACAAAATTTGTGAATCCATTGAAAGGTGTACTGAGATTCTAGGATAATAACCAAATACTCCTCTCTTAATTGCCCTCTGTTTTCATAATGTTATGAAACTGCTATGTAGATATAACTGTAATCCTCCTTTTAAAAATTATTCACGATAGAGCATGTACCCAAGAGGAGAGAGAGGGAGAGAAAGAGAGAACACCCTCTGAAGGGCTCAGTCACACTGCATTCCCCTTCCTCTAGCCCTCTGGCCCACCAGATTCTGAGTGTGCACTCATGTGCCTGATGTGTTTTTAGGCCAGCTAGGTTAGAGATGTGAATCATGGTTAGTATGCACCACAGAGGCTGGACCCGTAATCCTCTTCTTAACCTTTGATTTCCTGATTCTGGAATTGATTGGTTCACTATATGGGATTTAAGTATCTCCAATGTTTTTCATAAGGAAATAGCTCCTTGACGCTTCCTTTTTTGGTGGTTTCTTTGAGCATCTGGTCATCTAGTACACATCAGTTGTTGTTTTTTTTTAATTTTATTTATTCATTCATTTTATTTATTTATTTTAATTTGACCAGAAAGACACAGAGAGAGAGAGAGAGTGAAAGAGGGAAAGTGAGAAAGCAAGCCACCAGGTCTGAGACTCGAACCGTGGTTGGCCATGTGGGAATCCAGCGCCCTTATCCACCACGCCACTTGCCGGCCCCCATACACATCAGTTATTAAATTAAAAGAACTGGGTCAGCCGATGGCATGGTGGTTAAGGCAGCTGGCTCCCAAATGGCTAACCACAGTTCAAGTCTCAGACCCAGTGGCTTGAAAAGCATGTCGTGTGTGTGTGCATTCATGCCTAAAAGCCCAAAAGGAGGGAGAAATAGAGGAGGGAAAAAGTATTATGGCATGACTGTTTCCCATGGAGGCTACTTTCTCGCTCTCTCTCTTTCTCTCTCCAGGAAGTGCAAGTACTCTCTGGCAATTTATTTTTTGAAAAAGCAAGGAGGGCCATGCTGATGACAGAAAAATATGTATGCCAAACCCTAGGATTAGACTGATTACTCTAAAATGTATAGCCATGAACTTAAAGGGATATAGTACAAAGCCCCCAGAGATTGAAGAAAATAATATCCTTCTGAGAATCAAATTATAAGTTCAGCACTTAGTAAGTTAATCAAGCTATTCTCAGGAAGAGCAAAACTAGGATATACAGTCCAAAAGATATAATTCTGTGGAACAAACCTAGCACTAAAGTAGACATTATTTATTGAAAGCCTATTCTGTGCTTGGAATTTTAGATATATGATTCTCACAAAGCTCTTTAAATTAGAGCGTACTGTGATCTCCATTATTCAAGTGAGAAACCCTAAGTTTAAAGAGAACTTCTAATTTTTCCAATGTCATTTGTGTGATCAGCATCAAAGCCAGGAATCAAATCTCACTTTGTCTACTTCTAAGCCCAATACCCCTTTCTGGTTCTTACAAGCCTTTCAGAAAACTATCACCAAAAATGCTTATAAAGGGAAGTGACAATAGGGAATGAATTCTAGGAATCTAAAACAAGAGTGAAAAGGGGCAGTTAGAGTTTACCAAGCTTTTCTATGGTCTCAATCTCACTCAAACTTATTTAGCCTTCTTTGCGCGGCCACCCTCTGAACCTCAAAACAAGATGCTAATCCCTCTTTAATATCACAACCAAAACATATAAAACAAAGAGCCCTTGGCATTCTTACTCTGTAGACGTTGGTCTTTGTTCTGTAACCTTTGTATTTCCCCAAATGTTTGTTGCTTATCTCAGCTGTTGCATCTTTTTTTTTTTTTTTTGGAGAGGGTTTCACTATAGGGCACATGCACTCGCCAGACAGA